>NC_081572.1:39566049-39786366 GCF_022355385.1 Mustela nigripes
ATGGGGTGCCTGGGTGGCTCAGTGGGTTAAGCCGCTGCCTTCGGCTCAGGTCATGATCTCAGGGTCCTGGGATCGAGTCCCGCATCGGGCTCTCTGCTCAGCGGGGGGCATGCTTCCCTTCCTCTCTGTCTGTGATCTCTTCCCTTTCTCTCACCTACTGTGATCTCTCTCTGTCAACTAAATAAATAAAATATTAAAAAAAAAAAGAGTACTCTAAAACTTATATGAAGGAGAAAAGTCCACGAATGGCTTTGATCACCTTAAAAAAGACAAGTAAACGGAGAAAAAGAGGTTTGCTCTACCAGACATTAAGACATATTGCAAGGTCATATAATAGGATATCAGTCCAATAAACAAAAGGAACAAAGCAGAGAACTCTAAGAAGGACCCGTTGATAAAGAGAACTTAATACACAATTTTTAAAAAGACATCACAGGGGCACCTGGGAGGCTCAGCACGTTAGGCAACAGGCTCTTGATATCAGTTCAGGTCTTGATCTCAGGGTCGTGGGTTCAAGCCCCAAGTTGGGCTCCACGCCCTACTTAAAAAAAATAAAAATAAAAAATAATTTCAAAAAATATCACAAATGAATGGGGGAAAGAAGAAACCATTTATTAGTTGAAGTTGGAAAAACTAGCCCACCACGTGGAGAATAATAAAACTGGGTTGCTACCTAACAGTTATCTGAAGGGTGAACTCCAGATGTGAAAGTAAAATTATAAAGCTAAGTGACAGGGAAAAACTTAAACTAAACTTCAAAAGCACAAACTGTACAGGAAAACAAACAAGAATTTCATGACATCAAAATCGTTTCTATCCATGAAAGATACCACATCAAGTTAATGGGTGACAGAGTGGAAGTAGGTATTTGCAATAATAGGGGATGAATATCTAAAGTAGACAAGGACTCAAGGGCCATCTTTCTGTTCAGCCATTCTCAGCATGGCTTTTGACCCTGGGTGGCTGCGAGAGGGTCACTGCTGGTCCAGACAGCTGATCCTCACACAGCTACATCCAAACTCAGGAGAGCTGTCCTTCTCTACATCTCCAGGAATTGGGGAGAAATACCTTTCCTGACGTTTCCTAGAAGAACTCCTCTGTGAGGTCCCATTGATCAGGACTCGGCCACACATCCCCGCCCCACTGCAAGGGTGGCATTTGTGGGCATTCCCAGCATGTGGTGGGAGACAGACTGGCAGGCAGGAAGAGGGCTAAGAACTGCTGTTGCAGGAGTCACAGAAAAAGCTGCCACGTTTTCCTTCCATTTTCTCCACTCTCCTGTCAACCCAATAGGGCTGACATTAGCATTTCTTCCTGGACTTCCTCCAATGACACTAATTATGTTTATTCTAAAGGTTTGCTCCAGGGGCCCCTGGGTGGCTCAGTCGTTAAGCATCTGCCTTTGGCTCAGGTCATGATCCCAGGGTCCTGAGACCGAGCCCCGCATCAAGCTCCCTGCTCCATGGGAAGCTTGCTGCTCCCTCTCCCACTCCCCCTGCTGTGTTCCTGCTCTTGCTGTATGTCAAATAAATAAATAAAATGCTTTAAAAAAAATAATAAAAGCCTGTTCCAGTTCTATTAGCTATGTGTCAAGTGAAGTTCTGTCTTTTTACTCTGTTTCAAATGAAGTTCTGTGTTTTACTCTAATATACTACTCCCATATCTGGGGATTCTTTACCATAGGTCCATTTTTTTTCCCCCCACCAAGAGCCCTACTAGATTTAAAGTACTTGATTTAATTTAAACTACTTGATTTCTCTACTTGGGCAGGCTACCTTGGGATTAGGGGTATAGTTGAGGAAGTTACAGATTTGATTGTTGGGGCTTATGCACCACGTGGTTTTCAGTGAGACTGAAAGATGGGTAGACTATGACACAAGGAAAGACGCCTCAGCAGCTAGTTTCCCAGACAAGTGCTCTCATTTCTCCTTGGTATTGCCAGCCCCCTGAGATACCGCCTTGGCTCTGAGATACTGCTCCTAAGTTGCCTAAGGCTGGGGGTTTTGGAGGGAAAGGGGGAGAGACTGCCAATGGGTATGAGGTTCCTTTTGGGAATGATGAAAATGTTCTAAAACGGATTGTGGGGATAGTTGCCCATACTAAAACTGAACATACTAAAAACCACTGAATTTTATACTTTAAATGGGTGAATTATATGGCGTATGAATTATATTTCAATAATGCTGGGGTTTTTTTTAAGATTTTATTTATTTATTTATTTGACAGACAGAGATCACAAGGAGGCAGAGAGACAGGCAGAGAAAGAGGAGGAAGCAGGCTCCCCGCTGAGCAGAGAGCCCCATGCAGGGCTCCATCCCAGGACCCTGGGATCACGACCCGAGCTGAAGGCAGAGGCCTTAACCCACTGAGCCACCCAGGTGCCCCTCAATAATACTGTTTTTTAAAAAAACTGGTTGCTTACACATCTGCCTCTTTGTGAGAAGTATTCAGGTTTTTCCTTGGGCCTCTGAAAGCACACTCTGTACTAGCAACATTTGTTTGGAAGTGCATTTTGTGCAAGAACTGGGACATTATTAAAATCACAACCATTGAAAAAGGGCTTCATGAGGTCCACAACTTTGTTCCTCCTCCAAAAGGTGAAGTGAAATGATTTAAAATATGGATTCTGAGGGCTGCCTGGCTGGCTCAGTTGATAGGAGTGTGCATCTCTTGATCTCAGGGTCATGGGCTTGAGTGTGGAGATTACTTTTTTAAAAAATGGTAAAAATAGAGGTGCCTGGGTGGCTCCGTTGGTTAAGCATCTGCTTTTGGTTTGGGTCATGGTCTCAGGTCCTCGGACTGGATCCGATCGAGTCCTGCATTGGACTCCCGGCTCAGTGCTGAGCCTGGTTCTCCCTATGCCCCCACCCCCACGCATGCTCACTCTCTCTTTCCCCTCCAAAAATTAAATAAAATCTTTTTTTAAAATATTTTATTTTGGGGAGCTTTTTGATTATTTTATTTGTTTGACAGAGAGACAGATCACAAGTAGGCAAAGAGGCAGCCAGAGAGAGAGGGGGAAGCAGCTTCCCCACCGAGCAAGCCTGATGCAGGGCTCAATCCCAGGACCCTGAGATCATGACCTGAGCTGAAGGCAGATGTTTAACGATGGAGCCACTCAGGAGCCCCAAAATCTTATTTTAAAAAATGGTAAAAATAAGGATCAAAAGAACAGGACTGGAAGTGCTGGTGTTACTGTAGTTAGAGGCTAGCGGTAAAGGACATTATGCCCTGCCTTTCAATCTTAGGAGCTTCTGCTCATCAAGTAAGTGATAGGGGAACCTTCCCACATATGACTTCACTTCATCCACGAAGCAACCTTTACTAGCTCACTCTACAGATCTGTGTTTCTATAGATGAGGAAACTGAGCCTATCTTAGAAAAGCAAAGGAATTTGCCAAAAACCCATGATCATGGAGTCAAGGAGACGGACAAGGTAAAGACTTAACACCTGGGGACAAATCCAAAAAACAAAGCAACGCACTGAGCTATCACCCCTCTGTGCCCATGTTCTCGGCAGCACCTTGATCACCTAGGCACATGGCAGCTTTACTTCTCCATATGTCACCATTTCTCCTGACTCTTCTTTTCAGAGACCATTTTTCCTGACCTTTTCATTACCTGGATTCATCCCACAAGCATTTCGCTGTCTGTTTTTGAAGAACCTTCTTAGCCAGGTAATTTTCCTGTCTTTCCCTGAGGTCCTGGTGCCAGCCAGAAAATTCCAGGTACTACTTCTCTGTACTTGCTTTTCGGAACCTGGTAAACATTTCTTCAAAGTGTGGCAACACAGAACTACCAGCACATTGTTAGGGCTCCAAAGTGTGGCCAGGGTCTTGTCTATCTCAGTGAGGGTCTTTCTTTTTTTATTTATTTTCTTAAGATTTTATTTATTTCTTTGGCAGAGACAGATCACAAGTAGGCAGAGAGACAGGCAGAGAAAGAGGAGGAAGCAGGCTCCCTGCCGAGCAGAGAGCCCGACGCGGGGCTCGATCCCAGGACCCTGAGATCATGACCTGAGCAGAAAGCAGAGACTTTAATCCACTGAGCCACCCAGGTGCCCCTCAGTGAGGGTCTTTCAAACCCACATTTATTTTTAAGAATTAAAGAGAGTCTGTTGTTTTTTATAAAATAAAGTTTATTGCTTCCATCAGTTCGGGCCATCTTTAGTGACCACTATCCTACCTCCGTCACACACACACTGATATACACACACATAGTTACAAGGTTGCACTGTGCACAATGCTTCTGATCAGCACACAAGATGGAAACCCCCATAAGAAAGGCTGGTCTTCAGATGACTTACACCTTGTTCTCCTGACTTCTGCCTCAGGTTTACTCTGCATTACTGCACACGGCATCTTACGTAGATGATTAACACATTTAATAAGTGCAAATGCTTGACACATCCGCATGGTTACTAGACAAATAAGCCTTCTGTATTAGCCAGTAAACCACAAGCTAGATTTTAAAAATGTTTCTCTCCTGACTTAGCTAATTCCACAATACAGGTAGGTGCTCAAATTCTGAACAGGAATTTTCTGATGTCAGAATGAATCTTCCTGGTAGAAATTATTTCTGGTACAAATGGTGGTAGTTTCATATATATATATACACACACACATATATATATGTAATATATTTATATATAATTATATTGTATATTATTTTGTAATATATTATATATTATTTTGTATTATATTATAATATGTATATATGTTTAAAATATAACTATACATATTGTATACATGGTATACATAATGTATAATTATACATATTATACACATAATATACAATATATATTTTATATATGAATATATTATATATTATTCTATATTAAATATATAGTATATATAATTAATGTAATTAATATAATATATAATTAATAAATAATAATATTACATACAGATTATATAATTATACACAATTATATATTATTATTATATTATTTCTGGTACAATTGGTAGTTTCTCATATATATATATATATATACATATGCACACACGCACACACATACATACATGTGTATATATATATATAATGTAAATGTGTTTATAATCCAAATGGCTAATGACAGCTTTCCCTGATAGCACACAGTTTCTCTTCATCCCTCAGTTTAATTGATTAAAAGACAGAGGTCTTATATAGGACTTCTTGTACACCTGGGGTTGGGGTCCCATATGGTAACTACACCTTTTCAAACCATCTCCTAAGAATTTTAAGCAGAAAGCAAAGAACAGTATTTCTATGCCATTAGTCTGTAGCCTACCGATCAGCAGATGGGAAAGTTACTCTACCTACATTATTCCATTTAATCCTCCCAGCAAATATATGAAAATAAATATGTAACAAAAAGACACGTTGTTAGAAAAGATCAGAGCTAGTATCCAAATCCAGGTATTTCCAATCTAAGAATTCATGCTCTCCTACTACACCATGATTTAAGAGACAGACACATGAAACAGTATGATGCAATTATAGCATAACTTCTCATAAGAGAAGTATGAATGAAAGCCACCCAAACCCCCTAGTAAGGATCCTTATTACGAAGAGTTCAAGAGGAAATGACAACTGAAAGAGGTCTTTAAGAATGAATAAAATAGAGACGCCTGGGTGGCTCAGTGGGTTAAAGCCTCTGCCTGCGGCTCGGGTCATGATCCCAGGGTCCTGGGATGGAGCCCCACATGAGGCTCTCTGCTCAGCAGGGAGTCTGCTTCCTCCTCTCTCTCTGCCTGCTTCTCTGCCTACTTGTGATCTCTATTGGTCAAATAAATAAATAAAGTCCTTAAAAAAAAAAAAAAAAAGAATGAATAGAATGTTGGCGCGTCTGGGTGGCTCAGTCAGTTAAATGCCTGACTGGATTTCACTCAGGTCAATGATCTCAGGGTTCTGGGTGGAGGTTGTGGGATCAAGCCCTGCTCAGCAGGCAGTCTGCTTGTTCTCCCTCTCCTGGTGCCCTTCCTGGTGCTCACTCACACGTTTGTGCTCTCTTTCTCAAATAAATAAATCTTTTAAAAAATGAATAAAATATCATCCGATCCTCAAAATACAGCCATCAGGTAAATTCCCCATGCAGATTTACAGGGATTATCCTTCATACTCATACTTCTAAAAATTCCTCAGTACTTCAGACCCCTGCTCCTCTCTCTCTATCCCTCTCTCTCTTTTTTTAAGATTTTATGTATTTGTCAGAGAGAGAGAGCACACAAGGAGGGGGAGCAGCAGGCAGAGGGAAAAGCAGGCTCCCTGCTTAGCAGGGAGCCCGATGTGGGACTCGATTCCAGGACCCTGGGATCATGATCTGAGCCAAAGGCAGATGCTTAACAACTGAGCCACCCAGGCATCCCAATGGTTTTCTTTTTTTAATTTTTATTTAAATTCCAGTTAGTTTACAGTGTGATACTAGTTTCAGGTATGCCGTATAGTAATTCAACACAGCCATACATCACCCAGTGCTCATCACAAGTGCACTCCTGAATTCCCATCACTTATTTCACCCATTCTTTCCCCCACCTCTCGTCTGGTAACCATCAGTTTGTTCTCGGTAGTTAAGAGTCTTTTTCTTAGTTTGTCTCTCTCTTTTTTCCCCCTTTTCTGTTTTGCATCTTAGACTGCACGGATGAGTGAAATCATACGGCATGACTTTCTCTGACTTATTTCGCTGATCATTATACTCTCTTGTCCTATCCATGTTATGGCAAATGGCAAGATTTCATTCCTTTTTATGACTGAGTAATATTCCTCTGTGCGTGTGTGTGTGTGTGTGTGTGTGTGTGTGTGTGTGTCTACACATACACACACTTCTTATCCACTCATCAGTCAATGGACACTTGGGTTCTTTCCATAATTTCCAGATAATGCTCTTATAAACATCAGAGTGCATGTATCTCTTTGACTTAGTACTTCTGTTTTCTTTGGGTAAATACCAGTGGTGCAATTGCTGGATTATAGTGTAGTTCTAGATCTAACTTTTTGAGCAATCTCCATCCTGTTTTCCAGCAAACAGGCTGCACCAGTTTGCGTTCCCACTAACCGTGCAAGAGGGTTTCCTTTTCTCCACATCCTCACCAACACCTGTTGTTTCCTGTGTAGTTGATTTTAGCCATTCTAACAGGTGTCAGGTGACATCTTGTTGTAGTTTTGATTTGCATTTCCTTTATGATGAGTGATGCTGAGCATCTTTTCATGTGTCTTTTGGCAATCTCTGTCTTCTTCGGAGAAATGTCGATTCATGTCTTCTGCCTGTTTTCTTTTTTTTTTTTTTTAAAGATTTTATTTATTCATTTGACAGAGAGAGAGAGATCACAAGTAGGCAGAGGCAGGCAGAGAGAGAGGAGGAAGTGGCTCCCCGCTGAGCAGAGAGCCCAATGCGGGGCTAGATCCAGGACCCCGAGACCACGACCAGAGCCGAAGGCGAGGCTTTAACCCACTGAGCCACCCAGACGCCCCTGTCTTCTGCCTATTTTTAATTGGATTATTCATTTTGGGGGGTTTTGAGTTTTATAAGTTTTTATGTATATTTTGGGTTCGAACACTTTATGAGATATGCCATTGGCAAAAACTTCTCCCATTCCATATGCTGCCTTTTTGCATTGTTGATTGTTTCCTTCACTATGGAGAAGCTTTTCATTTTGATGTAGTCTTTTTTTTTTTTTTTTTTTTTTTTTTTGAGAGAGAGAGAGAGCGTGCACATGTGTGAGCAGGGAGGGGAAGGACAGAGGGACAGAGGGACGAGGAGAGAGAGAATCTTAACTCGGGGCTCAATCCCAAACCCTGAGATCATGACCTGAGCCAAAATTGAGTCAAGTGCTTAACTGACTGAGCCACCTTGTCACCCCTTGATGTAGTCCTTAACAGTTTATTTTTGCTTTAGTTTCCCTTACCTCAGGAGACATATCTAGAGAGAATTTGCTACAGCTAATGTCAAAGAAGTTACTGCATGCATTCTCTTCTGGGACTTTTATGGGTTCGGGTCTCAGATTTAGGTCTTTAACCCATTTTGAATTTGTTTTCGTGAGGGGTGTAAGTGGTCCGGTTTCATTCTTCTGCACGTTGCCATCCACTTTTCGCAATACCAGTTGTTGAAGAGACTGTCTTTTTCCCACTGGATATTCTTCCTGCTTTGTCAAAGATTAACTGACCATATAACTGTGGGTTTACTTCTGGGTTTTCTATTCTGTTCTATTGATCTATGTTTCTATTTTTGTGCCAGTACCATACTGCTTTGATTACTATCTCATTGTACTATAACTTGAAATCTGGAATTGTGATGCCTCCCATTTTTTTTTTTTCATTTTTCAAGATGGCTTTGGCTCTTCAGGATCTTTCATAGTTCCATACAAATTTTAGGGTTGCTTATTCTAGCTCTGTGAAAAATGCTGGCGGTATTTTGATAGGGGTTGCATTAAATGTGTAGATTGCTTTGGATAGCATAAACATTTTAACAATATTTGTTCTTCTAATCCATAAGCATGGAATATCTTTGTATCATTTTCAACTTCTTTCACCGGTGTTTTAAAGTTTTCAGAGTACAGGTATTTCACCTCTTTGGTTAGGCTTATTCCTAGATATCTTTATTATTTAGGGTACAATTGTAAATGGGATTGTTTCCTTAATTTTTCTTTCTGCTGCTTCATTATTGGAGTATAGAAATGCAACAGATTTCTGTATGTTGACTTTGTAACCTGCGAATTTTACTGAATTTACTAGTTCTAGCAATATTGGGGTGGAGTCTTTCAGTGTTTTTTTTTTTTTTTAATAGAGAGTATCATGTCATCTGCAAATCTTATCTATTTGGATGCCTTTTCTTTCTCTTGTCTGACCGCTGTGGCTAGGACTTCCAGCACTATGTTAAATAACAGTGGTGTGAGTGGACATCCCTTTCTTGTTCCTGAGCATGAGGAAAAGCTTAGTCTTTCCCCATTGAGGATGCTATTAGCTGTGGGTCTTTCATATAGGACCTTTAACATGTTGAGGTATGTTCTCTCTAAACCTAATTTGTTGAGTTTTTTAATCATAAATGGATGTTATACTTTGTCAAATTTTTTATGCATCTATTTAAATAAGATTCTTATGCTTTCTTTTATTTATGTGGTGTATCATGTTGATTTGTGTATATTGAACCACCCTGGCAACCGAGGAATAAATCCCACTGGATCATGGTGAATGACTTTTTTAATGCATTGCTGGATTCAGTTTGCTGGTATTTTGAGAATTTTTGCATCCCTGTTCATCAGGGATATTGGTTGGTAGTTCTCTTTTCTAGTGGAGTCTTTATTTGGTCTTGATATCAGGGCAATGATGGCCTCATAAAATGAGTTTGGAAGTTTCCCTTTCTTTTCTATTTTTTTTTTGAATAGCTTGAGAATAGATATTAACTCTTCTTTAAGTGTTTGGTAAAATTCACCTGTGAAGCCATCTGGTCCTGGTCTTTTGTTTGTTGGAAGCTTTTTGATTAAGGATTCAACTTCTTGGCTGGTTATCCAACTCTTCAAGTTTTCTATTCTTCCAGGTTATCCAATTTGTTGGCATATCTTTTTTTGTAATAGTCCCTTAAAACTGTTTGTATTTCTGAGCTGTTGGCTGTTATTTTTCCTCTCTCATTTGTGATTTTATTTACTTGGGTCCTTTCTCTTTTCTTTTTGATAAGTCTGGCTAGAGGTTTACCTATTTTATTAATTTTTTCAAAGAACCAGCACCTGGTTTCATTGATCTGTTCTATTAGGTTTTTGTTTGTTTGTTTGTTTCTATATTATTTATTTCACTCTAATCTTTATTACTTACTTCGTTCTCCTGGTTTTAGGCTTCCTTTGTTCTTTTTCTAGCTCCTTTAAGTTTAAGGTTGTTGGAGATTTCTCTTGTTTCTTAAGGTAGGCCTGTATTGCTATATACTTCCTTTTTAGGACCAATTTTGGTACATCCCAAAGGTTTTGAACTGATGTGTTTCCATGTATTTTTTAGTTCCTTCTTTAATTTCTTGGTTGACCCATTCATTGTTTAATAGCATGTTTTTCAACATTCATATATCTGTGGTCTTTCCCAATATTTTCTTGTGGTAAACTTCTAGTTTCATAGCATTGTGGTCAGAAAAGACGCATGGTAGGACTTCACTCTTCCCAAATTTGTTGAGGCCTGTTTTATGGTCTAATATGTGATCTACTCTGGAGAACATCCTATGTGCACTTGAAAAAAAATGTGTATTGTGTTGTTTAGGAGAGAATGTTCTGAGTTTATCTGTTAAGTCCATGTGGTCCAGTGTGTATTCAAAGCCATTGTTTCCTTCTTTATCCTCTGTTTGGATTGTCTGTCCACTGATATAAGTGTGTTGTTAAATGCCCCTACTATTATTGTATTATTATTGGCTAGTTCCTTTATGTTTTTTTTAAAGATTTTTATTTATTTATTTGACAGACAGAGATCACAAGTAGGCAGAGGGGCAGGCAGAGAGAGAGAGAGAGAGGAGGAAGCAGGCTCCCTGCTGAGCAGAGAGCCCGACGTGGGACTCGATCCCAGGACCCTGAGATCATGACCTGAGCCGAAGGCAGAGGCTTAACCCACTGAGCCACCCAGGAACCCCACTAGCTGGAATTTATAATCAAATAACTGAGAGAGAGAGAGATTGAGAGCATGGGCAGGGGAGAGGGAGAGAGAGAACCCCAAGCAGCTCCATGCTGAGCATGCTGCCTGACACATGGCTTGATCTCAAGTCCCTGAAATCATGACTTGAGCTGAAATCTAGAGTCAGACGCTTAACCAACTGAGCCATCCAGCTACTCCACTAGCTGGAATTTAAATAAAAACTTGGGGTGCGGGGGAACAAAAACAAAAGATACTATTATCAGAGTAAAAAAGCAACCCACAGAATGGGAGAAACTAATTGCAAATCAAATATCTGATAAGAGATTAATATCTAGAATGTATAGAGAACTCCTAAAACTCAGTAACAACACAACTTGATTCAAAAATGGGCACAGGGTATTTCTCCAGAGAAGACAGACACTTTGTCAACAATGTACATGAAAAGATGTTAGGCATCACTAATCATTGTGGACAAGCACATTAAAACTACAATGAGAGACCACTTCATGCCCATGAGCATTTCCACTATCACAAAAACAGAAATAACAGTAGTGGGCAGGCACGTAGAGAAACTAGAATCCTGGTGCCCTGCTGGTGGGAATGTAAAATAGTATAGCCACTGTGTCATGAAGTATGGTGATGCATCCAAAAATTCAGAACAGAATTGCCATTTAAGCCAACAATCCCACTTCTAGGTATATACCCCGAAGAACAGATATTTGTACACCCATGTTTTAGGCAGCATAAGTTACAACAGCCAAAACATGGAAGCCACCCTGTAAGGACCTATTTAGCCAGAGAGACTCCATTTGGTTAAAAGCCATTTTGTTGTTTGTGCAGTAAAACTTAAACTGACCCTGCCCCCCCAAGAGAAACTTAACTTAGAAGCAAGTCTGGGAAACCAGTAAAATATGGTCAGCTAGTTCCTAATAACAGCGCCCAGAATACAAGGCCAGGTCAGCCAGTTCTTGATGACAGAGCCCAGAATACAAGGATGAGTCGGGCCAGGTGGAGACATCCAATCAGTAAGAAGCAAACACATTTTTTCCCTGACCACCAAAGAACGTAAACCCTGCCGTTTGGGTGCCAACCTTGAGCACCAATTTTGACCAGAGTAATAGGTTAGTTCAAACAGCTACTATAGGGTAAATTGTAATTCAATTGGCCACCTGCGTGTGACCTAACATGACTACAATCTCATTGGCCACTTATATTTGGCCAGACTTTTGCTCTATAAAAGGTCGCCTGTAAGATGGGGAGGGGTCGCCCTCTTTGGAGAAGGCCCAGGCCGGTCAGTCTGACTTCTAATGCTTAGCATAATAGAACTTTGCCTAACTTTCACTGTTTCTGTCCCATTCCCCTGGCCACAGTCTGACTTCTAATACTTGTCATAAAATAAAGCTTTAAATAACTTTCACATTGTCTCAGTCTCGTTTCGTTTAATAATGGACCTAACACACCCAAGTGTCCATCGATGGACAATTAGATAAGAAAAATGCAGTATATACATGGAGTAGACTATTATTCAGCATTATAAAGGAAGGAAATTCTGACATATGCTGTAACATGGATAAATCTTGGGACATTATGCTAAGTAAAATAAGCCACCAAAAAATACCATGTAATATCATGTACTTCATGATTCTACTTATATGAGGTACTTGGTCAAAAATCGTAGAGACAAAGTAGAATTGTGGTTGCCAGGGGCTGGCGGAGAGGTGTGGAAATGGGGTGGGGGGGCTGTTGTTAATTAATGAGTATAGTGTTTCAGTTTTACAAGATGAAGAAAGCTCTGTGAATGGGTGGTGGTGACAGCTGCACATTATGTATTTAGTACTGAACTGTATAGTTAAAAATGGCTAATGCCTGGGTGGCTCAGTCGTTAGGCGTCTACCTTCGGCTCAGGTCATGATCCCAGGGTTCCAGGATCGAGCCCCGCATCGGGCTCCCTGCTCAGTGGGAAGCTTGCTTCTCCCTTTCCCACTCCCCCTGCTGTGTTCCCTCTCTCACTGTGTCTCTTTCTATCAAATAAATAAATAAAATCTTTTTTTAAAAAATGGCTAAGATGATAAATATTATGTCGTGTGCCTTTTACCTCAATGAAAAATGTTTTAAGAGTTCAAAAAAAATCAGGGGTGCCTTGACTTGGTCAGTAGAGCATGCGACTCTTAATCTCACGGTCATGAGTTCAAGCCCCATGTTGGGCATGGAGCCTACTGAAAGAATTTTTAAAAATTAAATATACTTTAGAAAATACAAAGTACCATACAAGACTTGATTGCTAGAATGCTACCAAGGAAACAGCATCTTCCTACTGGCTAACACCTCTGTAAGAAATGTTACTAACACATAGAATTCAGAGTATCACTAAGGACTGTATCACGTGTGGCCAAATTAACAGCATAATCATCAGCCTTCACTTGGCATTTCCAAACAATTCCTTTCCAAACAATGAGATGCCCCAGTTTAAAATACTGCTCTTTCAATCATGAAGTCAAAATAATTCAACAAAAATCAATTACAAACAAAATGGTGTTTGCAAAAATTTTTTTTAAAGATTTTATTTATTTATTTGACAGAGAAAGATCACAAGTAGGCAGAGAGGCAGGCAGAGAGAAATAGGTGGAGATAAAGAGACAGGCTCCCCGCTGAGCAGAGAGCCCAATGTGGTGCTCGATCCCAGGACCCTGGGATCATGACCTGAGCCGAAGGCAGAGGCTTAACCCACTGAGCCATCCAGGCACCCCTGCCAAATTATCTCCTGACCAAGTCACCCTGAATTTTTGCAAAGATATTCCCTATACAATCTGCAACAATAAAATAAAATTAATCAAATTCAAAAAATGTTACGGTTAACAATGCAGTGGAACATTTTCATAGTTTCCATATCATGTATGTAATGTAATACAAACCCTCCCAACGTAATTTCATAATCTGTAGTCCAAGACAAATCATGGACTTCCTTCCCATTGAATAAACAATGGGAAAGAAAACAGATTAAAGCAGATTTCAACTAGACACCACATTTGATACCCCATACTCAATTTATCTACAGATAACTTTGATACCTTTAAGCAAGTCTTCCCTTGTACAAATTGAGCCCTTTGTCAGAGCCCACCTTCCCTGGTCTTTGCAATCAGAGTGGCCCTCACCTTCGGGTTCAGTCCTCCCCCAACCCCAACCCCACCAGTTCCAGAGTTTATCCTAACCCCAGACAAAAGGTAATATAAGGTCAGGTAGGACCCAGGGTTATCCTGGCATCTGTCTGCAAAGTCCTTTCATCCCCTAGTAATCAGTCTACCTGGCAAACATTCATTGGGTACCAGTGTCAGGTACTCCACGGCACTGAAGAATGACCATGGCTTTATAGTGTTGTCCCTCACAGTCTTCTTTAAAGTTGTCTTTTTTATATATATAAGATTTTATTTATTTGTCAGGGAGAGAGAGAGAGCACAAGCAGGGGAGCAGCAGGCAGAGGGAGAAGCAGACTCCTCGCTGAGCAAGGAGCCCCGATGGGAGACTCCATCCCAGGACCCTGGGACCATGACCTGAGCTGAAGGCAGATGCTTAACTAAGGCGCCCCTTAACCCAGATGCCCCTTCTTTAAAGGTGTCTTAACATTCAGAGCTTTCTGCTTTTTTCATATGAACTTTAGGGTAAGCTTGTCACGTTCCAGTGAAAATCATTACAAATATCATTTAATCCATAGATTATTTGGGGACAATTGATATTTTTCTGATATTAGTCTTCCCATCTACAAATACATCTCCATTTTGTGAGGACTTCTCTCCTGATAGTATTTTGTAACATTTCCAAAAATTTTCCTTAAAAAGGCCTATCACACTGAGTAGTTTATAG
This sequence comes from Mustela nigripes, assembly GCF_022355385.1. NCBI lineage: Eukaryota > Metazoa > Chordata > Mammalia > Carnivora > Mustelidae > Mustela > Mustela nigripes. Next base: position 39,580,486 of record NC_081572.1, read on the forward strand.
GTTATTATAAATTGGATTTTTCTATTACATGTACTAACTGTGACTTGTGCATGAGAATGCTGATCTTTATATAATAACCACTTCTTCAAACTAACAGTTTTAACGATTTGTAGATCCTTTTGATTATTCAGGGTAGATGCCCTCTGCAAATAGGATAGCTTGGCTCTCATTTCCCAATTTTATATCCCTTAGTATTTTTTCTTGTCTTAGCACACAATTGAAGAGGTAATAGCAGAGACTTCCTTGCTCTGGCTTTGTCTTTAATGGAAATGTTCCTAAAGTCGCATTATCACATATGATGTCAAGTCTAGGCTTCTTATCATTAGGTTAAAGACGTTTTCTCTTCTATTCATTTACTGAGCATTCTTTTTGTTTTTTAATAGAATTTTTAATAATTCTAAGAACAGGTTTTTGTGTTTTTTTAGGATTTTATTTGACAGACAGAGATCTGTCAAGTAGGCAGAGAGGCAGGCAGAGAGAGAGGAGGAAGCAGGCTCCCTGCTGAGCAGAGAACCTGATACGGGGCTCAATCCCAGGGCCCTGGGATCACGACCTGAGCTGAAGGCAGAGGCTTTAACCCACTGAGCACCCAGAAGCCACTTTACTGAGCATTCTTATCTTAATTCTATCCAATTGTTCTCCTGCATATGAGCTTATCATATGATTTTTCTTTTAATCTGTTGGTAAATTTTTTTTTTTTTTAAGATTTATTTGAGAGAGAGAGTACGTGCAAATAAGGAGGGACAGAGGGGGAGAGAGAGAGAGAAGGAAGCAGACTCCTTGCTGAGGAGGGAGCCCGACTCGGAGCAGGATCGCCCTCGTAGCAGGATCACAGGACCTGGAGATCACTACCTGAGCTAAAGTCAGACGCCCAAATGACTGAGCCACCTGGGTGCCCCTATTGATAAATCTTCTGATGTTGGAACTTCCATTCAATTACTCATTCAACAAATATTGAATGCTTGTAATGTGTTAGGCAGTTTTAGATTCTGGGAAAAACAGCAGGAAACAGACAAATATCCCTGCCCTCACGAAACTTAAATTCTAGTTAGGAAAACTAGACAAGAAAATAAAGTCTCCTGGGGCACCTGGGTGGTTCAGTCATTCAGCCTCTGCTTTCAGCTCAGGTCATGATCCCAGGGTCCTGGATCGAGGCCGGCATCCAGCTCTCTGTTCAGCGAGAAGTCTGCTTCTCCCTCTCCAACTCCCTCTGATTGTATTCCTTCTTCCTGTGTCTCTGCCAAATAAATAAATAAAATCTTTAAAAAAAAAAAAAGAATGCTTTTGTTTTTGGTAAGCTGATTTTTCTTCTATAGTCTGCTATACCAATTTCTGATAGGGCTGCATCAAAATTTTCCACCATGAGCGGGGAATATATCAGTTTCCCTTTGCAATTTTCAGTGAATACATTGGAAAATGCATAGTTTTAAATTATAGTATCTTCTTAAAATTGATTTTTTTAAAGATTTTATTTATTTGACAGAGAGAGAGATCACAAATAGGCAGAGAGACAGAGAGAGATGAGGAGAAGCAGGCTCCCTGCTGAGCAGAGAGCCCCATGTGGGACTCGATCCCAGGCCCCTGGGATCATGACCTGAGCCGAAGGTAGAGGCTCAACCCACTGAGCCACCCAGGCGCCCCTTAAAATTGATTTTTTAAAGATTGTACTTGAGCCTGCTTTTCCCTCTCCCTCTGCCCCCTGCCAACTCATGCTTTCTTGTGCTCTCTCTAATCTTTGAAATTAAAGCTATTTTGTCTAATAATATTGCTGTGCAAGCTTTTAATTAGTAGTAGCCTTCATTTTATTTTCTACCTTTTTCAATATTAGTTTTTAGCTTTTTTAAGCAGCATATAAATGTTTTAACTCCAATGATCTTTCATGGAGGAGTTAATTCATTTATTGTGACTACTCCTATACCTGGGCTTATATCCCCATATTATACACTGTTTTCTGCATATCCTTCTTTTTCAGTTTTCCTGACCTCTACTGAATTAATAGATTTCTATATTCTTTTATAGCTCTGCTTGTTTGCAAACCATAGATGTTTTTCCCCAGAATTGACTTTTTAAAAAAGATTTATCTATTTGAGAGAGCACCCGCCAACATGCCCACACACATATGCAAATAGAGGGAGGGGTAGAAGAACAGGGAGACAAGCAGGCTCCTGCTGAGCAGAGAGCCCATGGGGGGGGGCCTCAATCAAGAGTTAGACGCTTGGGCGCCTGGGTGGCTCAGTGGGTTAAGCCTCTGCCTTCGGCTCAGGTCATGATCCCAGGGTCCTGGGATCGAGTCCCGCATCAGGCTCTCTGCTCAGCAGGGAGCCTGCTTCTCCTCATCTCTCTCTCTGTCTGTCTCTCTGCCTACTTGTGATCTCTGTCAAATAAATAAATAAAGTCTTAAAAAAAAAAAAAAAGAGTTAGACGCTCAACCAACTGAGCCACCCAAACGCCCCATGACTCTTGTTCTTAAAGGACACACTCAACATTTATTCTGAATGTTGTATAGCTATCTTTGTGTTCTTCCTAGACACTAAGAGGTTCTTAGCACACCACTGAACAAGTCCTTTGTCACAATTTAAAGCAGTTCTCAGAGTATGTTTCCTAAGACCATTTCAAGAATTTGCAAGGTTAAGGCTATTTTTGTAATACTAAGAATTTGCTTTTTTCCGCTCTGTTGACGTCTGCATTGATGATAGAAAAGCAGTGATGAGTACAACAGCTGGTGCCTTAGCATGAATGCAGGCACGGGTACCAAACTGCCCCAGGGGTCATTGTATTCTTCATTGTGATGCATTCATCGAAAAGGAGAAAAAAAAAAAAAAAGCCAGTTACACTTAAGAATGCCCTGGGCTGGGGCGCCTGGGTGGCTCAGTAGGTTAAAGCCTCTGCCTTTGGCTCAGGTCATGATCCTAGGGTCCTGGGATGGAGCCCCACATCAGGCTCTCTGCTCCATGGGGAGCCTTCTTCCTCCTCTCTTGCTGTCTGCCTCTCTACCTACTTGTGATCGTTCTCCCTGTCAAATAAATAAATAAATAAATAATCTAAAAAAAAAAAAAAAAAGAAAGAAAGAAAGAAAAAAGAATGCCCTGGGCCAAGGCAGTACAAATTGCTAATCTTCTTAAATTTTGACCCACAAATACATATCTTAAAAATTCTGAGTGATATGGAAAATGTGCATAAAGCACTCTTCCCAAACACAGAAGTACGATGGTGGTCTCATGGATCAGTACTTGTGTGATCATTTGAGTTGAACTTAATTAGCCACTTTTTTCAAAGAAATTTTTTTTTTTAAGAACATCATTTTATTTAAAGAGCTGATAGACAAACCATGGTTCTACAGTAGATATGTGACAGATCTTTCCTTACAAAGCAAGCCTGTCACTTCAAGAAAAACTTAGTATTTGTTGTAACAACCACCACCAATGTAACGTTTAAGCAAAATGGCTATCAAAATACTCCTTTTCCGGGGCACCTGGGTGGCTCAGTGGGTTAAGCCGCTGCCTTCGGCTCAGGTCATGATCTCAGGGTCCTGGGATCGAGTCCCGCATCAGGCTCTCTGCTCAGCAGGGAGCCTGCTTCCCTCTCTCTCTCTCTGCCTGCCTCTCTGTCTACTGTGATCTCTGTCAAATAAATAAATAAAATTAAAAAAAAAAATACTCCTTTTCCAATTCCGTATTTGTGTGAGGCTGAATTTTCTCTATGTATTTTAAGTCAGAAATAAGAGTTTAAGAATAATGTAATTCATAGATATACACATATATGAATGAAAAGAATGATTAATATATAAAAATCTGGTTGTCTTCTATTAAACCAAATCCTAAACAGATTTGCAAAAATGTACAAATAATGCCACTCGTTAAGTTTTTGCCTTAGAAACATTATTTTTCAAAAACATATTAACTTGTCCTGGATTTATTACTTCTAAGTACTTTTTTAAAATGTTAGTTTTAACTTCTAATATGGTAAATATTGACATAACCCACATAAAAAAAAGTTCTTTGGGTCCTCAACAGTTTTTATGAGTATAAAGGGATCCTAAGATCAACACATTTGAGAACTGTTGCTTTAAATTTTTCTGTCAGCCTTTTATCATTCACAAATGTACTTTAAAGTCAATAGTTGAAATAGTTGATTTATACTGACCTGTAAGTCAATTCCTTTTTTTTTTTTTTTAAGATTTTATTTATTTATTTGACAGAGCGGGAGAGATCACAAGTAGGCAGAGAGGCAGGCAGAGAGAGGGGAGGAAGCAGGCTCCCTGCTGAGCAGAGAGCCCGATGTGGGGCTCAATCCCAGGACCCTGAGATCATGATCTGAGCTGAAGGCCTAACCCACTGAGCCATCCAGTCACCCCTGTAAGTCAATTTCTATGTTCAGATTACTTTTTAAGCTACCACTTCTCCCATCATAGAAATTACCTTTGCTTCTTGCCTCCCACATTTTGCCTCTGGATTCACTGTTCTTCAACAAGTGAATCTTTTCATAATTTTTGAAATGAGGGTCTGTATTAAAGTCATGTCTAAAAATGGTTATATTTGGGGGCATCTGGATGACTCAGTTAAGTGTCCAACTCTTTCTCATGGGTTGTGAGATTGGTTGACATATTTTCTCCTCAGCATTTGAGAGACATTACTTTGTTTTCCAATCTTTGTTACAGAAAAGTCAGCGGACTGATGACGGGTAGCCCTTCATTGATAATGTCTTTTCTCTCATTATCTTTAACCAGAGGGCAGTTTTCACAATGACATGTGGCTTACCTTTTATCCACCCTGGTCCACAGGAGGCACACCTAATCTAAAAACTCATGCATATTTTTGAATTCTAGAAAACGTTTCTGTGGTTGTCTTCTCAGATAGTACTTGTCTGCTGTTCTCTCCACTCTATTCCTCTAGAACAGTGGTTCTCAATCAAGGATGATTTGGCAGTGTCGGAGACACTTTTCATGGTCACAGCAGGGGTGGAGGGGGTCCCCAGCATCCAGGGGGAAGCAGCCTGGGATGCTGCTAGATATCTTACAATGCACAGGGAACCTACTACAAAGAATTATTTGGCTCAAAATGTCAGTAGCGTTGAGGCTCAGAGATCCTGCTCTTGAAGTCCCAGTAGATACATGTTGGAATCTTTTAATTAACCCTTTTTACCCACTTTGCTCCAGTCAAGGAAAATTCTTTGGTAATCTCCCAATTCATTGATTCTCTTTTCAACATGTCCATGTTAGAGTTTCCATGTTTTATTTCAGTAATCACATTTTCCATGTCCAAAATTCCTGTTAGGATCTTTTTTTTCTTTTATAAGAACTTATTGTATTACTCCCTGTTTTGTTTCATAATGTTTGTTCTTTTTTTTTTTTAAGATTTTATTTATTTATTTGACAGAGATCACAAGTAGGCAGAGAGGCAGGCAGAGAGAGAGAGAGAGAGGAGGAAGCAGGCCCCCTGCCGAGCAGAGAGCCAGATGTGGGGCTTGATCCCAGGACCCTGAGATCATTACCTGAGGCAGCAGCTTAACCCACTGAGCCACCCAGGCGCCCCATGTTTGTTCTTTTCAAGTGGAATGATTCTTTTATCTATCTCTTTGAGCATATATCATTGTCCTATAAATTATTTTCAACTGATGTAATTCACGTTCTGGTTTTTGTTTTGTTTTGGTTTTTGGTTGTCCTTACTATCAAGTGTCCCAAGATCTTCAAATGATAGGTTTTACTTGAGTTTAAGGTTTAGTCTGCTGGTTTTTAAAATCTCTTCCTTTCCTTTGTTTTTATCCCAAACTACCAGGAAGGCTTGCAGGTGTCTCTAATTGTTCCTCCTGAGCCTTCAATCAAGAGCTAAGTCTTAGTGTTTTGAGCCTTGTGTTCTGATGCCCTCATCACAAGTCCAGTTACTGTGCCACTGGGCAACTGAAGTATCTTCATTAAAATAAATAAATAAAACAAACAAAACAAAATACCATGTTTTCCTCACTGTCGCTGGGCCCCGTTTTTCGAAAAGCAACAGAGCTAGGCATAAAGCCAACCATTTTATCAGTCTGCTTTCACAAGCTGACATTCCAGGCCCCGGCTTCACTTCCCTCTTCTAGCTCATCGGCCTCAATCACAGAGCTTTCAGCGAAGTCTGGTTTTACCAACAGGGCTAATACTCCTGCCCACCCTGGTTTAGACCTGGAACTCAAGTCCCACAGTGAGGTCCACTCACCACTAGGGCCTTCTCTTACATTTTTGTCACACAATTTTATCTGTTTTTTAAAAAAATCATTTTCTCAGGGCGCCTGGGTGGCTCAGTGGGTTAGAACCTCTGACCCTCGGCTTGGGTCATGATCCCGGGGTCCTGGGATCGGGCCCCTCATCGGGCTCTCTGCTTAGCGGGGAGCCTGCTTCCTCCTCCCTCTCTCTCTGCCTGCCTCTCTGCCTACTTGTGATCTCTGCCTGTCAAATAAATAAACAAAATCTTTAAAAAATAAATAAAAAGCCATTTTCTCTTACTGTTGGGTGTCTGAGGCAGAGGAACTGTGTTGAAGCATGAACTCACTTTAATATCTCAATCACAAGTCATACTTTATTTTCACATTTCTAAAAAACGAGGAATCTTGTCATCAGAAAAAAAAAATCAGGTTTAAGTTATTTTTTATATTTACTCTCCACTAAATATGTACCATAACAGAGGCAAATAAATAACAAGAGTTATGGATGCCAAGAGGAGGAAAGGCCAAATTCTGATAGAGGGGGCTGGGAAAGGCTTCACGTTCCAATCACTTATTTGCCAGCATCCTAAAATGTTCTATGGATTCACAGGAACCAGAAGGGAAGAAGGGAAACAAATGTCCAGGCCCACCTAATTAGCTTGTAAGAAAAGATCAGTGATGCAGCACTGGGCAGAGGGAGCCCATCATGGATGAAGCGGCAGCAGTGCGGTGGCGGTGGGGGGAGGGGCATAAATACCAACTCCAGTTTACTTCCGCCTATGGCTCTTTGGTCTGCTCTATTGTCGTACATGGAAACTGAGCCAGGTTAGCAGTTTGTTAAGAATCAAAAGAGAGATATGACAGCAGATGGGGAAGTCCATATCAAATGGCTGAGGGGTCAGAGACTGCAGTGGTGAGAATGAAGCAGAACAAACTTCCCATCAATTAGGCCAAAAAAAAAGAGGGTCAGTTCTGAGAGCGGGGCTATGGCAGAGAAGGTGGACATAGGACAGGGGCTCAGATACTCAAACTATCCCAAGTCAGAACGAGTTCAACAGCTGAAGGCTGGGAAGACATTGGTCCGGAGCCTGAGGTTTTAGCGGGGTCTGTGGTTGAGAAAAAGGGGCAGTCTCCCAGCAGTGGAGATCAGGGACCCGAGTTAGACAGGAAGCCATACCTGTAAGTCCAAGCATTCAGGGGGTAAGACAGACTCTATCACCAACATGGATGAAGATCCAAGAAATTAAGCCTTAGTGGGACGCCTGGGTGGCTCAGTTGGACGACTGCCTTCGGCTCAGGTCATGATCCCGGAGTCCCAGGATTGAGTCCCACATCAGGCTCCCAGCTCCATGGGGAGTCTGCTTCACTCTCTGACCTTCTCCTCGCTCATGCTCTCTCTCACTGTCTCTCTCTCAAATAAATAAATAAATAATCTTAAAAAAAAAGAAAAGAAAAAAAAAGAAATTAAGCCTTAGATATCTTAGTGCTATGCTCTAGTTCTATTGTTTAGTATAAGAAGCGGACATTAATTCACAAACAGCAAATTACAGAAACCTGCCGAGCTTCCCAAGAAAGAAGCAATTTGTATATACAGAGATACAAATATAAATTCAAGGTGTTTTAAAGACAAGTTCAGTCCTTTTTCTCCTGTCAATTTCCTTAAGATATTAATACTTTTTTTTTTTAAGATTTTATTTGAGAGAAAGAGAGCGTGCATGCACAAGCAGAGGGAGCAGCAGGCAGAAGAAAGAGGGAGAAGCAGGTTCTCCACTGGGCAGGGAGCCCAATGTGAGGCTTGATCCTAGGACCCTGGGATCATGACCTGAGCTGAATGCAGACGCTTAATTGAGCCACTGAGGCAACCCAATATTAAAACTTTTAAACAATATGCCCAACATTAACTAAAAAAAATAAAAAATAAAAAAGTGAAACACATCTATTTCAGATCCAAATTTCTTGGTCAAGTAAAACTCAGGGCTTGGAAAAAAAACCAAAATACAAAAAAAACTAAGTGATTGGTCACTAAATTATAGAAACAAATCCAGTCTCAACTTCTAAATAAAAGTTTCTTACAACTCCAAAAAAAAAATTTTTTTTTTATGAGTTGGCTTCACAAAGGTTGCGTCTGGACCAGAAATGCCCAATCAGAATATACATAACCCCAAGGTGCTAGGTTTTGAGAGGTCAAGCACTATGGACAAGGTACAAGGTACTAGCTAGGTAGGATGGTTGCCAGCAATGTGAGGTTAGCTTTCGCTTAGGAAGGTTCCAGCAATGTTATATTAAATACTTAAAATCATTATTTTAAGCCCACACTATGTACCTACACACTATATCAAGCACTAGATTCGGGTCTCAAGAAGCTTGCCATATACATATATATATGTATATAGATATAAATATATATTTTGTATATAGATATAAATATATATTTTGTCATAAATTATATTAATAAATACATCAACAAAATATTAAAAGAAATTGCATGCTGCTTGCCAGACACTGTGCTGTTTTACACTTGCTGTTTCACTAAATCCCATTTTCAGGATGAGGAAAGTTAGGTTTAGGGGTCAGTCACTTGCCCAAGTTCACATAGCTAGGAAGTGGTGCTGAAATTAGAACTCTGAACTGTTCTGGGGTCCCAAATCCTAAGCACTGCATGTACTGCCTCTAGCAACAGCACTATGACATAGAAGTATCATTATCATAGGTCAAAAGTGAGAAAGGAAAAAAGGGCTGTAGATAATTAAGGAAGGACACCCAAGATGACTAACTTCTTCCAAGCAGATGAGTGAAGAAAGACTTTCGAAGCAAATGATATTTATACAAACTTTTGTGGGATGACCAGGATCTGGTTGTACAGAGAAAGGACAGAAGGACAAGGTATAGGAAATGTGTCCTGGGGTGCCTGGGTGGCTCAGTGGGTTAAAGCCTCTGCCTTCGGCTCGGGTCATGGTCCCAGGGTCTTGGGATCGAGCCCCGCATCGGGCTCTCTGCTCAGCAGGGACCCTGCTTCCTCCTTTCTCTCTGCCTGCTTCTCTGCCTACTTGTGATCTCTGTCAAATAAATAGAATCTTAAAAAAAAAAAAATTTTTTTAAAAGAAATGTGTCCTGTACAAGCCACACTGCTCCCGGAGTCAGAAGATCAGGTTTGACCTTCACTCCTCCCTTTCTTAGCTGTGTGACAAGAAGCAAACCACTTACCTCTCTAGGCTTTAGCTTATTCTTATATCAAATGTCCAGTTTGGTTCATTTTAAATATCATATGTTAGATGCAGGAAGATATTCATAGCATAATCATTTATAAAAGTAAAATCTAGGGAACTTAAGTTATCAATAAATAAGAAATAAAATAACTCAATTATTCAGCTTTTCCTGACAGTAATTGTGGAGACTGCAGCAACATAGAAAAATGCAACAAACGGCAAATTATAAAATTATGTGCACTATTACAGATATACATATAAGCAAAGAGTAAAGGATAATATACAGAAATAAAATTTGCAAAATAAAAATGCAAGTACCAAATCTGTTCCCCAGACCTCTTAAAGTAAAAACCTCTGGGGATGAGACCTGAAAATACATATTTTTAAGTTTTCCCAGTGAGGGGCGCATCGGTGGCTCAGTTGGGTTAAGTGTCTGCTTCAGCTCAGGTCCTGATCCCAGGGTCCTAGAATGGAGCCCCGAATCAGGCTCCCTGCTCAGGGCGGAGCCCTTTTCCCTCTCTGGCTCCCCCTGCTTGTGCTGTGTTTCTATGTCAAATGAATAAATAAAATCCTTTTAAAAAAATGTTTTCTGGGGCACCTGGGTGGCTCAGTGGGTTAAAGCCTTTGCCTTCGGCTCAGGTCATGGTATCAGGGTCCTGGGATCGAGCCCCGCATCCGGCTCTCTGCTCAGCGGGGAGCCTGCTTCCCCACTCTGTCTCTGCCTGCCTCTCTGCCAACCTGTGATCTAGCTCTCTCTCTCTGTCAAATAAATGAAGTCTTAAGAAAAAATAAAATAAAATAAAGTTTTCCCAGTGACTCTGGTGTATACCCAGGATTAAGAGCCTCTGACAGGATACCAAGATTTCTTCAAAATTTGACATCTTAATTCTTTAAGAACATTCCATATACCATGGTAAAGTAGACAAATGCTAAGAAAAAAACTATAGAAATGTATAGGGAATAGTGATTAGTTTGGGGTAACTACACCATAAGATATATCAAAGAGGACAGGCAAGCCATAAAAGGCTAAGGAGGCATTTGGACATTATGCTGTAGGTCACGGGGTTTTCTAGGGCTTCTGAACTAGTAACAGAAAAAGCAGAACCGGTTCTCTGGATCCCTAGTCTTAGCAGCCTTGGGTCTCCAGTGCTTTTGGTGGGCATCACCAGATTTAAAGGGCCCTCACTGATCTCCACTGATCTCCAGCCATGTCTTAGTGTCTTCTCACGGGCACAATCCAAGATAGCTCTTAGGGATGGCAGCGTCCTGGCATCACAGATGCCACTATGCTCTCCCTCACCTGAGGCAGACATCACTAATCAATCACAGTACTCTTCCCCAATAAGCCTAGTCTGCCTCAAAATACTTCTCAAAATAGCCTTCCAGGAAGCCAGGAAGACTCTACTAATTGCAGAGATTTGTCATATCCCTACCCTGAGCCTTGGGACCAGTACCTATCTCTTCAATATAGCTTAAAAATGTTCCAAAGGTTGCACAGGAACTCTAAGAGTTCTAACTTAATTTCATGCCGCTGAACTAAGTCACAGGTTCAACTTACACCAAGGGAAAAAAAAATCTTACAAAAAGTATGTAGTTCCTGGTTAAGGTAGTGAACTTCAAGGATTAAAAGTAAGTCATATAGGGGCGCCTGGGTGGCTCAGTGGGTTAAGCCTCTGCCTTTGGCTCAGGTCATGATCCCAGGGTCGTGGGATCGAGCCCCGCATCGGGTTCTCTGCTCAGCAGAGAGCCTGCTTCCTCCCCCTCTCTCTGCCTGCCTCTCTGCCTACTTGTGATCTCTGTCTGTCAAATAAATAAATAAAATCTTAAAAAAAAAAAAAAAAGTAAGTCATATATGGGGCTCCCGACTGGCTCCGTCAGTAGAGCATGCAACCCTTACTCTAAGGGTCTTAAGTTCAAGCCCCACTTTGGGAGTAGAGACTGCATTAAAAAAGAAGATAAAAATCTTTTTAAAAAAAAGCGGGGGGGAGGGAGACCTAGGTGGCTCAATCAGTTAAGCGTCCAACTCTTGGTTTCTGCTCAGGTAATGATCTCAGGGTTGTGGAACTGAGTCCTGCATCCTGCTCCATGCTCAGTGCAGAGTCTGCCTCAGATTCATTCTCCCTCTCTCCCTGTCCCTGCCCCCCGCTTGTACATGCTCTCTCCAAAATAAATAAATCTTCAAAAAAATTCTCAAAAGAAAGTCTTATACCCTAGACTTATACAATGTTACATACCAATTTTACCTCATTCTAAAAAATCATATTAAAGTACAAACAAAAATTAGTTTATCTACAAATGGGGTGGGGAGCTTTGGTCTCCCCTTGGCAACATGAGACAACAGTATGTACAAAACCTTTAGAGTACTAAGGGGAAATCTTTATCCAGCCTAACTGTTGATCATGTTGGAAGGCAGTAAAAAACTGTTCTCAAATATGGAAAGTCAAAAAATATACCAACTATATACACTTTCTTCAAAAATGTACCTGAATTTATCATCCAGCCAACCAACTAATGAAAAAAGAAAACACATTTTTTATTTGGAATTTTTGATTTTGTTTACAATTCCCTCAACTTTATATTCTTTTTTCCAAAGTTTTTTTTTTTTTTTTGCTCTTCTAAGTTTTTTGCATTTCCACATAAATTTTAGAATCTGAAATAGGAAAAAGTCAGACTTTCAATGACCTAGAACATGTGATCTGGGAATAAAAGGCTGAGTAGCAAATTGAAAGGAAGCAAATACTGAAGCTAACATCTTAGTCAACCCCTGTGTCTTGGGCATGATGTCCTGGCTCCCTGGCTCGCTTACAGGGCAAAGAATGAAGAGTTAGCCTACAAAAGGAAATGTCAGTTATGTGACTTTTTAAGTAGGCTCCATGCCCAACATGGGGCTTGAACTCACGATTCTGAGGTTAAGTCATGTGGTCTACCAACTGAGCCAGCCAGATGTCCCAAGGAACTTCTCATATTAAAGGACTAAGAGTTAATCTTTAAACTTTTAAAGCTAAGTAAGTATAGTAATTATGGCTACAAAGCTCAATTTAAATATGCCACAATTCATGAATAAGCCCACAATAATATTAACTAACATGTCAACACACACACACACACACACACACACCAGGTTAGGTAAGAGGATGGGAAGAAATAAAAGCATGATAATTTCCTCACATTTAATAGAGTGAATCAATTTCATTCTTGATGAAATCGATACATATGAACATTATTTAAACATACAAAAAAAAGTAACAGCTCATAATGGCAGAGACTCTACCATTTAATATACCAGAAGCCAGAGAGAAATACCATAACACATAGAGAAATATCTGGAAGAACATGCATCAAAATGGTAACATGCTCTGTCTGGATGAGTGGATTGAGGATAAATTCCATTTTCTTCTTTAAGCTTTGCCAGAGTTGGTTCCTCACCTCGTGGCCTTAGGACTTACTGCTCCCACTGTCTACAACACTCTTAGCCTATCGTCACATGGCTAACTCCTCCTCTGCTTGGGTATCTCCTCACGACTTAGATACAGCTCATGTATAATTAATAGACTTCCTCAGAAAGACGTTCCCTGATTGTCCAGCCTAGAGCAGTGCCCTCCCCACCAACCACTATTGTTTTATCCTGTCTTATTACCTTATTGCCCTGTGAAGTGCCTTCACAGCACTTTAACAGGATCAAAATTCAAAATTATCTTTTTTATCTTGCTAACCTCCCACACTAGCATGAAAACTCCATGAGGGGAGAGGCTTGCCTGTTTTGTTTCCCTTCTGTCTTTATTTCTCTCTTAGGACCGTGAAGCACATCTTGGCACATAATATTCATTAAAAAGTTAATATGCATAAGACAATTTTATAATCAGAACAAAGAAAAACCCTATTTTCGTTTGAGAAAGAAGAGCAAAGAAACTAAGCTGGTTGAAAAAAAGTGAAAGATGAAACCGAAGGTAATTTATGCACACTTAAATGGCAAAAAAAATTTTAAGTATGAGAACCAGAGTGGGGAGGGAGGGAAATAATTAAAAATAAACAAAAATGTGAGAATGCTAAATGTTGAAGAGGATATTGATCCTTGGGAAACCTTACACATTGCTGGTGGGGTATAAACTGACTCGACTACTTTAGGAAACAATCTGACATCCTCTTATCAGGTTTATCATTTATGTATCCTATTACCCATCAACTCTACTCACTCCTAGAGAAACTTTCCTACGTGCACCAGGAGGCGTAGGTTACAATGCTTACAGCAACTGTTTGTAAAGGCAAAAGACAGGAGTCCCAAATATCCATCAGAAGGAAAATCAATAAATAAATTCTAAATTTAATTTTTCTAAATTTATCTAAATAAATTAATAATACATTATATGTTAATAAATAAATAAACAAATAAATAAATTCTGGATGTCACAAAATGGAATACTATACAACAGTGGAAATGAATGCACTGCAGCCACACAAAACAATACAGATGAACCTTAGTATGACTTATCGTCCCAGGATTCCAATCTTACAAACCTTAGAGAGAAACAGCACCATACGATATGCTGTTTAGATGTAAGTGGATGTATAATAAAACTCTAAAAGCAAAGTAAAAGCAAGTATATGTCAACTTAAAGCAGAAGTACAACAAACACATTCATGTATTCTTTCGTATGTATCAAATATAATGTTAAAAAAAAGTAAAAGAAAAAGCGGGACCTCCCATTGGAGCTGATCGTATCTATTTTTTCAAATATAAATACTGCACTATTAGGAATTTTGGTTAGAAACAATAAATTCTTTTTAAAAGGATATATTAGTTCTAAAATTAAGAAGTTGTAAATGTTACATTAGGGTTCTGACTTAAAGCCAACCATATTTTACTCACGACTGTATCTGGCATAGTAGGTCTTCAATTAATACATACTGCTCAGCGGATGATAGGTGATACATATTCAAAGCACTATTAAGAAAAACAGCTATTTTTATTAAGCTAGGAACTGTTGTAAAGACTTCACAGAAGTACCTCATTTGATCTTCCCAATAATCTTATGAGGTAAATTTAAATTCCATTTTATCCCAAATTCTAGGAGATTACAAAGAGAGCACCTACCTTGGGCCCTAGAGAGTCCAAGATTAGAAAAACATTTTGGAGAGGAGTGAACTGAAACAAACTTACAGGAACACATTTTTCAATACAAAGTAAGCAAGTAATTAATTTCTTAAGTTAGAGGCATCACCTTTTTTCTTTCACACGTAGATTCACTCTGTCCCCAATAAAATTAAGTGAAATGTATTGCTTAGGGTCATGTCAATTTAAAACATAGTACCTGGTACTCTTTGCAGATTTTAATTTCAAGAAAACGTGTAAAAAGTATAGCACTAATTGAGTTGGAGAAAAGAAAGGAAATCACTAGATGCCATTTGGTTGCACATGGCACAGCTTATTAGTGAAAGAACTGAAGGGATGTAAATAAAGTATAATACACTGGAAAAGACAGACTTCATTTTCAGCAAAGTAGGGAATTCTTTTTTTTTTTTTTAAGATTTTTAAAATATTTTTTAAAGTTTTTCTTAAAGATTATTTATTTATTTGACAGAGAGAGATCACAAGTAGGCAGAGAGGCAGACAGAGAGTGAGGAGGGGGAAGCAGGCTCCCTGCTGAGCAGAGAGCCCGATGCGGGGCTGGATCCCAGGACCCTGGGATCATGACCTGAGCCGAAGGCAGAGGCTTTAACCCACTGAGCCACCCAGGCGCCCTGGGAATTCTTGATAAAACTCTAATGCCCCAAAATTTAAGGAACACTTTTAAGATTAAATGGAGATTTATTATAGCTCTGATGACTAAATATTTTAGAAATTTACATCTCAATTTCCCAGTATAAAGATGAAATGTCATATTACCATATGACCCCACCTACCTTCACTTCTAAAATGAATTTCAAGCAAACAAGTCCAAAAAGTGAGAAACAGGAGTGCCTGGGTGGCTCAGTTGGTTAAGTGTCTGCCTTTGGCTCAGGTCATGATCCTGGGATCCTAGGGTAGAGCCTGGTGTTGGGATCCCTCCTCAGTGGGGAGCCTGCTTCTCCCTCTGCTCATGCTCTTTCTAGCTCTCTGAAATAAATAAAATCTGCTTTTTAAAAAGTGAGAAACATATATACCTACATTTACGAGTCAGGAAAAAAACAAGTCATTGTTTTCTTCACACATTGTCTGAAGAGCTCACTTTTATATAAATATATATATGTATATTATGTATACATATATTATATATATACATATGTATATATATATTATATATATATATTATAACATATGTATATATATATATATATATGAGCTCTTCAAACAATGTGAGGCTTGAATTAAGGACCCCAAGATCAAGAATCACATGCTCTGCCAACTGAGCCAGCCAGGTACCAGGTGCCCTGTGTTATTAAAGAAACAGTAGCCTACAATGTTACAATTTAAAGAACTAAACCTTTGCTGCTAATCTGGGTTACAGGTTCTAATTCGCCCTATCCTACCTCTGTTCCCAGCAGTTCATCTCTCTGCATCTCCATAAAATGAGCATAGACTGAATGCTCAAAGTGCCAGAGAGTTCTGTTTCAGAGTTCTGTGTTCCATGACAGCATGTGTTATTTTCTTAATACTAAAATGATATTTAGTGTATCTACACACCCACCCCCAGCTTTAGCACCTTGCTGTTACTTGAAGCACTTTGTTTATCCACCCTACTCCACAAGAGAATTTCTACCCTTAATTTGGTATTTATCATTCCCATGCGAGTCTTCAGACTTTTGCTACACATGTACATACGCATAAATACTATCATGCTCCATGTTTTCCAACACTGAAATGGCGTAATATTGCACACACCTTTACCTAACCTTTCATTGCACAATGTTATTTCACGTTTACCATAGCGATACATCCAATGCCTGGCTCATTTTAACGGCTATATTTTTCTGCATATATTTAATGGCTATATTTTTCTGTATTTTTCTAGATATACTTAAATTATCCATTTGATGGATACCCATTTGATGGATCCATTGTCCATCTGATGAACATTTTGGTTATTTCCAACTTTTCAATTGCAAATAATACCATAATAAAGTTTTGTGCATCTCCTTATACAGAAGGTCTAGGAATATGCACATCTCCAACTTCACTGAGTTTTGCCAAATTGTTCTCCAAAATGATTGAACTAGTTTACTGCATGTGGCACCGGCTGCTGAGAGGTCCAAAATATTAATTTTCCTCTTCATTTATTAACAGGTCCTCCCAATTTTAGATGGATGTGTAGCCAACTAGAATATACACCATTTCTCATTGTTCCTTATAACTATCTGTGGCCACATACTTGAGTTCTGGCCAATGGTACATGACAAGAAATAACTAGGCCATTTCTAGATTATACCTTAAACAGATGATACAGACCCTCCCCTTCTTGTTGGCTGGTATGCAGATACCATAACTACAGTAGCTGGAGTAGCCATCCTGAACCAGAGAATGAAGATGCCTATTGAAGTTGACAGATCTGTCACAAACATTGTATCAGCCCCATGCTTGGACTATTACAGGAGAGAAAAATTCCACTTTATTAAACCTTATTAGAGCTGAGTTTCTGTCACAACAGCCAGAATGTGTACCCTAACAAAAACATATTCCCATTGGCAGTACATAATAGTGTATTTTGTTTTGTATCTTTGCCAACGTTATCATGAAATTTTTTTTTAAGATTGTTTTTTTATTTGACACAGAGAGAGAGAGATCACAAGTAGGCAGAGAAGCAGGCAGAGTGAGAGGGTAAAGTAGACTCCCTGCTGATCAGAGAGCTCAATGCGGGGCTTGATCCCAGAACCCCGGGATCATGACCCGAGCGGAAGGCAGAGGCTTAACCCTCTGAGCCACCCAGGCGCCCCTATCATGAAATTTTTACCGAACTGACAGGCTTTTGAAATGGTATTTCACTGTTTTAACTTGCATTTTCCTGACTAGGAGTCGACTTTTCATATATATTGGTCATTCTAGCCTTTTGTTCCAGTCAATACTTTTTGCCCTTTTTTCCACTGGATATTTTTCTCATCAACTAAAAGCTTTAAATATTCTGTATATATATGCATTGTAAATTGCTTCTTCCTGACCTAACCCCAGTATTCTCAACTGCCAAACAAGAAGGTTAACATGGCTTTATAGCATGTGTCACTTTAGAGAAGACGGAGAACACAATTCTCAGTACTGAATATGGAGACACCTCTCAGAAAGCATCTGGAATTTGCAAAGAATTTTCTGTTACAATACATAACGGATCTTTCTTATAAAAAGTACACACACACACACACACACACACACACAGATTCCATAGATTGACACTGTCTTTGAAAAACTGAGGACTAAAGGATGTAATAAAAATAGACAGAGGGGCGCCTGGGTGGCTCAGTAAGTTAAGCATCTTACTCTTGATTTCTGCTCAGGTCATGACCTCCGGGTCTTGAGTTTAACCCCACACTGGGTTCTGTGCTCAGCGGAGAGGCTGCTTGATATTCTCTCTCCCTCTGCCCTCCCTCCCACACCCATGTGTGCTCTCTCTAAAATTAATCTTTTTATTCCTTAAAAGCTTTGCTGGAAAAGAAATGCAATCACGTTACATTTCCTGGCCTTTTAAGTATTATTTACCATCATGAAATTTTCATCAATTTCAAATTTAGAAATCAAACTATAGACAAAAGACCTTGTTTACAGAACAAAATGCAAAATGTCCCAACCATGACACTGCAAAAAGTACAACGTGAAAGGTGGAAAAAAACAGAAGAGTAAAGGATGATGATACCTTTGCTGGGGGGTGGGGTTTGAGATACTGTCTTCAACTGATGGAACAGGAATAACAGTTATAGAGGTAACAGCAGAACAAAAATATGTGATATAATTACATACATAAAGAGGAAACTGTGGTAGAGACAGAACAAATGAGCTAACTCCTTACCTAAGATAGTGGATATCAACAGATGTTAACAAGTCAATAATGTAAGGATATTATTCAAATACACTAAGGTGAAGCCAAAAGAAATATTGTTAAAAATAATTCTTCCTTTGGGCACCTGGGTGGCTCAGTTGGTTAAGCCTCTGCTTTCAGCTCACGTCATGATCTCAGGGTACTGGGATAGAACCCCATATCAGGCTCTCTGCTCAGCGGGGAGCCTGCAACCTCCTCTATGCCTGCCTCTCTGCCTACTTGTAATCTTGGTCTAATAAAATTTGACAGAGAAATCACAAGTAGGCAGAGAAGCAGGCAGAGAGAGAGGGGGAAGCAGGCTCCCTGCAGAGCAGAGAGCCCGATGCGGGGCTCGATCCCAGGACCCTGCAATCATGACCTGAGCTGAAGGCAGAGGCCCCAACCCACTGAGCCACCCAGGCGCCCCTAATAAATAAAGTATTTTAAAAATAATTCTTCCTTGGTGGGTGCCTGGGTGGCTCAGTCATTAAGTGTCTGCCTTCGGCTCAGGTCCTGATCCCAGGGTCCTGGAATGAAGCCCCGCCACTGGGCTTCCTCCTCAACGGGAAGCCTGCTTTTCCCTCTCCCATTCCCTGTGTTTGTGTTCCCTCTCTTTCTCTGTCAAATAAATAAATATAATCTTAAAAAAAAAAAATTCTTCCTTAGGACTGTGACCAAAGATGGGGCAGGGAACTATTTCCCAGGGAAGGCTTTTTATTTAATCCACATTTGATTTTTAAGTGATATGCAGGGGTGCCTGGGTGGCTCAGTTGTTAAGCATCTACCTCTGGCTCAGGTCATGATCTCAGGATCCTGGGATTGAGCCCAGCATTGGGCTCTCTGCTCAGCAGGGAGCCTGCTTCCCCCCCACTCTTTCTACCTGCCTCTGCCTACTTCTGATCTGTCAAATAAATAAAATCTTCTAAAAAATAAAAATGAAAGTGATATGCAGGGGTGCCTGGGTGGCAAAGTCATTTAAGCGTCTACCTTCAGCTCAGGTCATGATCCCAGGATCCTGGGATGGAAAGCATCGGGCTCCCTGCTTAGTAGGGAGTCTGCTTCTCCCTCTCCCTGCTGCTTGGCCTACTTGTGCTCTGCCAAATAAATAACATCTCAAAAAAAAAAAAAAAAAAAGGGATGCAAAACAGCAAACTTTTTTTGAAAAATTTAAAAAGATTTTATTTATTTATTTGACCGGGAGAGAGAGAGAGAGCAAGAGGGGGAACACAAGCAGGGGGAGTTGGAGAGGGAGACGCAGGCTTCCCACTGAGCAGGGAGCCCGATGCAGGGCTTGATCCTAGTACCCTGGGATCATGACCTGAACTGAAGGCAGACGCTTAATGACTGAACCACCCAGGCATCCCATAAAAATTCATTTAAAAAGAAGAAAAAAGACAGTAGGAACTTTACAAATTTCCAGGGACCAGGTAAAAGACTATGTGCCCTTTGTAACTATGAACTTCTAGAGTTAAATACTTTGTCTCACCATTATTTGCTGATTGAGAAAGAGGATCAAGATATCCTTTGTCAACACCCTGTTATCAGAGCTTTTTTGATTTGGCGATGACATCATACAGGTAAACCAACTCAATACAACAAACATTTAGTGCCATGTGCAAAGGCACTGTGAACCACAGGTAGAATGACTGCTTTGACATACCAAAGTAATAAACTCAGTCACCTACTATGACTATTTCCAAGATAAGCTCTCTCCCACCCAGACACATTCATTGATTGTTCTCAAGTTTTGCTTTTGTGATCTCAATACTCATGTACTGCATTGCCCCCCAAATCCTCCAAGGAACTGAAATGATGCTAAACACTAAACACCTGTATTTATTCCCACTTACAACCTGTAGCTGGACCACACTGGCCAATTACTGGCTCAACTGCACCAGTCTCGATCCCCCCCGACATCATGCTCTGTCATGCTGACAGATCATTTGGCCCTTGTCCATAATCAAATCGTTCTCTCTAGGACCGGGTTTCCTGCTATTGATAGCTGCTAAATTCCCACAAACATCAGCTTCTTGTCAAGAAGTCCAACACTGGGGGCGCCTGGGTGGCTCAGTGGGTTGGGCCGCTGCCTTCGGCTCGGGTCATGATCCCGGGGTCCTGGGATCGAGTCCCGCATCGGGCTCTCTGCTTAGCGGGGAGCCTGCTTCCTCCTCTCTCTCTGCCTGCCTCTCCGTCTACTTGTGATTTCTGCCTGTCAAATAAATAAATAAAATCTTTAAAAAAAAAAAAAAAAGAAGTCCAACACTGGTAGCCCACAGAACTGGCCTGCAAGTATGTTTCATTTTAATTTTTAAACAAAGCTATCTTTTTGCCAAATTTGAAAAGGTTTCTAAATTCCCTAGAAAAATGAGATTTGGTAACCCTGACTAAACATTACACATGGTATAAAACCTTGTTTAGAACTCTCCAATTGGCTTGATTCGTATCCATTACCTATCTGGTTCCTGCAGTTTTTTTGTTTTTGTTTTTTAAGATTGGTCAGGGAGAGATAGACAGATGGGGGAGAGAGCGAGCAACATAAGCTGGGGGAGAGAGAGAAGTGGGCTCCCCACTGAGCAAGGCGCCCCATGTGGGACTCGATTCCAGGACTCGAAGAACCACAACCTGAGCTGAAGGCAGAGGCTTAACTGAACTGACTGAGCCACCCAGGTGCCCCTCTTGTTGGTATCTTAAGCTTGCAATCCCTAACTAGCCTACCTCTATTTTATCCTAGCGCTTATCTTTCACCATGTACGATATGGGAATTTTTGTTCTGGCAGATATCATACAGGAAAAATGTCTTTAAAAAAATATATATATATATAATAAGTATAAAATATTTATATTTTTATATTATTTTTATTTAAAAAAATATAATCCTATTATATTTATAAATATATATATCCTTCCAAACTTCCTGCAAACACACAAATTGTTTTTCAGAACTATATCCAAGAGAACTTTGCAGTTAAAAGGGTTATTACTTAGCCAATCAATAAGTACCTTCTAAAGATCCTCCTTAAAAGAACAGCATGACTGAGTCATCTAAATTGCACAATGTTCAAATAAAGGCATGTGCTTATCTGGACCTCTAGTCTGTTTCGATGAAATCAATGAACCCACTCCTGCAAGTTAGTTGGATTCAGCATTAAGTACCTGTCTTTATTTTTACTTTTTTTAAAGACTTTATTTATTTGACAGAGATCACAAGTAGGCTGAGAGGCAGGCAGAGAGAGAGAAAGCAGCAGGCTCCCTGCTGAGCAGAGTGCCCGATGTGGGGCTCGATCCCAAGACCTTGGGATCATGACCGGACCCAAAGGCAGAGGCTTTAACCCACTGAGCCACCCCGTTGCCCCTAAGTACCTGTCTTTAATGCTAGGTTTGGGAGAGGCAACGAACAAGACCTACTCCTGCCTCCTACTCCAGACAACATAAAGGTTAAAGAGCTGGAGCAATGAAAGCACATATGAAAGTCTGAAGACGACTCAGGGATTTGTAACAGGAAATAACCTCTAAATTAAAATTTGGTAAGTGAGGAAGCAGAAGTTACCAAACCAAAGAGTTAAGGGGAGGAGATACGGAAATATGGACAGAAAAAAGCTTGAGCTGAGGACCACGGGGAAATGGCAGTAAATGACGGGAAGACAAGCAGGAGTCAGATTATGAACAGTCTCCTAAGCCAAAGAGAGAAGTAAAACGTGAGTGTCATTCATTATTCTTACCCCTAATGTTACTTCCAATCATTCATGTTTTATCCTGAGGGAAAAGAGGAATCATTAAAATAAAGAGAAATAGGAAAAGTAGCTGAAAAAACTCCAAAAGGAATAATCTAAAGACTACTAAGGTAAGAGTCACTCTGTAAAAAAACTATCAAGAAAATCAGAAGATAAGCCACAAACTGGAAGAAAATAGTTGACCTACACCTTATACAGGATCATGTATATCAAAAATACACAAAGAGGGGCGCCTGGGTGGCTCAGCGGGTTAAAGCCTCTGCCTTCAGCTTGGGTCATGATCCCAGGGTCCTGGATAGAGGCCCGCATCGGGCTCTCTGCTCAGCAGGGAGCCTGCTTCCTCCTCTCTGCCTACTTGTGATCTCTGTCAAATGAGTAAATAAAATCTTTAAAAATCAAAAAACACAAAGAAACTCTTAAAAGCTCAACAACAAGAAACCCAATTTAAAAACAGACCAACGACCTGAACACAGCTTACCAAGTGAGATGTAAGCGTATGAGAAGATGCTCCACATTTTGTTATCAGGGAAATGCAGATTAAAATGAGACACCACTGTGTACCTATTAGAATGGCCAAAATCTGGAATACTGGCAACACCAGATGCAGGCAAGGAGTGGAGCAATAGAAACTCACATATGGTCAGTGGGAATGAAAAACGATAAAACCACCGTGGAAGATGGTTTGGTAGTTTCTTAAAAAACTGAGCATATCTTTACTATACAATGCAGCAATTAGATTGTGCTCCTTGGCATTTACACAAAGAAGCTGAATATTTATGTCCGCACAAACCTGCACATGGATGTTTATAGCAGCTTTACTCATAATTGCCAAAACCTGGAAGCACCAAGATGTCCTCAGCAGGTGATAGATAAACTGTGGTACATCCAGCAGAGCATCATTCAGCACTAAAAAGAAATGAGCTAGGGATTGCCTGAGTGGCTTGGTTGGTTGAACGTCTACCTTGGGCTCAAGGTCATGATCCCAGGGTCCTGGGATCAAGTCCCATGTCAGGCTCCCTGGTCAGGGGGCAGCCTGCTTCTCCCTCTGCCCCTCCCCCTGCCCCACTTGTGCACACGCACTCTGCCCAATAAAATCTTTTTTAAACATTAATAGACAGAAACAAATGAGCTAACAAGTCAGGAAAGGATAGAGGAAATTTAAATGCTTATGCCAATCTGCAAAGGCTTCATACTGTAGGATTCCAACTTTATGACACCGTGGAAAAAGAAAAATAGAGACAATATAAAGATCAAAATAGGGGCGCCTGGGTGGCTCAGTTGGTTGGGCAGCTGTTTCAGCTCAGGTCATAATCCCAGGGTCCTGGGAGCGAGTCCCACATCGGGCTTCTTGCTCAGTGGGGAGCCTGCTTCTCTGCCTGCCTTTCCCCCTGCTTGTGCCATCTCTCTCTGACAAATTAAAATCTAAAAAAGAAAAAAAAATCAAAATAAGCGCTGGTGAGAGCGCTTGAGAAAAGGAAACCCTTGTGCACTGCTGGTAAAAATGTAAGTTGATACAGCCACTATGGAAAAGAGTATGAAGGTTTCTAAACAAACAAAAACAAAACAAAACAAAACAAAACAAAAAAAACAAATACCACACAGCCAGTAATTCCACTTCTAGGTACTTACCCAGAGAAAATGAAAACACTAATATGAAAAGCTTTATGTACCACTATGTTTACTGTAGCATTAGTTACAGTAGCCAAAATATGGAAGCAACCTAAGTGATCATCAACAGGTGACACGATAGTGTTCATATATACTCAGTCATAATAAAAAATAATGAAATCTTGGCATTTACATGGTGGATGAATTTAGAGGGTATTATGCTAAGTGAAATAAAGACAGGGGAAGACAGATGCCATACGACTTCACTTATATGTAGAATCTACAAAACAAAAACAGAAATAAGACTTTGTGTAAGAGTACAAGCTGGAGGTTGCCAGACTTGAAGTAGGAGGGGGATAAACAAAATAGGTGAGGGGATTTAAAAGACGCAAACTTCCAGTTATAAAACAAGTAAGCCATGGGGATGAAAAGTACAGCACAAGTAATATAGCCCGTAAAATTGTAGTAAACGTATGGTAATAGATGATAACACTTACCTTGGTGAGCATTTCACGTTTACAATTGTCAAGTCACTGTGCTGTACTGCTGAATTTATAACTATTTTTTTTTTTGTACTGCTGAATTTAATACAGCAACTGTTCCTCAATAAAAAAGAAAAAACAAATCCATGGTTGCCTGGCATCGGAGTGGAGATGAATACGCGGATCATAGAGGGTTTTTAGGATGATGAAAACATGCTGTATTAATGACAGATGTATGCCATCTTATTTTTATTCAAACCCACAGAATGCACTACACCAAGAGCAAACCCAAAGGTAAAGTATGGATTTTGCATGATTCTGATATGTCAGCATAGGTTCATTCTTAGTAAAACTTGTAGTATTCTGGTCAATGGTGGTGATAAGGGGAGAGGCTATGCATATGTGGGGGCAGAGGACATATGATAAATCCCTGTGCCTTCGTTTCAATTTTGGTGTAAGCCTAAAACTGCTCTAAAAAAATAAAATCTAAAAAAAATAAAGCAGGAGGTAGTATTCCAGAACACAGTAAAAGGGGTTAGCCACTTAAAAAGAAACAAAACGTACCTAATCCAAAGCAAGTGTAGTCGTAGTCATAGTCGTAGGTTTCTATGGGTTATTTCATAGAGATGGTATCTAAAAAGTTAAGGGCGGGACGCCTGGGTGGCTCAGTTGGTTAAGCCGCCTTTGGCTCGGGTCACGATCCCAGGACTGGGATCGAGCCCTGCATTGGGCTCTCTGCTCAGGGAGCCTGCTTCCCCTCCCTCTCTCTCTAAGTTTAAATAAATTTTTAAAAAATCTTCAAAAAGTTAAGGGCTGGGGCACCTGAGTGGCTCAGTTGGTTAAGCATCTGCCTTTGGCTCAGGTCATGGTCCCAGGGTCTTGCGATTGAGGCCTGCAGGGGGCTCCCTGCTCAGTGGGAAGCCTGCTTCTCCCTCTCCCATTCCCCCTGCTTGTGTTCCCTCTCGCTGTGTCAAGATGGCTGTGTCTCCGTCAAATAAATCTTTTAACAAATTTAAAAAGTTAAGGGCTGTGGCTTTTACTATTTTCACGAATTAGGGAGCAAAAAAGTCATCAGACAAGCGCATGTTTAAGTGGTACAGGGTGCTGTTGGGAGCACACAAAAAATCTGAACAGATGAGGGAAAGGTGACTATATCCTTACACAGATTGCTTTGCAGTATCATGAACCCAGCAAACACTAAAATGTGATTATACACTTAACACATAAAACTGCAAGGTTATGACTGTCCTCAGTAGTGCAACACTATACAACCAATATTCAAAAAGAAAGATTAACCATTTACTCAAACAATTTACTGAGCACCTACTACATTAATATAACTAAAGTCTTCATTGAAGGGGAACTTCAGATGTCAGTGGGTCGAAGGCAGAGGGACAAAGATGTCTTGAGGACAAATGGAACAAAGCTATTTATAAATGGCTCATTCCATTTTAGATAATGAGCAACGAGAGCAGATTCTCTCACACTACAGGTACAAAAAATCTGGAAGAATGAGTATCACACTCACTTCAAACAACTGTTAGAAACTGTACCTTTGTGGAGAACAAGGTCTCAGGAAGATTCTATGCAGAAATTAGAGGAGTTCAATTATATGCAAAGGGACTTATGTGGGCATAACAAAAAGGTTACTGAGGGACAGAGCAATGTTTTACCATTGGGAAAAATGGCAGAAAAATTGAGGTATTTACTGGAAGGCGACCAGGGAAAATAAAGGCATGTGGTATAGAGGATTTCTAAAAACATTTTAAGCTAGCCTTGGTGAACAGAAATTTGTATTTTTTGTTTTTTAAGTAAAGTTCTACACCCAACATGGTGCTCGAACTCATGACCCTGACTGAGATCGAGTTGCATGCTAAACTGTGTGAACCAGATAGGCGCCTGGAGAAATTCTCTTAACTTGACCAACTCAGTAGCAGTCAGAACCAATTACAGTTCCTAAAGATTCTACTACCCCACATCACCAGGACAACAGTGATGAGGAAATGGTGGCAGTCTTGGGTAATGCAGGAAAGTCTTGGGGGCACTTCTGAAGAGATGTGAAGTCCAAAACCACAGTTCTAGCCAGTATTAGTAAATTATTTAATCTCTACACCTCACGTGGGGCCTTTAACTCACAACCCAAGATCGAGAGTCACAGACCCTCCAGTGTCAGCCAAATGCCCCAAGTCACTGTTATTTTTTAATACTAAGAATGAAAATCTCTCCAATCCCTAGAGAAAATGTGTATCCCAAATGTGGTATTCAAGAACCATTACATGTGGGGCGCCTGGGTGGCTCAGTGGGTTGAGCTGCTGCCTTCAGCTTAGGTCATGATCTCGGGGTCCTGGGATCGAGCCCCGCATCGGGCTCTCTGCTCTGCGGGGAGCCTGCTTCCTCCTCTCTGCCTGCCTCTCTGCCTACTTGTGATCTCTGTCAAATAAATAAAATCTTTAAAAAAAAGAAAAGAAAAAAGAACTGTTACATGTTAGTCTCAAATTACCATATCCCCTTCTCTCCAACTTTCATTCACTGTTAGATTTTCCAGTCTTTCTCTGAACATTATTTTCAATTTGTCCAAATCCTAACAATCCTTCAAGACCTAGTTCAAATGCCACCTTTTCCCTGACACAGTGCAGGTGGAAATACCTTTCTTCAAACTTAACTTCCATTGCGAGCATTTTTACTTCCTTACATTAGCATCCTTCTTAGACTCTAAGAAAGTATTTTAAGTTTTGGTTTGATTTGGCTAAAACCCCTGTAATCTCCACTAGTGTGACACTTACATATAGAAACTTTTTCTCAAAAGCCTAGAAAATTTATAATTACATTGTTTTAGAGAAATATCTGACGATCATAAAACTACTAAACAAATGGATAAGGATTTGATGGCAGGATCTAAGTTTATGCTTAGCCACTATGCTGTATCTGATTCATTCTACCTGTTCAACCTCAATACTTGATCACAGAACGCATATATCCAGTCTAAACATCCTCGCTTACGTCTTTCTCCGGAAAGACATTTCCATTTTTAATGAAAATAACTGCCTTTTCCACACCAAAAACTGCCCAGGACAGCTGGTGCTTATTATTTTAATCATTCCCAATATAAATTGTTGTGGATACACTTAATAAAATGGGCTCAGACAAGTATCATAAATAATAAATATAAGATTTTATTCATCTTTGTAAATAACAGGTGCTCAAATATTAATGGTTAACCATAATCAAGGGACAAAGAAGCTTACTTTTAATAATGCAGGAGCAAAAATCCTTCAACTTTTAGATGAAAACTGCTTCGGCTATAAAAATAAAACATTTCTCAAATGATAGTTTTAGCTTTCTTAAAGCCTAGCAAACACCCCCAGACTACCTTAAAGAGAAACAAATTTCAGTGCCTTTTGGAGTTTCAGTCTTCGTGTATGGCTATACACTAAGATAACATCTCTTCCCCCAAACCCTAAGAACAGGCTAAAATTCAACATTAGTAAATACTGTAATTGTGGTCATTCACTTCATCTTTCTTTTGCCTTAGCTTCCAAGTGATACATCACAGTGAGAAAATACATTACTAATACTCGTGCAAGAAAATTTTACTTAACTGGGTAGGGGAGGGAAAGGGTAATCGTAAGCAGATAAATCTCAAGCAAGCTCCAAGCCTAGGATGGAGCTCAACATTGTTCTCACAACCCTGAGATCTTAACCTTAGCCCAAATCAAGAGTCCAGCACTTAATCAACTGAGCCACCCAGATGCCCTGTAAGAAAATGTATGCTACTAGCTACACTTTTCTGTTTAGCTAGATCACTTAGCCATACAAAGGGACTCGTCCTTTATTCTCTCTTGCTTGCTCAGGCCCTCCTCACCATCCTCTATCCCGTGTATAACTAACTTGCTTTTCCATTCCCCTCCCTGCCAGTACAATGCTAGAGTGAAGACTGTAGACTGAACTGAAAAGGGTCCCCTCTTTCCTACAACCTTTTGGAATCTTCAACTATTTCATAAAATAATGCTATCCTAGGAAGGATATTCCTAGGAGGGTAATGGACATATTACTCAGAAATAAATCACCTTCCCCAGTATAGCAATTAAATGTTTTCACTTGGAAGTTCCATAAACTATCTTATTAAATACAACATCCCACCTTTTCTCTTAATTTATAAAGCACTGCTTAAATGAAAATCAAATACCAGCTTCATAACATTTTACCATTAGATAATGATTCCTACAATATTCCAGAAAGAGCACAGGGTTGGCTCCCCCACCGCCCTGCCATTTCTGACCAGCTATCTATTGTCAGTTTTAACTGGAGCTGAAAAGAAGGCTTTATATAAACTGAAAAGTCATCAATGGGTTTTAAAATAGTGACATTTAAATATTTCTTCTTGAAATTCTCTTTATCAGCCACTTATTTCTTCCCTGAAAAAAGCTTGAAATACAATTAGTGTCTAAAGAACCATACAAAATAAAAAGAAAACAAACCAGACAAAGGAGTTAAGGTACATTTCAATTTAATCATTGTGCACACAAATCTGTAAAAATGCTAGACACATACATTAAGTCGCAAAGGAAATTCAAGAATTCTTGTTCACGTCTAAATGTTAAACTATGGAAATTTGACTACTTACTCTCACCACTATTACATGCATTTAGAGTTACATACTTACCACATTTTCAATGTCTGCTTATCCTTGCTAGGAAAGGACAGAGTTCCTTAGAAATTAACTTCACTTTAAATCTTAAAGACATAAATTGAGGGTCCATACTTTGTTTAGTGTTTATCTAGAAGAATACATCACCATTATCACATACTCAAAACATCAATTTTCAGATTTATTTTAGAAGACTATTATTTTCCTTACTAAAAAAGCATTAGGAGCAGCTTCCTGTTCATTGCTGGTTTACAAATATTACAACAAGAAATACAATGTGAAAACATCCTTAGCTAATATTTTGACACAGCTAGGATGAGAAAGAAAAAAATCCATGTCTCTCTCTGAAGGAAAGTACTAAACAGGGCATAAAATGATTAGAAATCTACCCAGAGGCTAATTTCTATTGGTATACACAGTACCAGAAACCAGTATTTTTAACCCAAGTTTTCCATGCAAGGTTAGAAAGATTTAAAGATACACTTGAAATTTTCAAGCCTCATTCAGAGACAATCCAGGCACTAGTCTGCAGGAGCATTTCAGGCCAAGTCCTTCTTCAAGCCTACCCTCAGCTTTAATTGTTCACGAATCACTGCAACAACAGCTCCACGGAAAAGGGACAAATTCTGATATTTAAATTTTACACCTGTGCAGTTTAGGAACCAAAAGCACTGAGACAAAACTTTTGGTTGTCAGCTAAAAAGAAAATCTTACGCTTAAAAACATTTTTAAAAAGCACTAGTTTGGAGTAAAAACATTTTTTCCATCTTACCAAAAGAAAAAAATTGCATGTTACAGTCTAAGTGGAAGTCAGAAAAGTGATCCTGGTTTACTAGGGAAATGTCAGAAGGTGAAATAAACTTTTAAAATACATTTCCAATTCAGGTATTATCTAAAGAGTGTAAAATTTCAGACTGCTCACTTCTGCAATCAGTATCCCATTTCAGTTAAACTTAAAAGGAAAAATTGTGACATAGAAGTATAAAACAATACTCACCAGAAAAGCAGCTTTATAGAGATGGTTTTAAGGAAAACCATTTCCACTGTATCTACGCCATTTCTTATACAGATTAAACTGTGAAAGGCAATGAAACTTAAGCCCTTAGGCAATTTTATATTAAAAAACAGGTGGATATCTTACAAAATAATTTTATTATCAGTTGATATATCGAAATTTTTAATTAACTAAGTGCATGACTTTCATATCAAATAACATTAAGATGGTCTGTTTTTCAGTGGCTAATCACCATCCCCATTTAACAGAATACAAGATCAACTAGTTTTATGTATTGACTGTCTCAATTAGACATCATTATACTTAGGGTACTTAGGGTATAGAGAAGGAAGCCATGCATGCAATGCTACAGAATGGAAGGAAGGTTCAGGTTTATACAAACCAAACTGTAAGCTTTATTCTTTTTTCCTCGGTATTTAAAATGTTTATCAACATAAGAGCATAATATTTAAAGATTAAAAGAAAGGTCTCAAAGATGGTCGAAGACAACAATGAATTCTGGTAGAACCAACGACAGTAATAAAAACCTTAACAGATCTTTTACAAGCCGTATACTTCACTGCCACTCAAAAGGAATACACAAGGACTCTGTCTAGGTTTCTTGATGAGTGGTCAGTCTTCATCTGAATATTAAAAAGTCAGTTTTGTTATTCTTAATTCAAGGTAAAATGAGCACATAGTGGTGGTGCACCAACAAAATAGGTTATAGTTTACAAAAAAGATGAACAAAATTAGTACTTCTTTACAGCAAGAGTTACTGAAACATTTAACAAAAAAAACAAAAACAAAAAAAAACAGTATGAAAATATGACTGCACACCATTTGTCACTGTTAGAGGTGAGGAAACTTGATTTTCTTGGGTTGATATATATACTGTAAAAAGTTAAAAGGTAAAATATGAGTACCACAAGTGAGAGGCTTAAGTAAAAGAGCCTGGACCCAAAGCCCTGCACTCTGTTATATACCAACATGTGTGTATAGCCAATCAAAACTGTCACTATCTTTTCCTTTTATGTACAACATATCTACTTAGGGTCAACCACAACCAGATAATAAAGGAGCGGTATTATACCTTTCTCACAACTGAGGTTAGCAAACCTAGCTACTTTGGCCCAAGTACTGAGTGTTTAAAAAGTGTCCAATGGATCTGTTATTAGTTATACTCACATTTAAGTAACTGCACAGCTTTCTTCCTTGTGTGGGTTATATGGATATGTTTGAAAAAAATAGGAACATCAGGTACTTACAGATTAAACTAACCTGTACTGGCAGGGCTGTGGGAATTTTCTTCTCTACCAGTAAGTAGCAAATGCTGAAATTCTGCTGCTAGTTAACAAAAACACAAATTGTATTAAACTGAGGAGTTCAATCCATAGTTTAAAAAGTCAATGTGCATTAAATTTCCTCAGAACCTGACATAAATACATTTTAAACTTTTTCCCTAAGTCTTACAAAAGTTACCTTACATTGATTCTTAAATTTAGTGACCTTATGAGAATGATTTAAAAACACTATCTCTTGGACACACCTCACTTTTAATAAAAACTAGGTATTCCAATATGTGTATTATGTGGAAATTCTGGTTCCTCTAAAAAAGGGGGGCATGTATTGGGGGGAAAAGCTCAACATGGTAATTTCTAAATTTAAGTATATGCAGACATATGCCACAGAGGAAAGCAACTTTTAATTGTTTAAAATTCAGTTTTCAAAACACTTGATTTCATGTTATTACAGATTTAAAACATGGACTGAAAGATAAATGTTTCTCCTGTAAATACATAATAAACTAGTTAACTAAAAGGGAAGCTTTGCTTAATAAATATATGCCCCATACTCTTCTAACTCAAACCTACAGAAATTTCAGTAACTTCCCTTGACTCACTTGGGTGGTTAAGAAGTGTTTTTTTTTTTTATTAAAGAGAAAGGAAATGATGCTGCAAATTTTATTTTCATCTGATTGCTCAAATATTTATGAACAAAATATTAAGAGTAAGCTACATTATAATAAATGATTTGGTGAAACCTTTATCACAACTGCAAACTGCAAGTAGGAATGCTGTACCTTTCACTACACTTAAGGTTCTTAAGCCCAACATGATATAGTGACCTCTACCTCAGATAATACTGGTCTGTGTGTAGTAAACTGGGGAAACACTCTTCATTTTTATCCAAGCTGGGCATCAATAATTTCACTGCCAGCTCCTCAAATTTAACCAAAGGTAAAGGCATACAGATTCCTTATCAATAACGATGGTTTGAACAAATCAACAACAAAAAACCCCCACAAAAATCCAGACACGGTAAGAATGCCGAAGGGTCAGGATAATCCCAAAAAGGGCCTTCCCCTCTTTACACAGCATTACACAAACCCCTGCCCAAACACACAGCACATTACTGAAGCTGTGCCACAACACAACTTTACACAGCATTTAAAATTAATGGATGAGGTCCAAGTTATCAATCATTAAAAAAGTTTACTCACATGTATCTTCTCTGTGGTTAATTTGATCAAGATTAAAACATATACACAAACATATTCTAATATATCTGATTATATGCCTTCTAAAGAACCTAACCATGAACAATCTTGACTTATACAGGATTCAATTTGCTTCAAATAGTAATAGTTCCAATTAGCTTCAGTGAAGAGCTCCTTTAGGCCTTCAATTTCTACCTTAATATGACTTCTACATCCTGCTTATTAGTAGAATAAAGGTATTTCCTCTGAGGATACATGAGCTTAATTGAACAGATTTGAAGAGACATACTTTAAAAATTCAAATTAATATAGTTTCAAGCTATTATTTTTCCAGAATTAGAAAGAAAATGAAAGGCTCCTCCCTTTATGGCCAATTGAACAAGAACATATACAGCTCAGAGCAGAAACAACAGCACTTAGAAAAAGCAATTCTTTTCTGAGCTTTATTCTTACTTTTTAATGCTACTGTCAAATATTATTATTTCTAATCAAAAATGCCAAGTAATATCATGAAGATACTGGGGAAAAGTTGGAGATATTTTAAGAATTAGGGAGCTCAAACTCAAGTCCCACATTCCCTATTTCGTACACGTTAGTGTGATTTAGATCCCATAACAGGGAATGCCTAACAGGTTAAAAGTATTGTTCTGAAAATTCAACATTAATCACAAAATTATGAATAATCACTATATGCACAATACTATATACAACACCATTCAAATAACTGTTTCTCATTTTGCCAAGACATATCACACAGAAGTGAGAGGATTTCTGTGCTAGAAAAAAAGTCATTAATTAAAATGATTCAGATGACAGAAAACAAAATACTGATAAAGTGTTAAAAAAAAAACAAACAGAAAAAGTAACCTTCACTAATATTCAACTGATGAGACAGCAAGCAGAAGGGTAACTAGGGGGAATGTTTACTTACAAAACTGCCTTAGAGTCAATAGTCTTAGAACTCAATCCCTCCTTTTAGAAGAGTTCTCCGTAAAAAGTTACAGTAAGAGATAAACAACCTTGTTTTGGAATAACATACGAAACCTACTTAGTATCAGGCAGGTAAATACTGCCTCTTTAAAAAGACATACCTGATTTATACAAACTTTTTATATTTTAAATACTTTTTATCCCCTACCCAGTCCAAGTTTTGTTTACTCAAAACAAAATTTTATCTCTGTAAAGTAGCTAGTTCAACATTTTATTTACCAAGTATTATCAGTGGAAGTAACAGACTCCTGACAATTATGTAATTCTCAAAATCATTCTACTTCAGAGATATCAAGAAAATTAACTTCAACAAATTATGCCACCCTTGGAAAATCCCTCCAACCCCCCAGCAGTCAAGTATTTAAGAGCCTATTTCAATTTTTTCAACTATTACTATTAGAATTAGGACAAGCAGCTTCACTATACTGGGGGATGGTAGGTGCAACAGAAAACATCTCCAATTAAGGAGACTTAAGAGGTATAATTACCGAACAGTTTATAAATGTATTCTTTTGTTGTGACAAAATTTTTTTCAAACACTAAAATCTTTTTTCCATGATTCAGTTACAGAGAAAATCTTATGTTCTAATTGCACAGGTGAAAATTTGGAATTCATTTAATGTGTACTTCCTTATGCTTCCAAGAATTAAAACCATCTGAAAACAATCCTAGGTTAACACTGTACTATATGTTGTTACTGTTCAAAAGAAAATGCAATCTGAACAGAACAGATGTGTTACTTAAACACAGAGAGAAACAAAAGTCATCCAGGTTTATGTTTTGGCCTCTGTTCCATTTCCTTCTTTACTCTTCACAACACACACACATAACCACGTTTCTCACCAAATAAAAGCAAATTTTTGTTGGAATCAAATGTGGATACTTTTCAAGTATGCATATTGTATAAAAAAATATTGTTCAGTAAGGTTGAAAACAAACCTCAAAAAAGTTCCAAAACCACAGTTCAATGTACTAAGTTTACCACGATTCAACTTCAGTTTGGCTACCTGAAAATTAGAAATCTATCCATACTGACAGGTTTGTAATACCCAAACTCTTTTATTATCCCTTTATCTAATCAAATGTGTAGTGTATATGCATACATACCACACACACACCATCTTCCCACTCTTCACAAGGGCTCTACATTAACATTTGCTCTAATGTGGTGAAGTTTGAAAATATTAAAAATCACAAGCATTTCCACATGACCCTGCAACCTTAATGTTCAATGCATAACTTTGGGAATAAGAATGCAGATTTCAGTGTCCTGTAGCATTTCCAATGATCAAACTTATCCATGAAGTTAAATTTAATAGTTTGAAGAGAAAATGACCAGTAACTTTTTCCTAAAAGTGAAAGTGGAAAATTTGAACAAAACATTTCATGCCTCCAAATCAAGAACGTCAAATTTTGTCAATTTACTAATAAAGAGCAATATAGCAATACCAGCTTTACTGAGGCTGTTAACACAAAGTAAATTACATAAAATTACATATATCAAATACTTTTGTTTATTAACACCACAGTCAAACGTGAATATTAATATAGAGCCTTCTCTGCCAAAAGAGTATAAAAATCCTAAGTTTAATTAAATTTAGGGGCCTTCACCAAACTTGCTGCAAGTTTGGGGACATAAATATCCAACAGCCATAAAGCTGTGAAAGCCCCTATAAGGAATAAAATAAATCCCACTTGCCTCAGACTGAACAGGGCAACACTGAGACTCAGCCTCAGCCTGTCCTATGGCAGGGCTATAGGAAGAAGAAAATTTTAATTTTAGAAAAACATTACCCAATTAATTTAAAAGACATGCATTAAAAAAAAAAAATCCCAATGATCAAGCAAGCAAAGGAAAAAAAGAGCTTTTTTTTTCTTAAAAAAAAAAACAAAAAACAAAAAACAAAAAACTACTGTCTGCTATAATTCCACTCTGAACCCGTACTTATTTTTGTTGGGGATCTCCCCCGCAAATAACTAAGTTCAATTAAGCTGAGTTTAAGCTCAATATGTAACTTGATCAGTGGAACAGGAGTACACTAGGAATATTTTCCCCATTCCTAATGGTAAATGGGTGCAATTATTACTAAAATACAAGTATTCAAATTAAACAGCAATTCCAGCAGCCACTCAAAAGTTGATCCTCACCTGCTGCTGTTGTTCTGTCATACATTAGGTAAAATCTATACACAATAGAAACTAGTGCCAGACAAAACGTCAGTTTAGTTTTTTTGTTTTGTTTTAAAAAGGCAACATAGGAGTGGACTAAGGGAGAGCCAAAGCTGGCAGTCCCATTAATTTTACAACTTCCTAAATTATGGCAATCACAATGCCTGCCTGAATATAGCAAATCCTAAAGGATGTCTACAGTGAGGGCAAATGAAGTATACTTCAACTCAACTCCATCTATTATTTTAGGGAAGCATAAGTCAAAGTAAGAGTTTATTATCTCAACATGATTTGTACTAATGATGTAACCACACTATGGACCCCAGAAGCAGTTAGGTAAAACGTATTTTCTAGAAGCTTAATTATGCTGATGCATGCACAAATTACACTTTAAATATACCAAATGGGCACCACCTGGGCCATATCTAACACAACACAGGAGACAGTATGCTTAAGTGTCATGCATTAACACTTTGGATTAACTTTTTTAATTAAAATTAAAATTCTACAACTTATTTAAAAGTAATTTTTTCCCCTTCAGACTTCAGAAAACAAACCTTGATATAAAATATCAGTTATCTTTGTATTAAATGTAAATAAAGCTTTGCATAAGTTTTGAAACATCACTAACCCATTTGTACTTTGTTGATAAGCCTGTACATTACATGAAATGCTTTCAACACATTTGGTTTGGATAAACACTTCCTCTCCTATTTAATCATTCTAAATTAAATCATGGCATTTTTTACCTTACAGATTTTTACACAGGGTCTTCTTTGGCAGTCTGATAAATGTGCTGCCAAATCTAAGTTAATTCCAAAATTCCTTGAACAGGCAGGTGTTTGGTGAGGGAAAGGGTAGTGGCATGGGGCTTAGCTGTTGAAGAAGGAAACGCATTCCTGGTGATACAGAGATGTTGTCTTTTCAAGCTATGGAGTTTTCTGAACCTCAATGGTACAAGAAAAGAGCTATAAAACATTTCACTGGACCAAAATATTTGAATAAAAACAGCACTCAGCGTTGTAAATAGCTGAATGTTTTGTTTAAATGAATGAATGACTTTTACTTGTCACTTAAATACCAACTCTTTTATGACTGAAAATTTTCAGTGTTTTCTTACAAGGTTAAAACTTTTTTTTGGAAACAAAAACTCAGATTTCATATCATTATCTACACCTTCACATGTAGGTTATAAAAAATTACCATTTTCTTACAAATCTTAACTTTACGTTGAGAAAAACTCAACTTGAGTTCATAAATAATCATGCTTTGTGTAGATCATCTGATACTTAATCATAAAAGTACCTTGCAAAAATAAAGATTTAAAAAATGGATGCCAAAAAAAGGTTAACAAGAGCTATTATTGTAGGAGACTTGCAACACAAAACACTAACAGCAGTGTCACCTCTACAGAAAACTTCTTCACAGGACACAGTAACATTCAAATTTCCAAGAATGAAAAGGTTAACAGGAAAGCCATTTAGGCTTTATAATAACAGAAGATAGTCATCTTAATCAAAGAAATAATGTAATTTTCCAGGAACATAAAATAAAATTTTGAATCCATCTGTTAGCCATCCTAACAGAGGTACACTTATTTTGGCATTACATTCAGAAAAGATTCTAATCCATTAACAGCAAAAAGCTATTACTGCATGCACCTAAGCTTCTAGAAGTCTGCACCTGAAAAGCTTCTGAGGTCCACGCAGTACTGCAGTCTCAAAAATGATCAGAGGGAAATGAATGGGTCTGGCACTAGGCTCTAAACTTCATCAGCAGTGAAGAGGAAATACTAAGGTTTACATTTTAAATATCTAAGACATCTAACATGTAGTGACACCAAGGGCATGGAAAGGTGACACAATATAAAGATTTCATATCCACTATGTAATGACTCATATGTATTGAAGTTTTTCTCTCAACTTAAGCACTAACATACAATTCTATATATATTGTCCAGTTTTTAAACATGCAGCTAAGGAACATCCTACAATTCAAAGACAGAATCCAAAGATATATCAAAACTGCATTGGTAACTATGAATTTTATTATGTGGACATCTACTGTGGCATGCATCTGTACAAACCTTTCAGGCAGTGGTCCACAGCTGGGTTATGAATAAAAAGGCGTAAGTTTTTCTCTCATTTTATTACAATGAAGTTTAACAGTACAGAAAAGTCACATGACCTTGGTGGGTCAGATTTCTTAAACCCTGCAACATGAGGAACTCTAAATACATTAAATATTGTTATACATTCAGACTTCCAATGTACAGGTCTCGGTAACAGTTACAGCCCTCACCAAGCTAGGTTGGGGACGTGAAGTCCAACAGCATCTGAAATGCTGTGAAGGCATAACTTTACAAATAGCAATGTAAGCTTACAGAACTTGCCTTTATTAAGGTGGTATGTTCATGTAATTCCAGCGCCTTCACAATATAACGAACCAAATTTACTATACTTCACTTCTAAAAACCTAGATGAAACATGAAAAAGAAGCCATACAGTATAAATTGCAACTTCAGGAAAAGTTCCTGCTTTATTATTCCAAATAATTTTTCCCATGTAAAATAAATGTCCAATAGTTCCTGGTATGTGGGAAGATAATGTTTGTTAAAGTCACAATGAAGCCTTATTGACGGAAGCTTGGCTATATAAACAGCACAAGTTGAGAAAAGGTTTAATCTCCAAACCTATTAGACTGGATGAAGTAAGATCAGTAACGGCCACCTTGCGACATTACAGGAGGTCTCATTCCCATCGGAGGTCGAGGAGGCCCACCTTGGTAAGGGGGCACCATTGGCGGTCCCTGCCCATATGGTGGCATAGCACCAGGAAGGTAACCTGGCATGCCTTGATGATGACCACCATACTGACCTAAAAAACAGATTTAAAACACAAAAAATAGATTGAGTTGGTTTGTGCATTATGCTGTTAAATGCAATGTATTCTGCAAATAAATTTGTGTATACTCAGAAAATCCACTTAATACAGTAAATACAATAAACATAAACACAATGAATGTAAAAAAAAATACCATGAGGCGGCATTGGGGGTCTCATTCCTTGTTGCTGTGGGATGCCTGGCTGTGGTGGCATCATACCTCCAATAGGTCCAACTGGTGGATTACCAATGGGAGCCTGTCCTGGTCGAGGAAGATTACGTTGATATTTAGGTAACTGTGCCCTTCTCTCTTCCTACAAATAAATATGATCACAATGTTCAAGATTTGAATACAGAGAGTCATTAATCATAAAAGATAATCACCCAAAATATTACAGAGTAACTTTGTAAAAATGTACCCTTATTTCCCAACCATTATTTTTGCTCCACAAACTAGTCCAACTGCTTAAAATCTCAATACCTCAAGAAAACCTCAACTATTTTTATATTTGAAAAATGGCTAATAACTTTCCAGGAATTAAATACTGCCTACATAAGAAAATCTCTAGTGAAGAAAGTGGATAGGCTTTAAAGGATCTGTGTATCCTACCTCACACTTATCCATTTCATCATTTACAAATTTATGTGTAACCGAAATGATTTTTCAGAGTTAAGAACCCAACTTACTGTCTTCTTTTAAATATAGTCTGGGTGTAGGGAAAAGCGTGTGTCTAAGATCAAAACACACAATATTCACTTTATTTTGTGGTTCTTAAAAAACCAGAATGAAAACCACACAGTAAGCATTAGATCAGATTACAAAACCACTGGTGTACAAATTAATACTTTAAGAGGAATCGTTACTACAATGGTATTCAAACTATGCCAGTAAAAACCTGTAAAAAACTTACCAGTGATATATCCTCATCTGGGTGGATCAACTTACTGGTTGCACTGGTTGTCGTAAGTGTAGCAGGCTTACTTGTTATTGAAGCCGCTGGTTTAGCTGCAGTGCTATTTGTTGTACTAGTGGTTGAAGCTGTAGACTGTGTATAAGCAGGGAATGTAGGCTTTGGGGGTTCTGTAGTTGTTGCAGGGGTACTATTTAAGGGCTTGAAATCTGTACCAACAGGTCCTTGGACAGCTGCCTGAGCCTGGAAAACACAATCTTTCATTAAGGAAACTTCAAAACCCAAGCTGAATGTATCTATTATAGTTAACCTAAAAGTGAGATACTAACATTCAATAAAGGACCAAACTTTAAATGAAATTAAAACAAAGTTAACATAATTAAAATGCCAAAACATCAAGATAATATGTAAAAATATCAAAAGACCCTGGAGTCCAAGTCACATCCAAGACTCAGCAGTGGAAACAAGACTGCATATAACTTCAAAGATATTATCTACCTTTATCACCAAAATTTACTTGCTTTACAAAGCTTTGTATTTATTTCAAACTAATGAACTACATTGTATTGGAATATTGTGTTCTACTCTATTCTAAATTAGTTGTTCAATCAATCTACTAAGCACCTCAAAAAAAAAAAAGAAATTACAAAATTCAAATAAATTTAGTTACTAAGCAGAGCATAAACAGTATCAGTGGTGACACATTAAAGATGTCCCTTCAGAGATCTCTTTATACAGATAATACAGTGTCCTCCCAATTAACAATGGCTAGGTGATTACCATGGACAAAAGGGCTTAGTAGGATCTTTTAAGCATAAAGTTACCAGTAATAAATGTGTTACTTGTCATAATTCCAAACATCTGAAACATGAACACTAGGCCAACTTAAGAACCAAATGCAGAGTACTATATTTCCTTACATTGTATGTGATGCATTAGATTCAATAGCATAAATCAAAAAAGCTTAATCATGCATCAGGCTAACCAGTGGCTACTATAACGCATTTACTGCTTACATGCTTAATTTTAACCCTTTAGAACCATAGGAGTTTGGAGTACATTTTTTTCTATTAGTATGAGTTCAAATTTTGAAATACCATTGATATTTGTACCATTAACTTTAAAAAAATTAAACATAGTGTATTTTTGGGGGGAAAAGATTTAGTTTTAAAGTAGGGTCCAAAGGGTTAAGTTTATAAAGCCATTTAACAATTTTAAACTGCAACTTCCTGCGTACTTGTGCTGTGCTAGGAAACAGAGCTTTAGAAGATGCAGACAGACTTTCTGAATTGGATGAAGCTGTACTTGAGCTTGTTACAGGTGTCCCCATCTGTAGCATAAAAGAAAGGAAACAATGAAAAGTCTCCAAACAAATGGGTGAAAATAAGCCATGTGGTAGACTTTTAGTATTAGATTGCATTTTTATAAATGCAAAATATAATGCAATCAAATCTGACTTATTTCAAGAGGCAGGCGGTTAATGCATTTACAATAAACAAAGTGACAGTATGAGCCTCAAAAAAAATTTTTTTTAATTCTACACCAATAAACCTAGTTAACCAGTTTCTTTCCTAAAACTGGGATGTGTTTTTGCACTGTGATTTTGAAAAATGATACCTTCAATCGAGAATAAAGATGCATTACTACGGACACTTCATTCCAATTCTCTATCAATGACTCCACAAGATCTTTACCAAAAGCTTGACATTTCTCAGTAAATAAAATCCCCACCCACCTCAAAAACACAAGATATATGCTTACAGGGGACTTTAAAAGTAAAGCTTTTATTTTCGCCAACTATAAACAGAAAAAAATTGAGGGAAAAAACCTCTATGGGATAATGTTAAAGTGAAAAATAACACACATCCTGATCTTAATTCTGAATCAATTAAATATTTCTATTTAACTTTGAATATAACGAGGGAAAAAAATAGAGAAAGTAACAACCATTACACACATTCTATATATATATACTT
The DNA here is from genome assembly GCF_022355385.1 of Mustela nigripes. NCBI lineage: Eukaryota > Metazoa > Chordata > Mammalia > Carnivora > Mustelidae > Mustela > Mustela nigripes. The sequence continues at coordinate 39,621,738 of NC_081572.1, forward strand.
ATGTATGTAAATATATATCAAAAAAACAAAAACATCTTTAGTTTCTGAGTTCTAAAAAACACAAGTTCAGTGGGAAAGATTAAGTCTAACTAGGTCAAATGATGCCCCTCCTGCAAAAGTGTAGCATTGTCATCAACAAATGATTTGCTAAGGTCTTAGGATTTTCTCCTTTGACTTTGGTTTCATTCCACTCAGTTCAAGAGGACATAAGAGGACCTCTAAACATAATCATGTATTTAAGTACCCAGAAATTAAAGCTTTCATTTCTGTCTAAAGCTAAGAATAACCAGAGTTCATAAGCTATGAAAAAATTAGCATACTACATTATCTGGCTCTAGTCAATGTGTGCAAACATGGAAGAGAACAGGACACTTCTCTGTATTTAATTATATTAAAAAGATTAGAAACAAAAAACAAGCCTAATGACAACCTCAAGAATTTCTATAAACGACTACACTTTACCTTTAAATCTAAGTGCACTCCTTTTCAGGAATTTCACCTTACCTGCCCAGCACTGGGGAAAAGAGGCTTAGTAACTGGAGGCTGTGGAGCAGGAACTGTTGCTGTTGGTGCAGGTGGTCTATTAAGAATGCCTGGCGCTGAAACAGCCTGTGCCTGAGTCATTGGAGGAATTCCAGGACGGGGAACAGGAGGGGGCATACCTACATAGAAGAAATGTTGGGAAGACAGGGCATGTCAAAACATTTAAGTTCAGAAAAAAATTTTTCCCAAAACTGTTAAAATATACCATATTAAAAATGCTTCTGGGGGGCGGTGGGGCGCCTGGGTGGCTCAGTTGGTTAAGCCTCTGCCTTTGGCTCAGGTCATAATCCCAGGGTCCAGGGATGGAGCCCCACATCAGGCTCTCTGCTCAGCGGGGAGTCTGCTTCTCCCCTCTCTCTGCCTGCCTCTCTGCCTACTTGTGATCTCTCTCTCTCTCTCTCTGTGTCAAGTAAATAAATAAATAATCTTTTTTAAAAAATGCTTCTAGGGGCACCTAGGTGGCTCAGTTGGTTGGGCCTCTTGACTCTTATTTCAGTTCAGATCATGGAATCAAGCCCCGTATCAAGATCCGTGCTGGGTGTGGAGTCTGCTTGAGATTCTCTTTCCCTCTCCCTCTACTCTCCCAGACTCATGGGGTCTTCTCTAAAAAAATAAAAAATAAAATCAAGGGGCGCCTGGGTGGCTTGGTCAGTTGAGTATCTGCCTTCAGCTCAGGTCCTGATCTTAGGGTCCTAAAATCCAGCCCCAGATCAGGTTCCCCACTCAAGAGAGGGTTTCCTTAAAAAAAAAAAAAAAAAAAAAGAGAGAGAGAGAGAGAGGGTTTCCTTCTCCCTCTCCCCCAAATCAATAAAATCTTGAAAAATAAGAATAAATAAATAAATAACACTTCTCTACTACAAAATTACTGATAAACTGGTCAATTCAATGAAGTCTTGAGTAACCTAGGCATTTGCCTCAACCTTTCTATTCCTTTGGGTATTTCAGAACTCCAGGAAGTAAAAGATAATACCGGAGATTCTATATATGCAGAAAGTAGCAATTAAGCTTACTAATATTACTGATTTGGCTAACTTTTTGAAACACAAAAGAGAATTACTGCAATCATCCAACAGCTGGATGCTTTCTGAACTCAAATTCAAATTACTGTAAAAACACTGATAGGTCATATACTCACAAAAAATTTTCTAGAAAACTAAGTTGTCCCTGAAAACACTTTATTTAAAGATTTTCTTTCTCTTTTTTTTTTTTTTTTAAAGATTTTATTTATTTATTTGACAGAGAGAGATCACAAGGAGGCAGAGGCAGGCAGAGAGAGAGAGAGGAAAAAGCAGGCTCCTCACCAAGCAAAGAGCCCGATGCGGGACTCGATCCCAGGGCCCTGAGATCATGACCCGAGCTGAAGGCAGAGGTTTAACCCACTGAGCCACCCAGGCACCCAAGATTTTATTTTTCTTAAGTAAATTCTACAGCCAATACAGGGCTCAAGCTTAAAACTTGAGATCAAAAATTGGCTGCATGCTCTACTGACTGAGACAGCCAGGCGCCTCTCCTTTAAGCACTTGAAATAAAATTTCCTGGGGCGCCTGGGTGGCTCAGTGTGTTAAAGCCTCTGCCTTCAACTCAGGTCATGATCCCAGGGTCCGGGTGTCGAGCCCCACATCAGGCTCTTTGCTCAGCAGGGAGCCTCCTTCCTCTCTCTCTCTGTGCCTGCCTCTCTGTCTACTTGTGATCTAGGTCAAAAAAATAAATAAATAAAATCTTTAAAAAAAGAGAGAGAGAAATAAAATTTCCTAAAATCCATCATGAGTGCATTCTTCAAACTTCCTCAACATAACTTTGCCTAAGTATCTCAGAAATAACATATGTGGAACTACGGTCTATAAATTAATGGTTGCACTGGCAATGATGCAAATTTTACTGCTGCCTTATTTTTCCTGTTCCTTTTACAACTATCAATAAAGCTGCTGTGGACTGCAAAAAAGGTTAGCAAAGAAGAATATTTAAAAACACATGGGTTCTTGGTATCACCAGCCACTGAAGCCACCACTTTTCTTTCTGTTGAATGAGACAATAAATGACTACATTTTTAAAATATGGCATGACAGGTTTCTCCATTACTTGCCAAAAGTCTCCATTATTCATCTATAATATTTCTAACAAATACTACCCCTCAGGGCGCCTGGGTGGCTCAGTCCGTTAAGCACCTCCCTTCAGCTCGGGTCATGATCCCAGGGCCCTGGGATCGAGCCCCACATCAGGCTCCCTGCTTGGCAGGGAGCCCGCTTCTCCCTCTCCCTCTGCTATTCCCCCTGCTTATATGCTCTCTCTCTCAAATGAATAAAATCTTTAAAACAACAACAAACCCACAAATTCAACACATCTTAGGTATTATGAGCTTTGGTACAAAGGTTCTGTGACTCATTCTGAGTGCTTTGAAACCTGTGTATTATCCATTTCAAGACTCAAAAAACCGCCATGGTCCATTCCAACACTTCTCCAAGTAATTTCAAAGTGAAATCAGCAAACTATGGTAATTATAAATTACAACTGCACTAAAATCCACAAACCTATTCTTCAAAAGAGAAAAATAAAGCATGCCAATCATATTAAAAGGAAACCATCTACGTTTCATACCTGGCGGCATACCAGGCATCAGAGGTGGTATTCCTGGTCCAGGTGGCATCATTCCACCCATTGGCATCATTCTATTAGAAAGCAAATTTTAAGAAACAAACCAAGTTAATTAATAGTATAAAACATCAGAAAATATTTTGGCTAAAGCCTGAAACAACAGATAAGACTTGAATTTGACCTTTAATACTGAAATAAATCAAGCTGAAAGAATATACAACACTAAAACAATTCTATCAAAATAAACCTTCTAAAACCCAGCAATTTCTTGGGTTTGCCAGTAAAATAAGGAAAAAAAATCAGTCTTTGCTGACAAATCATTTTCATACATTTAAAGTCACTAAAAACAATTATACCCTCCTTAATACATAAAAGAGGCCTCATCTAAAATATGTGTAATTAGAAATCAAAATCACCTTTTGTCTCACTTGAAAATATCCATACAGAATGTAAATTTTAAAAAATTATTTTGGAGTCATCAGATTTTTCAAAAGGAAAATACTGAATGTACACTGTGGAGTAAAGATTTTTTTTTTCTTTTGGAGGGTTACAAAAAAAAAAAACCAAAAACACTACCACCAAAATTAAAGAGAGTCAAAAGTAAACTCACACAATTGCCTAATTTCTATTTGTAATAGCTACCTAACACTAAACCATGACTTAAAAACATAACCCACATTTATTTTCTTTCCCCTAAAACAGCTCACCTTCACATAAAAATATTCAATTCACTTAAAACAATTCCAAGTTTGTGAATTCTTAAATGAGAACTTTATCAAAAAGTAAATTTCTTTATACAGATTTCATTGTAAGAAAACTGAATTACTTCCATAATAACAAAGCATGTAATTTTTGAAAAGAGTATCTATTCTTTCTTGACTAACAGCGCCCCTCCCTTTTTTTAAACTAAATTCCATTACTTTAGCAGTTTGGGGAAAAAGAGCTACATTTAAAAAATGCTTTTTATATGGGTCTATTACAATTTCCTCACAGATGTTTTATTTCCCTCCATTAAGAGACCTGTGTCAACCAGCTTGCACATTTTAGAAGTTTTAGTGAGGAAGGTTAGAATATTTCTGAAGTCAATTGAATAGATACCATTAAACACATTAAAAAAATGACATTATGATTATACCTCCTGAATTACATTATGAATGAGATGCTTACATGTTTTCACCGCAAAATGACTGGGTGTATTTTCTCTGATGATGCAATCTGTGAAAATGTATGACAAAATCAAAATCTAACTGTGATTTTCAAAATACAGTGGGAAAGTGTATTGTATACCTCTCACATCCAACAATATTTAAGTAAAAGTGATAGGCACGAGCACCTCATATTCATTTTAGTTCTTGATGATTTGACAAATAAAATCATTTACAGAGTTTGCTTCTTGTCACAACTACAAAGTGTCATGGACAGTTCTGAATCTTAGAAATACAAATCTACAACCAACTACTTTAATTACATCAGATGCAATTGAAGCAGATGGCTGCCTACAAACATCCTAAAACCCAAAAATCGATTCTCTTCAGAGACAAATCTATATTCCTTTAATTGATTGGTAGACCCCTTTATTTGACTAGTTTAGTATTTATGGAGCCCATACCTTTTAGCGGGGGGGTGGGGGTGGGGGGGGCAAAGTAACATTTTAAAATTCATATAACACCCAAGCTGAAAAAGATCATTACTAGGCATAAGCCCACAAGTCAATTAAAAGTTCTCTTACCCAGGTGGCATGCCTGGCATAACTGGTGGCATTCCTGGCATCAGAGGAGGAACACCTGGCATTAATGGAGGTATGCCTATAAATAAGAATTTCAACAATAATAAAAAAAATCACAAATATTGAAATGGTAAGAGAAAGATTTTAATACTTCTACATCACATCCATAAAGTCCTTCCTTAAAATGCTAATTTTAAAAAATCTTATGTAATACCTGGAGGCATTCCTGGGGCTCCCGGAACTGGTGGCAGTCCTGGCTGTGCCATTGGAGGGATATAGCCTTGTTGAGGTTGAACAGGCTGTGGCTGAAATGAAGTTGAAGCTGCAGAGTCATCATCATCATATTCATCAGAATCATCTTGTTGCTTCTTTTTTTGACTCTCTGCTAAACAAAGTTTTAATTAGTTTTTCCCATAAAGTAAAAAAAAAAGAAAAACTCAGCATGTCTGACATTCAACATTTAAAAAAATAATTTAAGGGCAGCTGGGTGGCTTGGTCCATTAAGAGTCTGCCTTCTGCTCAGGTCATAATCCCAAGGTCCTGGCCGCATCCGCGCTTCCTGCTCAGAAGGAAGTCTGCTTCTCCCTCTGCCCCTCCTGCTTGCTGTCTCTCAAAAAATATCTTTTAAAAATAATAATAATTATTTCAATCCAATTAGCTCATGAGATTTTTCTTACCAAAAAAAAAAAAAAAAACAAACCCCACAATACTGTTTTTACTCTTCAAATTGGTTTCCAATCCACGTTAAATAAGAAGGTTAACATACTTTCCCTATTCTATGACAGGTAAAAGTATTTTTCCTAAATCAGTTTTATTTAAAAAAAATTACTTTCTATTCCATCCATAAAGATAAACTATAACAAAGAGGTGTGACCTCTCCTCGATGCTTCTTAAAACAAAGTTTCAGGGCACCTGGCTGGAACCTGTAAGTAGAATATGTGACTCTAGAACTTGGGGTCTTGCAATCAAGCTCCACATCGGGTGAAGAGCTTACTTAATAAAAACAAACAAATGAAAAAACTCATGGGGATCCCCCATGGTGGCTCGCTCAATTGAGTGTCTGACTGTTTCAGCTGAGGTCATGATCCCAGGGTCCTGGGACTGAGCCCCAAGTGTAGGCTCCCCACTCAGTGAAGAGTCGAGATTCTCTCTTCCTCTGCTCCCCACCAGCTTTGCTCACTCTCTCTCTTCCTCCCTCTCAAAAATAAATGGTAAACCTTAAAGACATAAAGTAAAAGAGTTGACTGTAGCTCAATCAAGTAAACATCCAACTCTTAGTTTCAGCTCAGGTGACAATCTCAGGATTGTGAGATCAAGCCAGGATGGTTAACACAGAGTCTGCCTGAGATTCCCTCTCTCTTCCCCTCTGCCCCTCCCCTTGCCTGAACGTGATCTCTCACAATAAATAAAATCTTAAAAATAAAGGAATTTCATAGGTGGTTAATAACTTCCACTATCTGGATAATGATCACAAATTCCAAGACAAATAACAGCACTAAAAAAATATTTTACTATTAGTAGTTATACAATCAAATCGTAACAAGCAATCTTTGTTTTCAAAAATCTCAACACTTGCTAATTCCACCTGTAATCACATATATACAAATCAAATACACAACTTCAAACATTAAGACATAAGAAATAAAACTCAAAATTGGGAGTTTTGAATAAATCTAACATCCACTATTAACTCTGTATGTCAAATTATTAATACTCTCATTAGTGAAGCTCAATTAAGAAAAAACAAAGATCTAAGCATTTACCTTGTGTTTTCTGTTCAAGAAGTCGTCTTCTTTCATCCATATCTTTTTCTGGAATACCTTCCATACCATATATTTCCAATTCAATGTCTGTTCTCCCAGGTATTGCATTTGGTACAGCATCTATTGTCTCTTTATGCACCTAACATTAAAACAAACTTCCATTAGATAGACTAAAGTGCTCATAAAGTCCTTTAAGAGTAATCTGAAATTACTTAGCAAACACTCACTATATAATGGTTAAGCATAACTGGCTCTATAGTGAGACTATCTGGACTCAATCCTGTTTTGCTGCTCACTAACTAGGTATGTGGATTAGGCAAATCATTTAAGATTACTCCACCCATAGTACCTAACACACCTAGGATCATTTTTAGGATTAAATAAAACACAATGAATATAAATTATCACTTGGCAGGACGTCTAACACATAGTAAGGACTCAATAAATATTAATTTAAGCTTACTATGTAATCTTACTTGCTTGAAGTATCAGCAATGAACTAGTAATTCCACTCAAATCAGAGAAGTTTCAAGTCTGACAAATAAAACTTATAGGAAACAGTCCTCTTTTATCAAGAATTAAAATTTCCAAGAATGGATCTTGAGACAAGCCTGTAGTTATGAATTATAAAAGTGACATTTACAGTTAGCATTACCCGTAACTAAGGAGTTACCTGAGACACTTAACACTGCACAGCAGTGATCCCGTCATTATCCTAAACTTATTTGGTAGATCACAAAGAGGAGGAAGTGCTATTATAAAACACTGGAAATCTACAATTTTTTTCCACTATGGTTTTTGCTAGAACAGATGTTTCCAACCCTCAAACATGGGTCTCTCTTGCCAATATGGTAAAATTCCTGTCAGTCTCAGTTTCTTCAAGCCACTTGCATTCACTTAGGCTAAAAAATGTCAATGTATTCTTGCCCAGACTATCAGCATCACCTGAAAACTTATCAGAAACACAAATTCTCAGTATACTCTCTATCCCATCAGAAACTCCTGGGTAAGGCCAGCAATGTGTGCTTTAACAAGCCCTCCAGGTGATTCTGAGGCATGCTCAAAAGCTTGAGAATCCCTGATTTAGGTTAATAATGACTTGGACATACTTGTCCATACTCAATTTTCCTTTCCTCCCAAGACACTTTCATGTAAGAATAGAAAGGCAAGGAAGGTCAAGGAAGCTAAGTATTTTTTTTTTTTAAGATTTTATTTATTTTTTTATTTAACAGACAGAGGTCACAAGTAGGCAGAGAGAGAGGAGGAAGCAGGGTCCCCGCTGAGCAGGGAGCCAGATTCGGGGCTCGATCCCAGGACCTGGGACCATGACCCGAGCCAAAAGCAGAGGCTTTAACCCACGGAGCCATCCAGGTACCCCAAGGAAGCTAAGTATTTTCTTCTCAGATATGTATCTCAAAGATTTTAAACAGCGACATGCAAAATCAAATTCAAAAATTGTAATTTTTTATAAATTTTTAACCACTGTTCCTCACTGTGATGAAAAGATCCACGAATAAAGCTACTCAACAAGCAACTTAATCACCGTTTTCTAAGTTTTTTGGAATGTTACTATTCTTGACAAATGTAGATGAATTAATTCACGTTTTCCCCCCAAAATAAAATTACATTCACATACACAGTAACTATTCTTTGTTCTACTTCTAAATGATAATGCCAAGAATAAACATTTCAAAAGCTGTTGCTAAGAAAGGAAAAAGAACATGATTTACCTAACTACCTCACAATATCCCAGCCAGAATTAAATTTCTTAAAATCCTGCCTAGAAGTTGGTATGGTCTTGGCTGAAAAGACAAGAGAAAGCACTGATATGAACCAACTAAATTATTAATGTCTTAGGTTTACCACCTATAAAATTGGAGGCTGTATCTGATCAAACTGCCATGCCTATCTCACAGGTTGCTACACAACTACACTAGGACTACAAAAATAGAAGCACTTAGTCCATTAAAAATGTTACTGAAATAATTTCTCAACTAATCTCTTTCTAGTTCCATTCCATTTTTCTGCTCTTGTATAGTACAACTCTTCAAAGAGTCCCTCTACCTCCTTTTCTTTTGAAAGCACTCCAATTGAGCTTTCATCCCCATCGTTCTAGGAAATCATTCAATCTCAGTCCTCTTCTTCCTTGACCTACCACCAGCATTTGACTCAGTTAAATAACTTACTCCTTGGAACATTTCATTTGGTTTTCAGGACACTATTTTCTTGGATTCCCTACCCTTTCAATGTCCCTGAATGGTTTACTTTAATCTTCCAACCTTTAACTGCTGGGAGTGGCCTAAGGTAGAGTCCTTGCACCTCTTTTTTATCTATATTCTATTCCCTAAGGAAAAAGGACACCTAATATTATGAGTTAAATAAAATAGTTGTCCTTACAGGGTATCCTTCCAAACTTCTATCTCCAGCTCCCACCTCTCTGAACTCCAGGACTGTAGACACAACCAACTCCTTATAGGACATCTCCATCTGGATATTCAACAGACCTTGTCAAAATTAACCTAACACCAACATGATGTCCTCATCTCTAAGCCTATTCTTCCAGCAGCTTTCTACATCTCAGTACATGGTAACCCATATCTCACAGATCAAATGCCTTCAGATCATCTGTAACTCCTCACTTTATTATACTCTGCATCAAATCCACCAGCAAATTCTGGTCTCTGCCACCCTCACCTCTTACCTGGAATACTCTAGTCACCCTAAGTGCTCTCACTGCACTCTGCAGCCTGTCTAATCTCAAGTCTACAGGCCAGGACAATTCTTTAAAAAAAAAAAAAAAGAAAGAAAGAAAAAAAAAAAGTGCATCAGCATGCTCTCCTTCTACTCAAACCTCCCATTTCATTCAGAATTGAAGAAAATGTCCTACAGTAAGCCCTCCTATATAAAAAACATTGCTACTCTTTCCTTCTTCCTTCAATACAGGAGTATGTTCCTATATGTGAGGGTCTTTCATTCGCTGTTCCATGGCTCTTTCACTTCCTTTCAGATCTCTGTTCAGATGTCAGTTTCTCATCCAGGCCTCTCTCCATCTTGTGGCCCTCCCTATACCTCCTCCTACCTAGTTTTAGTCTTCTCCATCACTTATCATTGAAAAACTAAGTATTTACAGTTTATTTTCTTCCACAACACGAATCTAAACTCCACAATGGTGACTTTTTCTTCACAGCTGTATACTTAGTGCCTAAAACACTGTCTAACACAATACCCTCTCACAGGAACTTTTTGTGAGAAATAGTAGTATTCTGTATCGAAACTACCCAATACAACAGTCATCCACCAGCCACACGTGACTGAGCACTGGAAATGTGGCTATAACATGACTGACATATTAAATTTTTAATTTTTAAATTACCCCTTAAAAAAAAAAAAGGCTTATTTCAGAGATAGAGAGCAAGAAAGCAGGGGGAGGTGCAGCAGGCTCACCACTGAGCAGGGAGCCCAATGCGAGACTGAAATCCCAGGACCCTGGGGATCATGACCTGAGCAAAGGCAGGTGCTTAATCAATTGGGCCAGCCAGGTGCCCCTAGGAGTCTTTTAAGTAGCCACATGTAACTAGTGATTGCCACAGTGGAAAACTGTGGGTCTAGCATGTAGCAAAATCTAAAATATTTTTGAATTAATATTAAATTATTGTTATTGTTATATAATTGGAATGGAAAATATCAATATAAACTTATTTTCTTTTATAAACTTATTTTCAAACTTGGGGAAACAACATCTTATTTTAATTTACCTCCCTGCCTCCTACCAACAGTAGTTTCCAATGAATAAGGATTTGCTCAGCTCTCATCTCTCTAGGGTCCAATTAGGCAAAAATTCAGGCAGCTCTAGGATTGGCAAAAGTAGAAAAAATAACGTTGAATAAGACATAAAGGCACTTACTAAATCTTTAAAAATATAAATTGCAAAGCTTTCCCTACCTAGCAGTGAAAAAACTCAAGAAACCCGAAAATTATCTAATGAAACACAACGTTACCATTCCAAAAGAGGTCCAGGGAATAAAAGAAGTAAACCTATCCTCAGGCAACATATTATAACAAATCCTTCAACGGCAGTAGTAATGGTAGCTAATTATGTGTTAATTCTCATAGGATTAGAACTGGTCAGACTGACCACAGAATTGAAATCACTGATCCTTGTTCTCTAACCCAAGTACAGATACTTTGGGACCTCAATTTGTCACCAATCTAACCTAGGATAAGAAATACTATCAATAATTCAAAAATAAACATCAGCAACATAAATTTTCCTTAAACATTGAAAAACACAATTATTTATCTTCTTAATGGCTAAAAACAGTGTTTTTTTTAAAGCTGACTAACCACATCTGATCTTTCTCAGTAAACAAAACCCTACAGCTGTCAAAGAGAAATTCAAAAAATTTTTTCACATGGTTTAAGTAAGGGGGTAAAAATTAAATTAGAAAAAATAAAAAATGAAAAAATAAATCCTTACCTGCATGCAATGAATAGCTAAGCCAGGTCCTGTGTACAACTTCTTATGACATATATGGCATTTAAAATGTTTTGCTTTTTGGTGTTGTATAAGAATCTTCTCATCATCAAAATCTCTATTACAATACCTGATCAATGTTGTTAAGGTACAAAACCAGCATAATTTTGACGCTGCTTATAATAAAATCTGTCATACATTAGAGAACAGGAGGAAGAATATTAAAATGTAAAAACAGCTAAAACCAAAAATATAATTTATACAAACTTTGTTTCTGGTATTTACTATATAATTCGGAATTATCTTGCCATGTACTTCTACTCTTTAAAGTTTCCCAGAAATCCATAATCTCTCTCCACCATCTCTAAATGAACACATCTCAGTAATCAGCAATATACTTTTGTCAAATTCTTGCATTTAAAAGAGATTTAAGTGAAAAAGACTTTTTTCTTCATTATTTCAACATTTGAAATGCACACTGTAGACTGGACAGTTCAATGTAAAAAAAAAAAAAAAAACCAACCCAAGTTTATGACGGGACTGAATTTCAAAATAGAAATCATTAAGTAGACGAACAAAAATAACTGAAATATTAAAAATCTACTTAATATCTGGAATTTGAGAATATACTATTTAGATCCAAAAATAAGCTCATAACGAATAAGAACATATCCCTATGAAGTTGTTTGCAACTCCTTCTAAATTTATGTTGCCATACAGTGTATTTAAACTCACAAATCACATTAATAAGACTGAGAATTTTTATCTCACTCGTCAGATTTTCCTAAATGCATATTTAAGAAAATTAGTGACCATCTTCCAATTAGCATGGAAATAAACGCAATTCTGTAACAGATCGTTTTTTAGTACAAAACAGTTAAGCAAAACCAATTTCATCGTAAAGTGTACTAGCGTTTCCGGAAAAAGTATTTAAAAAGACGCCACGTTTTAGTAAGCAATAGGAAGCTTTTTTTTTTTTTTTTTTTTAAGACTTACAAAGCCAGGTAACAGACGAAAAACTCCACCCTTTAAGAGAACGCTTCTTGAAGATTAAGGCGCCAGTGGGTGAGACGCGGAAACTAGTTCCCCCAAACCCCGGTCAAAAAAAAGGGGGGGGGGGTGTTTCGAAACCGGGGTTGACGAACACAAGCCTTTACTAAGCCATCGAATCTACAATAAAACGGGAAAAGTGGGTGAGAGACTCCGAAGCTCTCCCCTAATCTTCCATAGACTCAATCGGCGTATTATACTCGAAGAAAGTCCCTTTGTTGAATCGTCACCAAAACAACGGAGTGTGGCCCAACAGCCTTAGGGAACACTGTCCTTGGTGGAGGGGTCCAAGCCGCCTCCCAGCGGTTGGGTCCACGAGCGCACCAAATCAAGAACCTCCTGAGTCACGGAGTCCCACGACCCCCAACTGCCGGAGAGCCTGTCGCCCTAGGAACTTCATTTTCTGCGAAGTAGTCCCAAATCCGGCTCCGGGCCATCCAGCCACCCACCTCGAGGCCTAGATCCCAGACACTCTCCGCCACAGGTCAGAGCAAGGCCGCCCAGTCCCAGTCACCGCCAACCGGCGCCCCCGCTCGGCCTCGACTTCAAACCGGTAAAGGATATCAGCACCACGGCTTCAGCTGCTTCTTCTTCTTGCGACCCATAACCGCGCTCTACCGACAAAGTATAAGGGGGGGAAAAACAAGCAAGAAAAACGAGGCAAATACCGCTCACTCTCCCGACCCAACGGCCACCACCGCGTCCCACAGGAAACAGACACAAAATGGCCGACGCCCTCGTTCGCCGCTCTGCTCCCGTCAGGCACTGCGGCCGGAGGCGGTGCCAGGCAGGGTAGGGTCACATGACGCAGGCCGCCTTCCTGAGTGGGTGGAGACTCGTGGCGGCTGAGGTGCAGCCGCCATCTTGTTCGTGTAAGTTGTCCCGGCCCTCGTTGCTTGTGTTTGCTGATCCCTCCGGTTGTTTTGTAAGAGAGCTGGCTACGGAGGTACGCCGAGACACTCGTAATTGAAGGAGGGGGGGGGGGGAACTGAAAGGATGATTATTGTAATTAAGGACAGACTACAAATAAAAAATACTGAAAGAGCGCCCAACTTTTCATGATGTCTCATTGCTCGAATTAATCCTTCCTGTAGTAAGTGTTGGGCGTTTGCTTATCACATATTTTGTTAAAAAAGTGTCAGTCTCTGCCTTGTAATTCACAGATGGGTGACAAGGTGCTGCAGACCTCCGGAGGGGAGCACTAACAAGGGTCTTAGCGGTCATTGGGGTGTCAAGAAAGGTTTTCTGAAGGCTCCGTGGGAGCAAGGGAAGTGGAAGAGAGAGAGTCTCTTTGAAGGAGCAAAAAGCGCAAGTCTTTGAGCCTGAGCGCCTGAAATACGCTGATGGTGTTGGGGCTGGAGCTCCTAGTGATGGGGCTGGTTGGTGGCAAGAGAATCCTAGGGAGGAGGGGGAAATAAAGGAATCTAGGCTGGAAGGGAAGAAGTAAAACCGTGTTCACAGCACAGTGTTACGGGTTGAACTGTGTCTTTGTGTGTCCCCCCACCCCCACCCCACGCAGTCACCCTCAAAGAAAAAGTAAGCCCTAACCCTCAGTACCTCCGAAGGAGACTGAGCGGTGCGCAAGCTGACGCTCTAGTAGAGGAAACAGACAAATGCATAATGTCAGGAGTGATTCAGTGCCCTGGAAAAGAACTAAAACAATATTAGGGGACATGATAGAGACCTGCTGGGATGACAGGAGAGGTTTGTGTGGGATGTGTTTTGTACAGGGCATTTTCCGTCTCAGGAGGGACATCTGTGCAGAAAACTGATAAGAAAGAAAAAGACATGCACATATCTGGGGGCATTCCAGACAGAAGCGCAAATTAAAAGACGGTTACACTGCGGGGGTGGGGGTGGGGTTGAAGTGTTTGAGAAACAGCAGGAAATGTGACCAGCACCCAGTGAGCAAGGGAGAGAGTGATAGGAAATGAAGTCACAGGGGGAGGTAGAGGCCAACCTATGAAGGCTTCTGCACATCAGTCAGAGCCTTTTTCTTTTCTTTTCTTTTTTTTTTTTTTTAGGTTTTATTTACTTATTTGACAGTGAGGGAGCACAAGCAGGCGGAGTAGCAGGCCGAGGGAGAGGGAGAAGCAGGCTCCTTGCTGCGTAAGGAGCCTGATAGGGGACTCGATCCCAGGACCCTGGGATTATGACCTGAGCTGAAGGCTGTTGCTTAACCACCTGAGAAACCCAGGCGCCCAGTGCCTTTTTCTTACAGTGGTTTCTAAGACTGAAGCCGGAGAAAACAATATAAAATAACAGTTAAGATTATAGATTGATCAGGGCGCCTGAGTGGCTCAGTAGGTTACGCATCTGCCCTCCCTTCAGGTCATGATCCTAGGGTCCTGGATGGAGTGGGAGTCTGCCTTTACGCTCAGCAGTGAATCTGCTTCTCCCTCTCCCTCTGCCACTCCTCTGGTTGTGCACTCCTCCACATGCTCTCTCTCTCTCTTCGGCAAGTAAATAAATAAAATCTTTAAAAACAAAAGATATGGAAGAAAGAAAAAGAAGTCAGTAATGAGATTCCATTAAGATCATCTGTCTGCATTAGTTTCTTGTCAGTAATTACATTCTGCCCTTCCCACGTGCCTGCCTTGTCTTAATTGTGTTGCCAGAATAAAAACTTAAATACTGGATTGTGTTTCTATATGTGCACATATTCTCATTCTGATTCATTCTTTTTAATGGGTGCATAGTCTTCTGGTATGTGTATTAGTTTCCTATTGCTGCCATACAAAAATCACAAATTTAGTGGCTTAAATCAACATAAGTTTATTATATGACAGCCCTGGAGATCAGAAGTCTGAAATGGCAGGCCTGCATTCCTTCTGCAGCCTCTAGGGAAGCATCACTTACTGCCTTTTCTAGCCTCTCAAGGATACACAAATTCCTGGCTTGTGGTCTCAAATCACTTCAGTCTCTGTACATCACAACTGCCTCCTCCTCTCTGATTTCCCTCCTCCTTACAGAGACTCTTATGGTTACACTGGGCCTACTTGGATAATCCAAGATAATCGTCCCATTTCAAGTTCCTTAATATAATCACACCTGTAGACTCGTTTTGCGATGCGAGGTAACATATTCTCAGATTCCAGAGATTAGGATGTGGACATGCTGGCAGGGTGTGTGTGTGCGTGGGTGTGTGTGTGTGTGTGTGTGATTATTCTTCCAACCAGTGCATGTACCAAAATTTATATCAGTACTCTACTGACCAACATTCAGATTATCTAGTTTTTCATTTTAAACCACGTTGCAAGGAATATTTTTGGACTTGTATTTTCACACTTACATAAATGTATCCATTTGATGATATCCTGGTGTTGCACCGATAGCCAAAGGGTATGTGAATTTAAAATACTGATAGAGGGGCGCCTGAGTGGCTCAGTGGGTTGAAGCCTCTGCTTTTGGCTTGAGTCATGGTCCCCGAGTTCTGGGATCAAGCTCCTCATTGGGCTCTCTGCTCAGTGGGGGGCCTGCTCCCCCCCCCACCTGCCTCTCTGCCTACTTGTAATCTCTGTCAAATAAATAAAATCCTAAAAAAAAAATTTTAATATTGACAGGAAAAAAATGAAATATTGATAGACATTTTCAAATTCCTTTCTAAATCATGTATATTGGGACATCCGGCTGGCTCAGTTGGTAAAGCATGCAACTCTTTTTCTTTTTTTTTCTTTTTTTGACAGAGATCACAAGTAGGCAGAGAGGCAGGCAGAGAGGGTGGGGGGAAGCAGGCTCCCTGCTGGGCAGAGAGCTGGATGCGGGGGCTCAATCCCAGGACCCTGAGATCAGGACCAACAGCAGCCAAAGGCAGAGAGGCCTTTAACCCACTGAGCCACCCAGGTGTCCCAAGCATTCAACTCTTAAATCTCAGGGTTATGAGTTCAATCCCCATGTTGGATGTAGAGATTACTTTAAAAAATAAAGTCTGAAAAAAATAAACGAAATAAAATTAACCATGTGTATTAATTTTATTCCTATCAACAGCTTAGGAGAATGCTTCTTTACATACCTCAGCACAAGGTATTCCAAATCCCTGCTAATCTGCCAGGTGAAAAGTAGTACAATATGTCACCAATTTCATTTGAAATTGAACAGTTTAGGGGCGCCTGGGTTAAGCCTCTGCCTTCGGCTCAGGTCATTGTCCCAAGGTCCTGGGATCGAGCCCCGAATCAGTCTCTCTGCTCAGCGGGAAGCCTGCTTCCTCCTCTCTCTCTGCCTGCCTCTCTGCCTACTTGTGATCTGTCAAATAAATAAATAAAATCTTTTTAAAAAAAATAAAAAGAAATTGAACAGCTTATTTGCTTATATACTCATTTTTATTTCTTCTATGAACTGCCTATTGTCTTTCTTTTTATTGACAAATGACAGGCCTTCATCTATTATATATGTTGCAAATATTTTTCCTGGGTGGTCATTTGTGTTTTGACTTTGGGTGGCACAGAAGTTTAGTTTTTACCTAAAAGATTTTTCTTTTTCCATGTGGTTTCTAAGTGTTTTAAATATTTAGAGAGGCCTTTGTCAAGACTCTTCAAAGTTCTCCCATGTTCTTACCTGGAAGTGGGCATTTTAAAGTCATATCATTTGGGGCACCCAGGTAGCTCAGTCAGTTTGGCCTCTGACTCTTGATTTTGGCTCAAGTCATTATCTTGGGGTCCTAGGGTCAACCCAGGGGTGAGGCTCCCCACTGGGCAGGGAGTCCCGGCTTGTCTCCCTCTCCCTCTGTCCCTCTCTCTGCCTGTGCGTGCTCTCACAGAAGGAAAGCACAAGCAGGAGGAAGGGCAAGCAGAGAGAGAGGGAGAAGCAAGCTCTCCGCAAGGCAGGGAAGCAGATGAGGGGCTCAAAATCCCAGCATCCTGGGATCGTGACCTGAGCCGAAGGCAGACAGGCGCCCAACCGTCTAAGCCACCCAGGCGCCCCTAAAAATAAATTTTTCTATCTTTTATCAATCTGGTGCACATGAGTACGTGTCCACGCACTTGAAGGGTAGTCGGAGGGCCCATTCATCTCTTCCCAGGTGGCTAGCTAATTGTACTATGTTTATTACGTCTCCTGGACGTCGTAGACGATAGCCAGAGGAGAAAAGAGAGTCAAAAGAGAAACGGTGAAAGAGTCGCGGGAGGTAATTCGGCGCGCCGACTAGCCCCTGCGGGGAGTAAAGCGCCCCCGCCCGGGGCCGCCAGCTTCCCGGCCTGCGACTCCGGGAAACCGGCGGAACGCAGGTGCACGAAGCCTTGGAGCTGCACGAGCCCGGCCTGGAAGGACTGTACGGCAGCGGGGGAGCGGTTTGGCGGGAACACAGGGCCGCTCGGAGGCCGCCGCCGCAGCCGCCGCCGCGATGCTCCCCTCCTTGCAGGAATCTCTGGATGGGGATGAAAAGGAGCTAGAGAGCAGCGAGGAGGGAGGCTCCGCGGAGGAGCGGAGACTCGAGCCGCCACCCAGCAGCCACTATTGTCTCTACAGCTACCGCGGAAGCAGGTGCAGCACCCAGCGTCCCTGGGGTCCCGTCCTGGCCCTGCCACCGGGCCCCGCATCCCAACCCTGCGCCCCGGCCCCGCATCCCAACCCCGGTAGCTCGCAAAGACCTTCCCCTCGCCCAGCTGTATAGTCTCTGGCCCTAAGGGCCCCCTGACCTCACGCCGTTCTTAAGAGCCACCGGCCTGGACTTTGCCCCTCCTAAGCCTCTGCGCTCCAGCTGTCCCTCTCGACTTCTCATCCCCTTCCTGTCGCCCCTGCCCTTGTTGGGCGCAGCGCCTGCCTCGCCCACTCATTAATGTCAGTTTCCACCCCGTCCTCCTTGTCAGTAGCGCCCCACTTTCTCCCATTAACCGCACGCATCCGCACTTCCACCCCACCCTCTGATTGCCCTCTGTTCCCGCTGCCCCCTTTTCCTCGGTCGGGGCAGACATTCCTGGGGCTCTCTTGGCCCTGGAAAGTCTGGTTTTTTAGAGGAAATTCCCTCGACTCTTGTGGATGTTTAATTTAGCCTTTCTTCCACCCCTTAGACGGCCTGGAGAGAGAAGGGGCTCTTGTCCGCACCGTTGCATGGGTTCTCCCTGTCATTAGGGTAGGCAGTGGAGGATCGACGCCCTTCTAACTTGCAGCATTTTCAGTGGACTGTACCCTCTCACCCTGCTTGCCGGCGGGGAGGGGGCCATACCGCGCTTGAGTTAGAGCCCATAACTCAGAGCGGCATTGCTTTTGTGATGTGCAGATCGGCGCAACAGCGAGGGGACAGTGACGAGGGAAGCGCAAGCGGCACAAATGCAGAAACGCCCTCTGGTGATGATTTCAGGTAAAAACAGCTCGCCCCTAACCCACGTGTGTGCTTTGATCTTCTGTGCGTCTCTGTCTTGTAGATATTAGTGGGTACCTAATTTCCCTTCAGCTTTCCCCGACTCAAACCACCGAGCCCACCTGTCCCCTAGGAACTGCATCTGGACTTCCTCCTTCCTTCATTCACTCAAGGCTGGGCAGTTCCAAATACCCGTAGTGCCCCTGGTGATGAGCCAGAAGCAGTAGATCTTAGTTCCTTGATTGGAACTGCATTAAATATTCAACGTCATATGAGTATAAAGAAATCTAAAATGCTCCTTTTCCCTGCGTTCAGTTTTCTTTCAGAGCTGCGTTGCTACACACTGGAATGTAAACTCCAGGACAGCGGAGATTTTTGTCTCTTTGGTTCATTGATGTCTCCCTACCTGGCACCCTGAGAGATAACTAGGGGAGACGTTTAGTACATATTTAGTAAATGAATGAATGAACCTTAGCACTTGATGCTAAGTAGGGTATAATACAACAATATGTCCACTGACTGGATGATGGATGACTTAAGGAATTTTTTAGGTGTCTTAATAGTGTGATGGTAACGTGAAAAGGAGGTAAGGTCAGGGCTGATTAGGGGTCCCGGTAGAGTCATAATACTAGAGAGAATGAGCTGGGAAGATAGGACTACTTTAAACTGTTTGAGGAGGTAGATCATACTTGGGGACATACACATCTAGAAGCCTCCCCAACAGGAGTCCTATAAAAAGCTTTGTCAAACCCTTAAAGAGATTCTGGCTGTTAGTCATATTCTGACTTACGAGGTGTGAATGTATAGTCCACTGATAAGGAATGTGTGTCTCTCATTTGTCAAGCCTCTCCTTGGTGGATACTAATCTGCCATCGGAAGTGGAACCAGAGCTGCGCAGTTTCATTGCTAAGCGTCTTTCTAAGGGAGCAGTCTTTGAAGGGCTGGGTAATGTTGCATCTGTGGAGCTGAGGTAAGTGTAAAATGTGCTGTGTCTTGGAATTTTTAATCTGAGCTGAATATGAGAAGGAAGGAGAAATTGCAAAAGATCAGGTCCTACTAGGCTTGTAAAGCTAGGCCCAGCCGAGCTGGGTCTCACACACACATTTGTGGAATGGAATTTGGTGAACGGCAGACTCTGCCACCTAAGTGTACTTATTTAGTCTTGTACTTGGGACAATAAGTTCATTACCAAAACTAAAAGTGCATACTTTACAGTTGGTAAACTGCTTTCACAAACTTTGATGTCATTTTCTCTACAAAGGGGCCATAGAGCAGATACTCTTACTTCCATTTTTAGATGGGCAAATAAATTAGAAGACATGAAGGTTAAAAAAAAAAAAAAAGACATTAAGGTCACAAAGCTGGTCACATTGATGGAGTTCAGGCTTAGTCATAGGAGTCCTCCATTCACTTCAGCCATCTTTCCATCATACCCCGTGATTGTAGTTCACTTTAGAAGTATGGTTTTGCCACCAAGTCCCCTCAGGAGTATGAAGCCACAGCCAAAAGATAAAGCCCCAGGATTAACATGTCATATCTGCTTGGAGCTTCAGTGATCTGTGAAGCTTGGGGGGAGAAAGAGAACATGCTTATATTTATGTAAATGTGGATATACTATGAATGAGAATAAGACTTGCACGAGTTTTTCATATAAGAGAGGAGAACTCAAAGAAATGGCACGTTTGAAATTCCAGGTGCTGCTTTCGCTAAAGCCCATTTGAAATTCCAGGTGCTGCTTTCGCTAAAGCCCATAATGGTACGTGTTAATTTTCCTCTGCTGTTTCAAGCAAACCAAGGAGAAGTCTAGGAGATTCTGACCTAGTTTGCAATCTAACAGTACTGCCAAATGAAGATGACCAGGGTTTGGAGCAGTCCATAAAACTGGATGCACGAAGCGCACCTGGGTGGGTCAGTGGGTTAAAACTTCTGCCTTCAGCTCAGGTCATGATCCCAGAGTCCTGGAATCGAGCCCCACATCGGGCTCTCTGCTCAGCGGGGAGCCTGCTTCCTCCTTTCTCTCTGCCTGCCTCTCTGCCTACTTGTGCTGTCTGTCAAATAAATAAATAAATAAATAAATAAAATCTATAAATGGTGTTTAAAAAAAAACAAACAACTAGATGCACGAGTTAGCACAATAATACATTTCACTGTCTTGTCTTTTCTAGGATTCCAGAATCCCGGGTTGGTTGTTATTATTGTCTTTTCCAACAAGAAAAACTGCTTCCTGAAGCAGCAACAGTGGACTGTGAACATAACGCTTCAGAGTATGTGGTCTGTTTTCTAGGAGGGTCTGAAAAAGGACTTGAGCTATATCCTTTCTTTGGTCTTCGAGGACATCAGGAAGGAAAACATGGGAAGCCAGGAGGAGGAGTACTACTCCCAACCTCCAAAGAGCTTTTCTACCCCTTCTCTATTTACTTCATTTCATACCTTCATACAACCAGTTTGTCCTGGCATGTTTTAATTTACAGTTTGCATCATTTGAAAGATTTTATGTATCCTATTGACAGATAAAACATTGTCCTGATGCACCCTTTATTGCTTCCTTAAGAATGTACTTTCAGGCTTGAACTGGACAAGTATATTCAAGGGCTGAAAAATGACATGAACCGTGAGGTAAGGGGATCGAAGATTTAATTGATAATACTGAGAGGATAAACACAGTATAACTGCTCTACTTATTAAATCACACAGGTGTAGGGCACCTGGGTGGCTTAATGTGTTAAAGCCTCTGCCTTCGGCTCAGGTCATGGTCCCAGGGTCCTGGGATCAAGCCCTGCATCGGGCTCTCTACTCAGAGGGGAGCCTGCTTCCACCTTTCTCTGTCTGCCTCTCTGCCTACTTGTGATTTGCCTATCAAGTAAATCAATAAAATCTAAAAAAAAAAAAAATCACACAGGTGGACACAAAGACACCCCAATTCTAAAAATGTACTGCTTTGTGGGCTAATAGGAGGGTGCTGGTTAAGGGAAGCAGGGAACATAGTCCTGTAACTGCTCTAAGTTTCACAAGACTGCTTCTAATGTTTTGTATCCAGGAAAAATGGATTCCATTCAATTCAGGGTATGTGGTAACATGCCAAATGAGAAAGAGGATGCTCTTTTCCTGATTTCTAGGCTCACGTGACTTAGGCTCTGGTCAGAATTAATGTCCGCAAAGCCTCTGGCACCAAAGACATGCTATACAACGGTATAACTGTCCTTGAACCAACATCAAAGATTTGTAGAAAAATTCCTTTTTTTTTTATTAGTCGATCTTTCGCAAACTAGTCACATCCATATTGATTAAATTATCCATACCTTTTTTTAAAACTACACATTCAGCGTGTAGTAGTTGTTAAGTCGTAACTCTTCTAACTTTACTACCCATTACATGTGGTATCAATTCCTTTTACTTGTCATGTGTTTACAAGCTTCTGTGGAAGAAAAAAGGCTAGCATAGGAGTGTACCAGGGAAATGAGTCTAGGGGGAGCTGCTCTCCCAGAGTAGAGCTCTCCTACTAGTCCCCAGTGAGCCGTATAGCCTAGAAAGCCAGGTGTGCTCATGGCAGCAATCATGGCAGCATGTCTGACAGCTGGAGTGGGCTGGAGTGCTTTGATGAATTAGGGTGTGTCCTTCTCTGATCCTATTGGAATGTGAGTGAGCTGTCTCCTTCAGCCATTTAGCAGGTCCTCTCTAAGCTCGTCCTCGTGCATGGGTGTTTCAGGCACTACCAAGGGCTGGGGTGATAGAGATTATTAAAAGAATATCTCCTTGGGCACCTGGCTGGCTCAGTTGGTAGAGCATGCAATTATTGATCTCAGGGTTATGAGTTCGATGCCCCCTTTGAGTGTAGAGATCACTTAAAAAGAAAATCTTAAAAAAAAAAAAATATCTCCAGGGTGCCTGGGTGGCTCACTGGGTTAAGCCTCTACCTTCGGCTCAGGTCATGATCCCAGGGTCTTGGGATCTAGTCCCACATCCTCCTCTCTCTCTGCCTGCCTCTCTTATGATCTCTGTCTGTCAAATAAATAAATAAAATCTTAAAAAAAAAAAATCTCAAGAATATCAAGAAGAAAATGTTAAGTCTACTAAAATGAATGCTTATATTAAAGGCGATGACATTCTTTCTTGATCTAGGAAAGAGGCCTGGAGAACCACATAAAATCCTACCTGAGCAGCTGGTTTGAGGACGTTGTATGCCCAATCCAAAGGGTGGTTCTTCTCTTTCAGGAGAAGCTTACCTTTCTGCTACATGCTGTAAGTATTGCCTAAACAAAAGCATTTCTTTAATAGAGAGTCACTTTGGCAGAGTTTGGATTAAAGACATACTCACTTTTTCTCAACACTCTGAACACCTGAACATACACACACTCCCCCTCGCTGCTGAATATTCATTCAAACTATGCTTGTAATCAGAATAGACCACGTTCTGTTTACTGAGATCTAGAAAGTTCCATTACTCAGGTAGAATTGCAAATACTAAATCTTCCCAATAGGGTAAAACATTATTATTATTTTTTAAAAGTAGGCTCCATGCCCAGCTTGAGCAGGGCTTGAACTCATAATCCTGAGAGCAAGACCTGAATTGAGATCAAGAGTCTGACCCTTAACCAACTGAGCCAGCCAGGTGCCCCTAGGATAAAACATTTTAAAATAATACTTTTGAAGTGATCTGGGAGAGGCGTAATTTCCAAAACAATTTGAGAAAGAAAACAAAAACCCAAAGTGAATTTTAACTATATAAAAAGTACAGAGAGGGGGGTCTGGCTGGTTTAGTCAGTAAACCATGCAACTCTTGATCTTGGGGTCGTAAGTGCAAGCCACACATTGTGGGTAGAGATTACTTTAAAAAGGTGCGGATAAAAAATGAAAAATTCACAAAATATCCAGACAATGGGGGAAGGCTAGAGTACATGGACAGGTTTTTATTCAAATATGTGGTGGGTAAATTCAGATGCAACTGGAAGGTCCCATGAGACCAGGGTGATTAAAGCCAGGTTTTAGGCTGTCGTTGGGCAGCCACTGAACAAGGCTCTGGAGAACACTGCGTAGTGCCTGTCATGAATGTTCCAGTGTGGTGCTGATTGGGGAAGCTGACTTTTACTGTCGAGTAGCTGCTCTATAAGGAAAAGTAGAATCCTGTATCGATTAGGCTTTATTTTTCTCCCATAGGCTCTGAGTTATACTCCTGTTGAAGTTAAAGAATCAGATGAAAAGACAAAGAGAGACATTAACAGGTAAAGAAGAGTTTTGTAATGGGGCGCCTGGGGGGCTCAGTGGGCTAAAGCCTCTGCCTTCAGCTCAGGTCATGATCCCAGGGTCCTGGGATCGAGCCCTGCATCGGGCTCTCTGCTGGGCAGGGAGCCTATTTCCTCCTCTCTCCCTCACTGCCTCTCTCCCTGACTGTGATCTCTGTCTGTCAAATAAATAAAATCTTAAAAAAAAAAAAAAAAGGCTTTGTAAGGAGGGAACCTTCTTCACTGCAAGCCTGATAGTACATGTTCAAACCTCCCACCCACTGCAGAATGAATTTGTTTTCTCCTTCCTACCCTGCAATACTATGTGTGGAAAAGAACTTATTTATGCGGCAGGTTTCTGAGTGTGGCCAGTCTTCAAGGCCTTATTCATGAAGGCACCATGACGTCCTTGTGCATGGCCATGACCGAGGAGCCACATAAACCTGTGGTCATCGATTGCAGCGGCTCCCAGCCTCAGTTCTACAATGCAGGTGAGCCACAGCCCAAGGCAGCCTTCCTGGTAGGAGCCTATTTTTGCCCTGAGAACACATCATACAGATTTATCCCCCTTGCCTTGTACACTTGTACCTGTTTATCTCACACTCACCAAAAACAGTTATCAATTCTAGAACCACAGAAATCCCATCATGCCTAGCAGTTCCACTCCTATGTATACAGAGAAGCTCTTATATGTGTATGTAAGGAGACAAGTACAGAAATATTCAGAAAGGCATTGTTTTAAATAGCAAAGAATGGAAGCAAATGTCTATCATCAAGAAAACTGAAAAAGTGGGACGCCTGGGTGGCTCAGTGGGTTAAGCCGCTGCCTTCGGCTCAGGTCATGATCTCAGGGTCCTAGCATCGAGTCCTACATCAGGCTCTCTGCTCGGCGGGGAGCCTGCTTTCCCCCGCCCCGCTCCCTGCCTGCCTCTCTGCCTACTTGTGATCTCTGTCTGTCAAATAAATAAATAAAATCTTTAAAATTAAAAAAAAAAAAAAGAAAACTGAAAAACTGCTGTAGTCATACAGTGGAGTCCCATATAGCAGCGAAAATGCACGGACTAGCTCAGAAGCATACTATTTAGTCAAAGAGCCAGTAAAGAAAAACACATTAAGTTTAACCTATGTAAAGTAATACTATAAAGGCCTTAGGGATTTTTTTTTTTTTAATTGACAAAAGTTGAAAGAAATATGTGGGAATGATAATCCTTTCTGATGGGAAAAGAGGGGGATATGATGGGGAAGACACAACTCAGGGCTTCAACCATTTGGTATTTCTTAGCCAGGTGGTAAATAGACTATTTTTTTAGACCATTACAGAACTCTTAAATAATTCACCCTTAAGTGGGGCGCTTCGGTGGCTCAGTCGGTTGAGCGTCTGACTCTTGATTTTGGCTCAGGTCATGATCTCAGGGTCATGAGATCAAGCCCTGTGTCCAGCTTCTTGCTCAGTGGGGAGTCTGCTTGAGATTCTCTTAGTCTCACTCTGCCTCTCCCCCCACTTGTATGTGCTTGTTCGTTCTCTCTGTCTCGCTCTCAAATAATCTTTAAAAAAAAAATACAGTGTAAATGTTTTTAGCAAGAAAGAAAGAAAATCACAATAGATATGTGTGGTGTACACCTGAAACTAATAAGTTGGATGTCAGTTACACCTCCATTAAAGATAAATAAGTAACAAATAGAAAATAAATGTCTTATGCTTTTAAGGAGGAACCTTTGTATTGGTAGAATTTCAGTTTTATTTATTTAATTTTTCTAAAATACTTCATAGGAAGCAACCGGTTTTGTGAGGAGTGGATGCAGGCTTTTTTGAATGGCACTGAAGGAGGTAACCCTTTTCTTTTTCGACAAGTACTGGAGAACTTTAAACTAAAGGTAATTAATTGGCTACGTGCCAAATGCCACATAACATTTTTGTCTCAATTTTTGTTAGTACCAATGACAGAGTAACAAATCTGCTTTACATCTGTGATGTCTATTAAATAGGACATTCTCAAAACTAGAATCCCCAGAAGGCATTTACTTTATTTACTATATTTTCCAGGAGCTTCTGCTTATATATCATTGCATTTCCAATTAATTGGGTTGAATGCTTGCTTGTATCTTGGGATTATCTTCTAATTTGTGATGTATCTTAGTTGGAAAGCACCAAAAAAAAAAAATGGTTCAATGCCTAAGGGTTCAAAATTCTGATGGGGAGGAGTGTTGTTACTTTATTTAGGTGATTTTAAGGGTATTTAAGAAATTGTGTTCTCCCAAGGGCAAAGCATATTAGCCCTAAGAATGATGGAAATATTTAAAATAAAAGGCAAACATCTCAGCAACATATGTCAAGCTCTCAGCTGGATAGGATAGATTTTTCAGGCCTCATTATTATCTCACTAAACACATATTTAACTGGGTAATTTTTTTCTAGGCCATACAAGACACAAATAATTTGAAGAGATTTATCCGACAGGCAGAAATGAATCATTATGCTTTGTTTAAATGTTACATGTTCCTAAAGAACTGTGGTAGTGGAGATATCCTTTTGAAGATTGTTAAAGTGGAACATGAAGAAATGCCTGAAGCCAAAAATGTGGTGGCTGTCCTTGAAGAATTTATGAAAGAAGCTCTCGCTCAAAGTTTTTGATCACATGTTTTAAGATAACTGTATTGTGAAGATGCACCTTCAAGCCTTGGTGTTTGAAACTGCGGTCATTATAATTGTCCATAGGATTGCTAATTCAGACTATTTCAAACACATTCTAGATGTCTTCATTTTGTAATTTTAAAATTTAACTTAGTCATAAAAATCCGAGGACCATTTTTCAATGAGCCTTAGATGTGTGTGTGTGTTAGAGTCGTGGCGTTTTAGCGCACTGCTGGCCCCATAAATTCCAGGCTTCAGGGGGTTGAGGCTCAGAAGTCTTGAAAGGTAATTTTGTGGCTTCTCTAAAGAGTTGGCTGCAGTATTTAGCAATTTTTCCTCCCAGAAAAATTGTCATACTCCTTTCTCCGTGTACTATAGCTTCTTTAAAAAAAAAAAAAAAAAAATGTCCTCCTAGTCTCAGGACAGATTAGCGCTGTGACACCATTTCAGAGACAGATTTGTGCATCCTGTGGGTGCTTGGATAGATTTTCTTTTTTGTCTGATTATGGCATGGATGACAGAGTCAGCTTGGAAGACAATACACAAATCATGAGTGTGTAAGGCATTAAATTAGATGCATAAGCTTCAAGACAAAACATCATCTCTGACAGAAAGCTACTGCCAAAGTGGCCCCCAGCCCCTTTCTTCATTCATTTGTTCACAGCTACTTGCCAGGAGCCTGTATTTTTTCTCTTTTTCTGTCGAAAGTGCTGGAGTTTCCCAACAAGAGTGTTAAAAAAGAAACCAGGTACTTAAATTGTACAAGCAAACTGTAACAAAGAATGCAAACAGATTCTTCATATCAGAGTTACTCATTGATTTTAGGTTTTTCTGTGTATTTGTTACAAGCCTCATATTGTTTTACTCTGAATCAACTGAACGGGTCCTCAGCTAGAGCCATTTATAATTCCCAAGGAAGCCAGTTGTAGCTACACTCGTGATGGCAGTTTGTTCTGCAAAGCTCTTTAATAAATCCATTTGATAATGATTTTTGTTTAGAAGATCAGAAGTCTTATTCTCACTTCCCTCAGAATGCTCAGAGGAACACTAGCCCGTAAAAATCCTCTCCTAAACTCACATAAGTGCTGAGTTTTAACTTTGAAAATGACTGACAATGGCCTATGCTTTCTCTTCTACAGAAGTCTGGGGACATGACTCACCAAGCCATTTCTTTTCCTTTAATGAGAAATACAATTCAGGATCTTCATAAAGGCTCTCATATGGTTTTAAATTTTAATAACTTGGATTGTAGGCAGTGTAGAAAACAAAATCCAAATAGCACTTTTTATAGCATTAAATTCAGAATGACTATGGGAAATAAGCAATTCCAAGGCACTACACTTGAATCTGACTTTTTCTAATGTACTCGGTTGCTCATTTAGAAATCAATTTTTTAATAGACAACATTAGGACATCAACATTTGGAGTCAAAAAAACATATTTTTCATTTTCAAATTCACGTTTCATTCAACAGTCCATGATGTAAATGGCATTTTAAGGTAAATGTATTACCTGCTTCAAGCCATTTCTGGATATAGTCAAAGTTTCATTAACTATTCCTTACATCAACTTCTAAATATATATTTTGTGATGCAGGCTCAGTACCCTGTGTTACCATTTAGTCTTTTTTTACAAGTCTGTGACATACCATCACTATTGTAGGTGAGGAAAATGGTGACGTGGAATCAAGTATCCTGTTGGCCATGAGAAGAAACCCAAAGAGCTCATGACCAGAAACATGGACTGTATTCAAATTTTAATAAGCTAACGTATTAACTTTTAAAGTTTTAAAAAGGACTTGTTCAGGTGTGGAATACATTCATGTATTATTTGTGTGCTCTACACACAGGAAATATATGTTCGTCATGTTCTCAAAAATGGCCTCAGTTTAATTGTAATTATATTTGTAACAATAATCATCATAATAATAAACCACTCTAGCTTCTCATCAAGAGTCATTTTTGTTTAACAAGCTCCATTCTCAAGTTGACATTTTTATGAAGGTGAGGCAAGTTTGGGGCAAGATCATACTTGTCACGCTAAGGAATCTGTTGAAGACAATCACATCCCCCCTGGAATACACCTTTTGGCACCTGACAGGAGGCGTCAGGCAGGGTGTGAGGGCAATTTCCATCACGATGTTTTATTCACTGTCCAGGGAAGTTACACACCTAGAACTCAATAACCCAAATCACTTCCCTTCACTCTCATTCATTATTAACCATGACAGAACGCCTGTCCTTCACCAGAGATGCACTTAAACCAGATGCTAGGAAAGCCTGCAGGCATCCGGGAAACAAGACGAGGACCACGTTTTCCTAACCATGTGTCTTCTTAGTGATGGAGATCTACCCCTGCCCGCACACACCTTGGCATCAGTGAAGTCCTTCTACTTGGAGGTGTAAGAGGGCAGCTCTAGTCCCACAAGTGCTAAACTTCCTAAATGTGACCCAGACTTCAGATCATTCTGAGCTGGCATAAATCCTAGATTTCGGAAGTCAGTGGTGATAGGGAGCGGCCATGAATTAATAGCTATGGATTTGCTTGTAAACTATTCTAGAAGGGCTGATAAAGCAGAGATACTGTTAAGTGAGCACCAAATCAATGTTCCAACATTACTTTACTAATGCAGTGAGACTGGGTCCTGAAACGAACGCCCTGGCCCTTCCACAGGTTTAGTGCCCTGAAAGTCCAACACAAACAGCCAAGAGGTGAGAACATGAACTTGGGAACCACAGTGCGAATCAATCTATGCCACAAGGTACCCGTGAGTCACTACACTTCTCTAAGCCTGCCCCTCGTGTAAATATGGGCATACTGATACCATTTCACACCAAGTAGCCATGCACTAAATGGGGATCTTCCACGGAAAATGCCTTACTTATGCAATGCCCAGCACATACTAAGTAATCCGTAAACTGTCTTTAGGGTTACCTATTCACTGTCTCACGAAGTTACCGGAGAAAGAGGCTCTGGTAGGAAGGAGGAAGCAGAAAAGTTAAGGGGGAAGTGATAGGAAGCCAAAGGCAAAGCTACTAAACAGCTTCTGGCTGTCCAGGGAGCTGGCACATAAGACAGGGCCCTGATTTTCCCTCCGGGGATGTGAAGCAGGAACAAATTCTTTGATCTTGAGCCTGAGCTATACTCTTAAGTTGGCTCTGGGATGCCTTCTACAGCTTTTAGAACTGTTTTGCAATGACCTACAGGAAACCGATGTGACAACATTATGGGGAACAGCTCCCGTGCTCCGTGTAACAGGGTTGTTTAATCCCCCAATGAAATTTAACGGTTATGAATAGCAAACCCATGTATGCAGCCGTCGGTTTAGAAAAGCTGGGGAAAAACCTTCACTTTCTCAGACCGTGTCCATTTGAAGCCCATTTGACTATTAAACTCACCAGGCATTGACGCCCCTCTTGTTCTCCTCTTCCGTTTGCGAACAGTTCTTTTACCCTGAGAACCTTCCTGTCCCTTCCTCAAGATCCTCAGACGTTGACTGCCCCTCGAAAGACCTAAATAATAGACTACTGGGGTAAAGAAGGAAGTTCCTAGATATTTCAAAGATCATTCCAATGATAGTAGGATATTAATCTCCCGTTAGAATATAGGTTAGAGGAGAAGAGCAAGACAGGGCGCCCAGCAGGACAGCAGGCAGAGACGTTCCTGACCTGAAGCCATGGACCAGTTTCCTTATTCACACACCACCTCCCCCCTCCACATTGTACACAAAATGGTCTATCTGCACATTTTTAGGGCAAGAGAAAACACAGCTTCCATCAACCACTCAAAGAGTTCAGCAATTCAAGAATGGTTAAGAACCACTGAGCTAGGAACACCAGCGCCCTCACCGACTCCCAGAGCTGTGCTGTATGTCCATCAGAGGCCCAGCGCCACTGCTGCCCACCGCCTCCCACCTCCCTGACCCAGACCGAGACAAAACAGGCTCCAGTGCTAGCCCTTCAGGCCACTTTCCGAGTCACCGTTGGCTTTAAAAAAAAAAAAAATCTTTAATGGAATCTGTGTTCAAATAATATGTTACAACAAAAATATACAGAATGTACACAATACAAAAATATTTAGAAACAAACATTGCAGCTTGTGTTTCCTTTTGTTTCCCACTTACTCAAGTCCTGGGGGTGGGGGGTGGGGCGGATATTCAATGTTGGGCACTGTTTTTTTAAGGCAGAGGAGTGTGGTGCTTTCTGGCCAGCCCTGGGAGCAGCATGAAGGACTCCAGGAAAGGGCTTCCGCTGCACCCGGGAATCTGCATTATTTGCAAACGAAATTGGACCCTGGGGGAATATCTGGGCTTGGTGAGCAATGACTCCCCTAATCCTCTGGGTAAGAAGGGTCCTCATGGAAATGGAGAGTCCTATTAGCTGGCAAAAACACCTCATTAGGGAGCTTTTCCTAATTAAAAAAATGAATGATTAATGGTGTCATTAAAGCCAAATTTCTCCTTTGAAGATCTGTTCTCCCTTCCCTAGTTTTTGTGATTCCTCTTCCGTTTAACGAGCGAGCAAGTCTACGGCTGCTGTTCGGGGAATCCCCAGCTTTCAGTCTCTGTATCCTGTGGATGAAAGCCAGCCACCCTCCACAGCCCCAAGAGGCACCCCAGGCCGTTGGCTGTACGGGCCCGGGAAAGGAGGGGTGAAGGGGACGGGGGTGCTGGCAGGGCGCCGGGATGAGGGTGCATGGACCGGCTGCGGTGAAAGCCAGACACCAAAACAGAAACCTTTCTTACCAGACAATGATCTCTGGCCCTGGTTTGGAGACCTGGGTTGTGAGGAGTGACCGTGGAGCCCCAGTGGGTGGCCCTGTTTGGAGCTGATGGTTGGGCAGGTGTGGCGTGAAGCGGACTAAAGAACTTCTGGGTTCCTTTGGGACCTGCCGACAGGTGGGTCGCTTGGTGCGTCTCAGACAGGATGGCATGTAGGATGTCCGCCTTAGGTAGTCCTTCTTGGTAGCAAACTTCCATCTGCAGCCCTGAGGGAACTGGGTGCTTCTCTGGGGCCTTTCTAGAGTCTTCTGGTTCACAGTCTTCTCACCCCTGCAAGAGGCAAACCCCTCTCCAGGCTGCACCAGATGAAGGTGGGAGAGACTCTCTATTCCCTCCACTCACAACCCAGAACACCAGGTGCAGGGGGGTAGGGGACAGAGCGATGCCCTGCCTCCCCATAGGGCACAGGGTGCCTCTGCTCCTCCAGGGAGGGACAGCACCACTCAGGGTTAGGCGGCTGCAGCCCATGGCCAGGGCCCCCCTCTCCATTCTGACCCAAGTCTTCTGAGACCCCTATTCCAACTTGCTCTCCTCTCCGTGGAAGCGGACTCTTCCAGCTACCCCCTTCCCTCCCTAGGGGCAGAGGCAGGCTCGTGGGATACAGACAAGACGCCTCGGGGTGACACAGCTCAGCCCCCATTGGCCTGGCCATCCTCAGTGCCGTGCCAGCCCAAGGGCAGCATGACCTCAGGAGAGACATGGGGGGGGCACCCAGACAATCTGTCTAGCACCAGGCAAAGATGGGGACGGGCTTGGTGTGGCCTGTGGCTGCAGGAGACCCTGCCCGTTCACGTGTGATCACTGAGGACAGGAAGCCACAGTGGCCCAAGACCCCCTAGCTGTCTGGCCCGGCTGACTCCAGACTAGGCTCCTGCTCTCACCCTGCAGGGACACACTCCCTCTGCCTCCCGGACTAGAGTTGTCTTTCTGGGTTGTCAGTGCTTGGGAATTCCAAGAGCAGTATACAGGGAATCTCATATTTTGTCAAAGGCCACCCTCCCCTCCCCCTCTCCTCAGGGGCTGTATCAGCTCCGGCTCAGAACTCATTCCCTCAGCCTCGTTTTCCCACTTGTGCCTTGCAGGGGCGGGGGAATGAAGCTGACAATAGCCAAGTTCCTGCCAAGCTCTGAGCCTCTGCATGTAGGGGCTGCCCTCCCCTCTGACCCTCCTCCAAACACCCAACAATTCTCTAGAAGCCGTCTTCCTCTAAATTGGAATTTCTTTGACTGCGGCCTCCTGTCCCCCCTACTCGGTGGACGCAGGGCTTCAGTGTTCCTGCCCCAGCTTCTCTTACACCCCCAAAGCTCCTTCCTCCTTGAGGAAAACAGAACTATCTTAGACAGGAAGGTCATTCCAGAGGCAAACAAGATGGGAACTTGGCAAAGGCCGGCTGAGGCGTCCTGAGCATCCCCCGTTACCACAGACAAGTCTCCCACTGGTCAGTAGCTCTCAGGGAGATGCCTGGAAAGGATGAGGAATGGGAAAGAAGGCGGTAGCTTTGCTGAAAGCCAGGTCCTCAGGCGTCACACCTCTCTGCGCCTTTTTCCCCTCTCACAAAGACCCTTCCACACACTGCCATGTGGGGCCTCTCTGCAGTCTCTGACTTGCCTCACGTTCTTTCCATGGCCTCTCCTCCCATCCGATGGGTGTCCTTACCCACTGAACCACACACACACACACAACACACACACACACACACACACACACACACACACACCACACACAACACACACACACACAGTGTCCCCATGACCAAAGGGGAGGCACAATGTAGGGTCAGGGCAATGGAAGGGAAGGAAAAGGCGCTAAAAACAAGGCAGGGCCTAGCATGCCGAGGCACGGAGATGAGATGTCAGCATTCTGGGGGACAGGGAGGGAGAAATCCAAAGGTGGTCGTGGGCCTTGCCTAGAGTAGCACTTGGGACAAAGTTTATTCCCTCCTGCTTGCGTTTCTCTCACTGGACACCCCCAAGGGCAAGAGTGAGGCCTGGAGTTACAGCATCTCCCTTCTCTGCCTGCCCCAAGCACTAGAGGCCGTGCCTCAGTGCCCAGCACCAGGAGCACACCCTGGGCTCGCTTATACCAAAACCCAACACGGCCCTCCTCCGCTCCGGAGCTCCAAACCCAACAGCTGTAGAGCGGACACTCCCCGGCCTATAACTGCACCTCTGAGCTGGACAAGGGCCTGCCTCCCTACCCAATGCTCGGATCCTCCTGACATCTCAGGACGAGGAAGAGGGAGGAGGGCTGCCATCAATCAGTGACAAGAGAGGCGTCCCCTGAACTCGTGGAACAAGCTGAGCCCCAGGGGAGGGCTGCCTTCACCCTGGCCTGATGGCCTCAGAACAGTCTAGGAAAACAGTAGCTGCATCCAACTCATCCAGCAGGGGCCTTTCAGAAAAGAAGCCCCACTGTCCCAACCTGAACACCAGCCTCACCGTGGCCCAGCCTTGCGTCCTGTCCTCCCCGGTCTCCACGGAGCTGAGAACGAGGATGTCCATATGCGCTCCTTCCTGCTGCGGCTCGGCCCTCCCCTCCCAGACCTCGGGCCCCCAGTGCCTTAAGGAGGCGGTGGCAGCTTTAAGTCCAGCAGGGAGTAGGCGAAGATGTTCCAGAAGACAGCGAACAGAACAAAGACCGTGTACATGGTCACAAAAATCCACCACAGGGACTGGTCCTGTAGCCTCTGCTCGTAGTTCCTCAAGACCACCACACCCAGCGTGATCCCCACAGCCACGCCGCCCAAGTGCGCCACAAAGCTCGGGTGAGGACACGGAGGGTAGGCCGATGGGTGGAACCGGAGCCACACGGCCCGCCCGAACTCCATGCTCACTGCAAGGGAAGGAAGCACAGGGAAGTCACAGCAGGGCCGCTGGGCAGGGGTGAGAGGGCTTGCACGCCATCCGTCCACCCGTGAATTCATTCACTACCCACTAGGCCGAGCACTGTTTGTTCTCTGCCCTGCAGACAGACAAGTGAAAGAGACGAACCCCTGTTCTCCCAGGGCTTACAGGTCTGGCAATCAACCAGCATCAATTACACACATCAGATAATTCCAGTAAGAAAAATTCTAAAGGGGGTAAAAAAAAAAAAAAATTAGGTAATTTTAAATCAATGCTGGGTGTGAGGAGGGGGGATTCCTTAGTTTGGGGAATCAGGCAAGCTCTCCCTAGAGACAGGAAGTGTGAGCAGAGACATGATTATCAAGAGAGGACCCTAAGAAGAGAAGTCCAGGCAGACGGGAGAGCTTGTGCAGAAACCCAGAGACCCTGACGGCCCTGCGTTCCTGAGTTCGGGAGGCTCAGTTTCCCCACTTGTAGAGTGCCAGGCTACACTGCGGGAACATTAATAACTCCCATATGGGCTAGCATGTTACAATTTGGACAATGTTTTCATGTATTCTCTCAAAACCCTTAGAAAAGCCCTCAGAACCAGTGCTTTTGTGATTGGAACAAAGGGATGGAGGGGGGAAAGGGCAAAAAAGAAATGGGAACACACGACGCCAACAAAATCCTGAAATTTGGGACGCCTGGGTGGCTCAGTTGGTTAAGCAGCTGCCTTCGGCTCAGGTCATGATCCCGGCGTCCGGGGATCGAGTCCCACATCGGGCTCCTTGCTCCGCAGGGAGCCTGCTTCTCCATCTGACTCTGCCTTCCACTCTGTCTGCCTGTGCTCACTCTCGCTCGCTCTCTCTGACAAATAAATAAAATCTTAAAAAAAAAAAAAATCCTGAAATTTAACTCCTAACAGATGCTAAAATGCCCCCATCCCAACCTCCAGTTCATTCTTCTCGCCTGAACTTGTTGGGTCAGCCAGTCCCATGGGACGCACTCCCTCCAAAGGACAGGGGCTTGGAAAAGGCCATCTCATCCCCCACCACCAAAGAACACTAGGGGCAGGCATTCTTATCCCCATCCTGCAGATGCACAAACCAAGGCAAATTTGACAAGGGAAAGAAAGTCTTCTGCAGGGAATTCTGTACCTGGTCAGTTACCATTTAATTAACCAGCGTGTCTCTCTCCACTGTGGCCACCTAGGGGACACCCAAGAACCTCCAAGGATCTTCTGACCTGGGCCCTGCAAGTCCAAGGATGGCCGATAGATGGCAGGAGAGGAGCAGTCAGGGAGCACTGAGGCCTCCCTGACCCTTCCCCAGGCCCTGGGCGATCCTTCTGCCTTTGCACAGCAGGCCCTCGGGACCACAAAGGAGGTCTGAAAGACACTGGTCCCCTGCTCCAAAACAGCATTCTAGGTTTTATGATGCTTTGAATTGGATGCTTTTTAAATATCAAGACATGGGGCGCCTGGGTGGCTCAGTGGGTTGAGGCCTCTGCCTTCACCTTGGGTCCTGATCCCTGGGTCCTGGGATAGAGACCCTCGTCCGTCCGTCCGGGCTCTCTGCTCAGCGGGGAGCCTGCATCCCCCACCCCCCACCCGCCGCCCTGCCAGCCTCTCTGCCTACCTGTGACCTGTCAAATAAATAAATGAAATCTTTAAAAAATAAATAAATAAACCATCAAGACTCAAGCTTCTCTTCCCTTCCTTGCACACAAATTCAGAGTCTGAGCAAACAGGGAAGCTATGCTCACCCTGGCCTAGAGAGTCTGTGGGCTTCAGAGCAAGGGGTGTGCATGAGGATGGAAGTGCGGTCCGCACATGCCCATCCCCCTGCCCGTGGCTGTTCTGGCTCACCTTCCTCTTCCAGGTGGTCACAGGTGGATGGGGACAGACGGCCCAGGGGCTCCGGCCCAGCCTGGCTTAAGTGTGGGCATGAGAAACAGCACGGGAGGCTCTGAATTCTGCCTCTGTCACCTCCAGCTAGGTGGCCGTGGGCAAGGAACATGAGCTCCAGTGTCTACCTGCAAAACTAGCCTTGTAGAAAACACCCTCTCTACAACCATGTCCTGAAGACTAAATGAGAGATCGTGGGTCCCCTCCTCTCTTTCTGCCTGCATGGCATCTTACCTCCTCCTACCTCAGAATGAGCCTCTTGTAAAGCCTCTGGTCTCACTCCCCACCTCCAGCGACTCCACAAATAGTCTCGTGAACTCAAATCTGCCAGTGACTCTCCTGTTTAAAGCCCTCCAGCGCCCTCCCAATGCATCCAGGATGAAGGCCAACCTTTCTCTGCCTTTTAATGCCTTCGTGACCTGACTCCAATGATCTCTGATCACTCACACACACAGTACTAAACCTCACATCAGTCTTGCCAGCTGCCTTGGCAAGCCACGGCCATGACCCTTCCCCCACCTGTGGTCTCTGTTCTTGCTGCATCTCTGCCCGAAATATCTCCTCTTGTACCTTGTCTCTGTGGTGAACACCTGGCTGTCTTTGACACTCGAAATGACCTCTGCAGGCAGAACTGACTTCTCCCAACTAGGGGCCCATCATACCCTGTACACGGGGGTTTGTGGATTAGTTAGTCTGTTTACCTGCTGAACAGCGTGTGTGTGTGTGTGTGTGTGTGTGTGTGTGTGTGTGTGCATGCGTGCGTGCGCGGTGCAAGTACACACACACCCGTGGTTTATCTGGGGAAGGAGTTTTTAGCTTCTAACAGGAGATCTCAAAGGACAGACTCCATGACCCAAAAGGTTATTAAGAAGCTATTTGTCTTGAGACAAACCTTTAGCGACTCTTAACTCCAGGGAACAAACAGGGTTGCTGGAGGAGAGGGGGTGGGGGAGGGGTCACTCAGTGATGGGTGTTAAGGAGGGCACTGGGTGTCATATGCAACTGATGAATCACTGACCTCCTCCCGAAACGAATACTACACTGTATGTTCAATAATTGCATTTAAATAAAAAATTTTTAAAAAGAAGCTATTTTTCTTGAGCGGGGTGCTGGTCACCGGGCTGGACACCCATCCTATATTTTAGTATACGTCAACATGCAGTTTAAGAAAGGTGAAGTGGTGGCAGAGTGGGCCAGACTGCTCTCATACCATCCCGACTTTGTCACACTCTGATGGCACGTTTGCCTTTTTTTCTTGACCACTAAGGCCTCAAGGGCGGGACTGCACTTCCTCCAGGCCTGGCGCTCCTCCGTCCCCCCCGGGGCCCGCCCTGCCCGCACTTACTGCAGATCAAGGCCACAGCCATCCGCAGCAGCTTGAATTGACACTTCATGCCTGACCAGTTCTAGGGAAAAAGGAGAAAAGGCCGTTAGTTCCAGATTGGTCCACACCTCTAGGGATGGATCTGACTTCCGAAAACTGAACACTGGGTGGCTCAGGCGGTTCCGCGGGCTGACTCGTGGCTTTGGGGCTCAGATCATGATCTCAATGGTCTTGAGATCAAGCCCCTTTTCAGAGCTCCTGGCTCACCAGGGAGTCTGATTAAAGATTCTCTCCCTTTGCCCCTCTCCCCTGACTCACGCTTACATTCTTTCACTCTCTCAAATAAATAAATAAATCTTAAAAAAAAAAAAAAAAGTCTCCATTAAGTCTTGAATGAGGCTGCTGTGAGCAGATCACACCAGCATGAGATTTCAGACAATCATGAACTTATTTATTACTGACAAAAAGCGCTCGAGGGGAGCCTGGGTGGCTCAGTTGTTAAGCGTCTGCCTTTGGCTCAGGTCATGATCCCAGGGTCCTGGAATCGAGCCCCACATCAGGCTTCCTGCTCTGAGGGGAACCTGCTTCTCCCTCTCCCACTCCCCCTGCTTGTGTTCCCTCTCTCGCTGACTCTCTGTCAAATAAAGTATTTTTTTTAAGATTATTTATTTATTTGACAGACAGAAATTATAAGTAGGCAGAGAGACTGGCAGAGAGAGAGAGAGGAAGAAGAGAGCTCCCTGCTGAGCAGAGAGCCCGATGTGGGGCTCAATTACAGGACCCCGGGATCATGACCTGAGCCGAAGGCAGAGGCTTTAACCCACTGAGCCACCCAGGCGCGCGCAAAGTATTTTTTTTTTAAGTGCTTGAGTTGGGGAGCCTGGATGGCTCAGTGGATTAAAGCATCTGCCTTTAGCTCCGGTCATGATCCCAGGGTACTGGGATTGAGCCCCGCATCGGGCTCTCTGCTGGGCAGGGAGCCTGCTTGCCTTCCTCTCTCTCTGCCTGCCTCTCTGCCTACGTGTGATCTCTGTCAGTCAAATAAGTTAATTAATTAATTTTTTTAAAAAGTGCTTGAGCTGTAGTAAAGGAGTAAGAGAATCCAGATCTGAGGAGAAGAGGGCCCTGTCCCCTCTACGTGGGCAGACCACCCCCGAGAGCGGCGGTGATTACTGGGTCCCACATTTGCAGAAGGGATGCAGCGCAGCAAACCAAGCTAAGTCAAAGCAGAACCATCAGGATGATAAAGAAATCAAAATCTGTTATTTGTTATGCTCCACAAATAAGTGAAACCATATGATAATTGACTCTCTCTGCTTGACTTATTTCACTCAGAATAATCTCTTCTAGTCCCGTCCATGTTGCTACAAAAGTTGGGTATTACAAATATCATGGAGGACAAGGGGTGTTAGAGAGGAGAAGGGAGTTGGGGTAAATTGGAAGGGGAGGTGAATCATGAAAGACTATGGACTCTGAAAAACAATCTGAGGGGTTTGAAGTGGCGGGGGGCTGGGAGGTTGGGGTACCAGGTGGTGGGTATTATAGAGGGCACGGATTGCATGGAGCACTGGGTGTGGGGAAAAAATAATGAATACTGTTTTTCTGAATATAAATAAATTAAAAAAAAAAAAAGAAATCAAAATCTGGCCTATAGACATGGATGGAGAGAAGACACCAGGGGTCAAGCTCACTGCCGCCGAGTATCAAGTGAGTCACAGTAAGGACAGGGCACATTCAGTGTAACCTGTAAGTGGAAAACTCCATAGATGAAAACTTCAGGGATTTTTTTAAGCTCAGGATGTTTCCATTTCTAATTAGGGGATGGAACATTCCATCTTGGGGAATTGCGAGTTTCCCATCACTGAGCAGTTCAAACAGGGGCTTGACATCCCTTGGAGGAGATGCTCTACTTCTTTCAAGGCACTGGAAAAGGGGGGAGCCAGATGGCCTTCAGACAAACCCCTCTTTCCCCTGAGAACCTCAGAACACTTTGAACCTCCAAAGCAGATAAACAGGACAATTATTCACCTTACAAAAGGATTTTTCACTTTACAAAAGACTTCTTCACGGGGTTCCTTTGAGGAGCTCTCCCGCAGCGAATTCAAAGCACCATTCCCTTTATACAGATCCCCCACACACACAGATCCAGTCTGGAATCTTCCTGGAACACTTCGGCCCTAGGGAAGGAGGCAAGCGTGTGCAGCCAGGGGCTTCTGCTCCCTCCCACCCACCCACTCAGTCTTTGGCGCCTGTCCCAGGTCCAGCTGAGGGCACCTCTCGCACTCCTTTGATGTCGGGGGAACACATGTGTTCAACGTTCCCGGGGCCCTGCACCCTGGCACATACAGTAATGTTTATGGGAGATTTGGTGGAGCAAGTAAGATGCAGGGCAGCTGCCAAAAGGGGGACGAGGTCCTGCAGGAGATGCTCGGTGTCCCATCGCCTCCCTTTTCCCCAGGACTTATCACTGACCAGCAAGTCCTCATCACAGAAGGTGAGGTGGGCGACATGCGGCCCCTCTTCAAGTGGGGAAGTCTCATCTTGGCATGCTGACATGTTCTATGCTAACAAGCAGATGGCGGGCAACATTGTCACCTGCTGGTGGCTGTCCATAGAGAAGCCCCACCAGAAGACAGGGAACCAAACAGGGGCTGATTCCCTGCACTGGATCTGGCAAACCAGCTGAACCCAGCTCAGCCTACTGATGGCGGGTGGCCCCTCAGATCCCCCAGGATGAAACCCTAGGATGGGCAGGTGCTTGGGAGTCACCTGCCGGACCGTCTCCTCCCAAAGGTGACACCTGCCACCAAGCCACAGACAAAATGGCCCTCCCACTGCTGGGGTACCCCTGGAGCAGCCCTGGGAAGGGGGGTCTAACCATTGAAAAATCCTTCCTGCTACGGTCCGGCCAGGCTTTGCCTCCCTGTGATGTCCACCCATGGATCTTAAGTCTCTCCTCAAAGTGACACCTATGTTCATAGCAGCATGAATCACAATAACCAAAAGAATGTAGAAGCAAACCAGTGTCCACAGATCGGTGAATGGAGATTCAAGGGAATAGGATGCACTTTAAGAGAAAGGAAATAATGACATATTGTAACGAACAAACCTTGAAGACATTACGCTAAGTGACATAAGCCAGTCCCAAAAGGACAAATAATGTCTGTATGAATCCACTTTCTATGAGACACCTAGAGTGGTGGGAATCACAGAGACAGCTTGCCAGGGGCTGGGGGAGAAAGGAATGGGGAGTTTAAAAGATACAGAGCTTCGGTTTGGCAAGGGGAAGAGTTCTAGAGAGAGACGGTAGTGATGACGGCCCAACAGCGAGAATGTACTCACCACCACCAAACTGTATCCTTAAAAATGGGGAAGACAGTCCATTTGATGCTATGGTGTATTTTACCACCATTAAAATCAAACGTGATACAGTTTCCAATGTTCCTTTTCCTCCTCATAAAAACCCTCTAAATGAACATCTATCTTCCCTAAAGACAATGTCTCTTTCACTGTGTTCTGAGTGATAATATCAGGCAAAGTCAGTCTAGAATGTGTTGGCTGCTCTGTCCTTCAGCTGGGGTCCATGCCCCCTTCAGGCCCTATCTGGGGCCTGTCTTCAAAAACAGCCTCTAGGGCGCCTGGGTGGCTCAGTGGGTTAAGCTGCTGCCTTCGGCTCAGGTCATGATCTCAGGATCCTGGGATCCAGTCCCACATCAGGCTCTCTGCTCAGCGGGGAGCCTGCTTCCCCCTCCCTCTCTCTGCCTGTCTCTCTGCCTACTTGTGATCTCTCTCTGTCAAATAAATAAATAAAATCTTAAAAAAAAAAAAAAAAAACAGCCTCCATATCTTTGGTCTGGTAGGGCCACGGGTGAGGAGGCTTAGAACTCCTTTTTGGCTGGTATCTTCATTTGCAAATCTGGGGTCACATTAGTACCTACCTCAACTACCTACCTCACTGGGTTGTGAAAGTAAAGTGAATTCATACGCATAAAAGCACCAAGGACATTGCCTGGCATGGGGAAAGCATCAGGTAAATGTCTGGTCTTCTCATTGAGACCTGAGGCAAAGGCAGTGGGTTTGCTCTGCCTTTCAAAGGTCAAAGGACTTCTGAAAACTTCTGAATGACCTTGGACTAGCCGGGCAGCTCCGGCCTCACCAGGCTCTCCAGGCCAGCCAGCTCCTTTTATAATCGCTGCTTGGCCATACAGGCATTGGAATTGGCCAGGGTGAACTCAGTCCCATCTCCAACCCTGCACTTCAGTCAAACAAGAGTCCAGGAGGGCTGGTTCAAGGTCACAGTAAGTTAATGTTGAGATGGGTAGGGCCCTGAGCCCAGGGCTCAGTCTGCCCCCACTTTGGAGACAGGATCACGCTCTGCCTGTCCCTGCTGGCTGCTCCAGCTGCTCCCAAAGCTGAGTGAACGTGGGTCAATGACTCGTCTCCCAGAGGCTGAAGGGCTACACCACAGTCACCCCTTCCCACCAGCTGCTTCGTTTCCCCCCGACCCATTATTCCCTCCAATAAAATGCACTGCAGTGAAACAACAGGAGAAAAGAGAATCTCCCCACAGCCAGCACTGTTGCTATAAAAGGGGAAGCCCCAGGGAACACACATCTTTTGCAAACCCTTTTCCTGTTTTTCTCTCCCAGAGCCTGGCAGGATGAGCAAGAACCCACCCTCAGCCAACAAGGTGGTGACCAGTCCCCTAGGCATCTTGGGATCTCATTCACCAGGCCGGTTAAGAGAGCAAAGGCTGAAACCCAGGCAGGGAGCTTAATGGCTTTATATATCCTGGTAGAAACGACTTCCAGAAAACCCAGCACAAGGAAAGGGAGAGCGTGACACAGATAAATTAGGGAATGATTACTTGTCCTACCAGAGGATTTTTGTTAACAAAATGAGCCTTACAACATAGAGATCTCAGCTGTCTTTTAGACAACCATCTTTCTTGGTGCTCTGACGATAGGGTCCTGTTGCAAAAACTAAGATCTCAAACATTTTTAGGGAAACATCTATCATATGGAGCGAAGTGTAAGTAAACATCTTGTATATTTAATACTGGAACTCTGGCCTGTGGGACCTAGCAAAAAACAATTAATAAATTATTCAATTTGTGTATCTTTATACTTCTGGCATTTTAAAAAAGATTTTATTCATTTATTTATTTATTTCAGAGAGAGAAAGAGAGAGTGTGTGAGCACAAGTGGGATTGGGGGTCATGGACAGAGGGAGAGAGAGAAGCAGGCTCCTCACTGAACAGGGAACCTGATGTGGTGCTCCATCCCAGGACCCTGGATCATGACCTGAGCTGAAGACAGACGCCCAACCAACTGAGCCACCAAGGCGCCCATTAGAATATTTTTATGAATGGGTGCCTGGGTGGTCCAGATGGTTAGGTATCTGCCTTCAGCTCAGGTCATGACCCTAGGGTCCTGGGATCAAGTCCCCCATCAGGCTCCTTGCTCCTTGCAGAGCGTGCTTCTCCCTCTGCCTCTCTCGCTCTCTCTCTGTCTCTCATGAATAAATAAGTAAAACCTTTAAAAAAAAGAATATTTTTATCAAAAATAAGACATGCTTTCATTTAAGGCAGAATCTCTCAAACAGCCCTGAGAATAGAAACATTCAACACATTTCTATTTTGTATCTGAAGTAAAAAGGACACATTTTCTCATTGTTCTCTGCAGATAACAGGCAACACTGATAAATACAAAAAATTACATGTATTTAAGGATCTATGCACACATGCACACATATACGCACATGCAGATGTGGGCACACACGGCATCTCTGGGCATCTATCCTTTTCATGTCTTTCTCACAACGACCTTGTGGAGAAGAGGTTGCCGATGAGGGAGAAGCAAAGGAACTCATGGCTCTTAAGATGGTGACAGCAGGACTCAAATCCAGAATTTCTGACTGTTGTGCTCTTTCTCCTGTCTGTTCTGACATGGCAATTTATTGTGCGTGCATGTACAAACACACACACACGCACGCACACCAAATCTTCATTTGGCAATTTAAGATACTAGCATATCTTTTAGATGGAGCCACACGGAATTGACTGCTTCTGGCCCACAGAAACGGCCATCTTTTAGCATTTGTCCTAACACATCTTTGAAGCACTGGGCTCTGGGCTAATGTGGGTAAAGGCAGCGGCCTCTTGGGAAAGGCAACCAATCTTTCTAATGAGAACATGAGGTATTTTTTTGTCACCATCAAATAAGCACCGCACAACTTTCTAGGGAAAGGCTCCCGGACGTCACGTCACGCCCCGGGGATGGCCAAGCTCTCAGGGGGCCAGGGAAAGAAAGCTGTGTCCTTCTAGAAGGGCAGTGGACTCTCGGGTAGGACTGCTCATCTCCACCACCACGGGCCACGGACTACTTGCCAGAAAGACGCATAAACGGGAACAAAACGGCTTTCACCCCTCCCTCCTCAACCGCTAGGCCTCACCCCACGGTTTTCGGGGTGCTCTGCCCACACCGCGGGAACGTGTGGGAGGCCTCAGGGCCGTTTCCCACGCGGCAGGGAAGGGCAGGGAGACAGGGCGCCTTCACAAACTCGTGTCTGCGTTTCTTAGTTGTGCTGCTCGTCCCCTCACACACATACAGGTCCTGGGGGGAAGGAGGGTGTGTGAGCGGTGCTGGCCCCTACAGAACGGAACTGGGGCAGGGGGAGGGGGAGCGGCCGAGGCGGAATTCAGGGAAAAAGCTGTGTCTGGGGAAAGCTGTGGCACTGATACAGAATGACCCATTTAAAAAGGGCCATGTGAGGTAGCCCCGTGCTGTCAGGTTCCTCAGCAGACCGGCCGTGTGTGTGTGTGTGTGTGTGTGTGTGTGTGTGTGTGTGTGTGCAATCGCACGTGCGCAAATACACATTGGCTCATCCACGCGAGCTTTCCCACACCTGCTGGCTCTCTCCAAGTGCTCACGTGAAGTTGCCAAAAGTCAGACAAGTAGCAAGGGCTGTCCGTGTCTGTCTGTCCGTCTCTTCCCTCCTCCCCTTTTCTTTCCCTCTGTCCCTCTCCTGCTCTCTCTCTCTGAAGGTACAAAAGGGATTCCGATGAAAAGAAAGGGATGGTGTGTTGAGCCGGGCAGTGACAGTGGCAATAATAAAGAAGAAACGGGAGCATTTAGGAACTTCAGACTGTTGTAACTCAGCATTCACACATCCGCCATGTGGGTGAACACAGCGACGGGGGAGGGAGGTGAGAACAGGAGGACCCTGGCGGGAAGCTACGCCTTCTCGAGACACTGTTCATTCATTCTTTCCTTCTTTCATTCAAAGTTTACTCCGAGGGTGGTGGGGGGAGGGGGCGCCTGGCTGGTTCAGTCAGCTGAGCACCTGACTCTTGATCTCCTGGGTAGTGAGTTCGAGCCCCATGCTGGGTGTAGAGATTGCTTCAAATAAGAAAAAATTTTAGTCAGCACCAGCTACCGTTTGTCCAGCCCTGTGCCAGGCACTGGGGATGAGTAAGATCTGGACCCTGCCTAGAGGCTCCCTCCTTCCAACTGCCTCTAAAACGAGGACTATGGCCTCCTCTGAGACTATCAGACTGATTCCAATATAGCTTTACTTTATCTCATTTATCACCTATCATCCCATTTCACACATGTAGAAA
The DNA here is from genome assembly GCF_022355385.1 of Mustela nigripes. Lineage (NCBI taxonomy): Eukaryota > Metazoa > Chordata > Mammalia > Carnivora > Mustelidae > Mustela > Mustela nigripes. The sequence continues at coordinate 39,666,488 of NC_081572.1, forward strand.
CTGAGGAATAGCACAGTTAAGTAAGGTGCCCAAGATCCCTCTTCAGGAAGCAGGGAGGCAGGATTCAGATCTAGGCTGACCGTTTTCAGAGCCTGCGCTCTTAACCGTTACCCTAGAATGCCTCTCAGGAAAAGGCAAAGAAGAGCATGGGGAAGGCAGGGGCAGTGTCCCACCACAGTGAGAGGCTGGTGTAAGGGAATGACACTCGAATCATTGTCAGGAGCCCGATTCAAGTCCTGATTTTGCCACTAGAGTCAAGGATTGTTACAGTTTTTAAAGTTGTTTTTTTCTTTTTAAGGTAGGTTCCACGCACAGCATGGGGCCCAATGCGGGACTTGAATTCATGACCCCAAGATCACAATCTGAGCTGAGATCAGGTGTTGTATATTAAGGGGCACCTGGGTGGCTCAGACAGTTGAGTGTCTGCCTTCAGCTCAGGCCATGATCTCAGGGTCCTGGGATCGAGCCCCACATCAGGATCCTAGCTCAGCGGGGAGCCTGCTTCTCCCTTTCCCTGTCCCTTGTCCCCGCCTGTGCTCGATCTCAAATAAATAAATAAAATCTTTATTTTTTAAGATTTTATTTATTTATCTGACAGACAGAGATCACAAGCAGGCAGAGAGGCAGGCAGAGAGAGAGAGGAAGGGAAGCAGGCTCCCTGCTGAGCAGAGAGCCTGATGCAGGGCTCCATCCCAGAACTCTGAGATGATGATCTGAGCTGAAGGCAGAGGCTTTAACCCACTGAGCCACCCAGGTGCCCCAAATAAAATCTTTAAGAAAAAAAAAAAAAGAGTTGATATCTTCCCTGCCTCCCTTTCTTTTCTTTTCTTTCTTTCTTTCCTTTTTTTTTTTTTTTTTTTAGAGATTTTATTTATTTATTTGACAGAGAGAGATCACAAGTAGGCAGAGAAGCAGGCAGGGAGAGAGGAGGAAGCAGGCTCCCTGCCAAGCAGAGAGCCCAACACAGGACTTGATCCCAGGACTCTGAGATCATGACCTGAGCCAAAGGCAGAGGCTTAACCCACTGAGCCACCCAGGTGCCCTCTTTTTTTTTTTTTAAGTAAACTCTAGGCCCAAAGTGGGACTTGAACTCATGACTCCAAGATCAAGAATCATGTGTTCTACCAACGAAGCCAGCCAGGAGCCCCTACTGTAACACTTTTTAAAGTCAAGTGGGAAAGGGATAGAATTAGAGAAATGGGTAATTTCATAGCTAAGAAGGAAAAACCATGAACCAAATATGGAAGGGCTCTGTTTGAAATAAGCCTGCAGAAAGTGAGGAGTGTCTGTGCCCCTGCTATCAGCCAGGTCTGCCTGGCATTTCTGGGCCTGAGCTGGGGAGCACATGGGAACTGAGGCGCGGAAGGGATGCCCAAGATGTTGGGATGTTGGGACAGGAGGTGCTCACCATCACAATGTTAGCCAGATGGGCAGAGACAAGCGCATACACCCCTCCAGAGGAGCCCACGACTGGAGCCGTCATGTCAGCCACAGACACCGCCAAGGACCCTGGTACAGAGAGATCGGTTATTTAAGGGTGCTGGAGGGAGTTCCCTGCCCCTGCCCCAGGCCCTCACATCGGGCAGTCTTGGGGGTAAGGCTCCGGAGCAAAAGGCTCCAGGTCCTCTTCCCTCATCCCACGTTGTCCTGGAGCCCCCTACAGGCCTCATTTATGGGGAAAAGAACCATTTTATTCAGACCTCTCCTTTTAGAAGAGTTCAGTGGACAGGAGCTATCACCTGTCTGTCAGTGCAGCCTCTGCCTCACCTGGTATCACCTCAGGGTTCTGGGCAATAATAAATAGTAGCAGAGGGGAGCCTGGGTGGCTCAGACAGTTATGCGGCTGCTTTTGGCTCAGGTCATGATCCTAGGGTCCTGGGATCGAACCCTGCATCAGGCTCCTTGCTCAGCAGGGAGTTTGCTTCCCTCTCTGCCTGCTGTTCCCCCTGCCTTTACGCGTGCTTTCTCTCTCTCAAATAAATAAATAAAATCTTTAAAAAATAAAGAAGAAGTAGCAGAAGCAGCTGCCACGGAGGAGCACCACGGATCAGACACTGGCCACGTGCTTTGCGCACATCGACCGCTTTAACCCTTGGAGGAGGATGGTAGTGGCTACCCGGCAGAGTTGAGGAGACTGAGCCCAGAGCCACTCAGTGAGAAGGGCTGGAAGCAGGTTGTCCAGCTTTGTGGACACAAGGCCCGTGCTCTTGGCCTCGACAGCAGCCACTCCCCAAACTGGTACAGAGGCCAACCTTCTCCACTATTGCTCCCTCCGCTGCACGTTGGCTTCTAGAAACCTGCTTCTTGACGTGGCCTCCAAACTCCCTCCAATCGAAATCACAAAAGACCAACAGAATCTCCAGAGCTGGGGGGTGGGGTGGGGGCGGGGGTTTCTCTGGTGGAAAAATGCCCTTGGAAAGTCCCAGGGAAGAGAGAGATGATGTCATACCCTCTGGGGGGAGAGGAAGGTGGTCTGGGGGATGACAAACTTTTGTGCTGGGAGGGAAGCCGGGCAGAGAGGAGAAGGGAAATGTATTGTTCTGGTCTCATTTAAGTGTGATCAATGCTTTGGCTTCCAGGGAAGGACACGGGAGACTAAAAATAACCAGGAGGTAGAGCCCAGGGCTCAGAGGCTGGGAGGTGGCCGGCCTGGGTGAGTGTGCAGAAACCACCACTGGAAAATGCCCGCAGGCTGGAGAGCCAATTAGCCGCTGCCTGGGTGGAGACAGGAGAGACCGGCCAAACTCTGTAGCTGCTAGAGATGTGGGGGGTCTGCTAGTTAGGAGGAGGCTGGGCCCAGCCCAGGACACCTGACACCCTGAGCATGGTGAACCCCCATACCATCACCCAACTTCTCTCCCCGACAGGCCCCCTTGGACTTCTCTCAAGGCTCCGGGGCTCCCTGAGATCCTTCAAGTAAGAGATCCCCACAGCACATTCTGGGCCTTAAGAGGGATGTGATCTCCCAGGAAAAAGCGCTGTCCTGAACTGAGAAGTCCCAAGTCCTTCTCCCTTCCCAGGGTAACTATAAATCTTTCTTCTCCCCTTTCATGCCTTCCCTCTGGCTTTAATTAGGTATTGATCTATTGTCAGATAACTTTCTTTCTGTCTTTCTTCTTTTTTTTTTTTTTTTTTTTTTTACTGCCTAGCCAAAGGGTCAGCCATATATAACAGGAAAAAAAAAAAAAAAATTTCCCAGGATGGCAAACAGGCAGGCAGTGGGATCTGCATGACAAAGGATTCCCACGCTCTCCTGGAGGCCCGCACAGCGAGGAAGGCTGCATTGCAGGGTTGCAGAGGGCTGGCTGCCCAAGCAGCTCATTAATTACCTTACCTCGCGGACAGAGGAAGCCCCAGCCTCCCGAGGCTGGCCTCTTTCCTCTCTCAAGTCCCACTAAACCCGTCCACCTTCTGCTCCCTCGGGCTCCCAGATGCAGTGGGAGCCACCAGCGGCAGGGAGACCGCAGGGAACCCCGCACGGTCCAGGGTCCAGCCTCCCCACACTGACCCTTCTCTCACCCTACCCATGGATAGGAGTCCCGACCCCAGGGTCAGGGGTCAGTTTGGGATTCTGGCGGCAGTTGGGAATGGGGGCGTGGCTGCCTAGTCCTGTGACCCTGGGCACAGCCCCTGAATTCTTTGGGCTTCAGTTTTCACATCTGTGAAATAAAAAGGTCTAAGGTTTTCTAACTTCTGAGATGTGAAACCCTCTTTTCAAAGGAAACTTTACCCGCAATGCTACCCCGTGGAGAGGAGCCCAGGGAGCCTATGGCTGAAAGGGGGTGAGGCCTGGGAAGTCAGAGTTGCCACCCACAGGAGGGGACCTTCCAAATCACAGATTCAAATGACCTGAACCTTGGCCTGAGATCCTGGATCTGAGGTTTGGATCTTGAACGTAACACTCTGGAGTCACGGGTCTTCCATGGGTAGAGGAAAGATTTTCCTCAAGCGGCTACAGGTTAGCCCAGGACTCGGGAGTGGGAAAGGTCAAGTACAAGCGGGGGCATGTGTGCCAGTCAACAGAGACATAAAGGCCACCCTGGGGGGTGGGGGGATGGCAGGAAGCCTGGGCCAAGCAGGATTCTTTTTTTTTTTTTTTTTAAAGATTTTATTTATTTATTTGACAGAGAGAAATCACAAGTAGACGGAGAGGCAGGCAGAGAGAGAGGAAGGGAAGCAGGCTCCCTGCTGAGCAGAGAGCCCAATGCAAGACTCGATCCCAGGACCCTGAGATCATGACCTGAGCCGAAAGCAGCGGCTTAACCCACTGAGCCACCCAGGCGCCCCCCAAGCAGGATTCTTGACAAGCTGTTTGGAACCTAACCTCATAGTTCCATAGGACAGTTCCATAAGGCCAGTATGAATTCCCCAGAGGTCATGGGGACAGAGGACTGGGACAGAATGGCAAGCTGGAGGGGGACACACATCTTGGCACAGCACGAGGCCCAAGGACTAGTTCTAGTCGGGGCTATGTACTTTCCTTTTTTTTTTAAAGATTTTATTTATTTATTTGAAAGAGATCCCAAGTAGGCAGAGAGGAAGGCAGAGAGAGAGAAGGGGGAAGCAGGTTCCCCGCTGAGCAGAGGACTCTGGGATCATGACCTGAGCCGAAGGCAGAGGCTCAACCCACTGAGCCACCCAGGTGCCTCTAGGGGCTATGTACTTTCTCAAAAAAATTCTGGGTCCACACCAGCACGCAGATAAATTGGAGACTGTATCATCACGCACAGCTGTGTTAATTTTAGTCTGAAATATTTAAAGCAGGTGTTTTCCAATGTCTCCCTTGGCCATTACAAAAAAAAAAAAAAAATCCAAATAAAAATCAGCAGAACATCTACCTTTAAGCACTTTGACTCTATTTATGTATGCAGTCTTCCATTTGTTCTACAAATATTTGTTGCTTAACGTATGCCAGACCCTGTGTTAGGCTCTGGGGATGCGCCCATGGCTTATAATCTAGATAATCTATAAGAAAAGCTTGCAAACGCACTTAAAATACTGGCTTTCACGGCCATGAAACTGTCAGCTAGAAGCAAGAGATGCACTGGCCTCAAGCACTGGTTAGAAGCATGGAGCAGAGAAAGGGTCTCCACTCGCTTCTAGTACTTCTTAGTCCTTCTGAGAAAATTGAGCAAGTCATTTCACCTCTCTGGACCACCTACGAAATGGGGGTGACAGGATCCACCTCATAAGACTTGGTGAATACTCAACATAAGGTATGAGAACCCTCTATCGCAGGCAGAGTACCAGACGCACCTGGCAGAGGTCAGCCGCCATTGCTGCAAACTGTGATGGCCTTGCCTTTGAAACATTTCCACCTGGCAGGAACTAAATCGGGGGGGGGGGGGGGGGGGGGGGGGTGTCTATTAAGACCTCCCTGGGGGTGCCGGGGTGGCTCAGTGGGTTAAAGCCTCTGCCTTTGGTCCAGGTCATGATCCCAGGGTCCTGGGATCCAGCCCCTCATCAGGCTCTCTGTTCAGCAGGGAGCCTCTCTGCCTATTTGTGATCTCTGTCCGTCAAATAAATAAATAAAATCTTAAAAAAAAAAAAAAAAGATCTCCCTGAGTTTCTGACAATAAATTATCCACACAAAAGGGAAAGGCCTGCCTTTTGGTTCTCATTGCACAGGGTAGTGGTTTGGAGCGCAGCCTTTGGGGGCAGGTGGCCTGGCTCTGGGCCCAGCCCCACCCCATACAACTGAGTCTCCTTGGGCAAGTCACTGAGGTACCCTAACACACAGGTTCTGTAACCTGTGACAACTGGAAAGTGCTCGTGTGTGCCTTAGGAAGGCAGGCCCTTCCTAACCACCCAGTACCCAGTCAGGATCTAGCTGTCTGTGAGTGGGCCCCACTTGCGGACTTGGGATGCACACGGGGTAGAGAGGGAAGAAGGGGTGCAGGCAGATCTGCCAGCTTGGTCCTGGAGATCGATGACACGCTATATGGTGACCAGGGTGCCCTCTCTGAATCAATGCCTCAGACAGAATCGCACACGTTACATGCTGCATGATACAGCCCCATATCCAGCTGGTGAGCTGGCAAGTCCCTTTCTGTCAGTGCACCATCCCCTTCTGCACCGGTGTCCCTGGCCAGTGTCACCAGCATGGCCCGCCTGCTGTGTGTCATCTGGTTTGGGTGAGGCCTCAGTCATCTCGAATCTGGTTTCTGTCTTCTGGGTTATCGCACTCCCATCCAATTGACTACTAACTGCAAGCGTTAAGAGTGTCTTTCCTGTTCCTCGCCATTAACCATCTGGGTCTCTGGGTATCTAGGTGGAGGAAACGTGGCTATAAATCTCCAGATGTCAAGATTTGGGGGAAAGGGGGGCAGGTGGGTGGCCGAGTAAGTCTGGCACACAGAGCTCCTCACAGAACCTTTTGTTCGAGGATGGGGAAGATACAGGATGCAGGGCTTCCCGTGGCGGGTGCTGTCCAAGGTGGCCAAGTTTTTAACCCTCCGCACACAGAGAAATGAAGAAGCTGTGCGGCCGATCTTCCATGCTGAGGGTTTCTGAACTAGCAGACCGGCCTCAAAGGGGTGGATGGAGTGGGGTAGGGTGGGGTGGGGTGGGACCCTTCCCTCCCGGGTTCTTGAAGCTACGTCAGTTACTCCCAGGGTCCCTGTTTGCCCGTTGTTTACAAGGTCAGCGGCGCCCTGCTCTCCTAATGACAACTTCAATGCCACTCAGAAAGGATTAAGATCTTACTTAAACATACACACAAAGCTCCCTTGGGCACAGCTGTCAAGGTGAAGAGCTGAGGCGGCAAACCTTGTTAAAAAAAAAAAAAGGCCAGCTATAAAGTTGGAAACATCACGAGGGAGATCCCTCTGTTCGGAAACCCGGCTGGTGCAGACTTTCCCAGCAGAAATGCAGTCTGCTCTCCCCAGCTCACCCCAGCCCGCCTCACCTCCACCAGCAGGGGAGAGGGGGAGTTCTGCTGGCTGCAGTTCCCCCCTCCCCAGCTATCCTCAAGGTCATGGTCCTCCGCCCCGTGAGCAGGATCAGTGGGGCCCCAGTCTACTTCAGCTGGCATAGGTGTTCACCACCTCTCAGGCCAGACTGTTTGCTGTCAGCAGTGGGTCAAGCAAAGAGCACAGGGGCCGGCCTGGCTGAGGAGGGACCTGGCTCCCCGCCCACACTTTGGAGTCCCTGCAGGAATCTCACTGTGCCCCGCAGGGTTGACACAGCCCCTCCTATTCCACTTTGTTCCCTCCCTTTGACCTCCTAATGCCCTTCAGGCAAATCTGATTAGTTCCTTCCTAAAACCTCTAAGGGGGCCAAGAGAGGTTAAGGAATTTCCCCGAGCTCACACAGCTTCAACATGGCAGCATGAAGATGGAAAGTCTCCTCCCCCTGCCATAACATGCCTCTCCCTGTGGACGGCAGTCCCCTTTCCAGCCCCCCAGATGGTAGGGAGATTGGTCTGGAGGACAACCCTCATGATTAGGAGCCTTAGGGACTGAGTCCGGTGTCCCTGGAAGCCTGGGACTTGCCCAAGGCCATGGGGTCTCCTCACTGCCTTGGGGAAGTTTACCCCTGTGGATTCGTGGCCCACCTGCTTACCTGCTACAACACCAGCCACATAGACAAGCCCAATACGGGTTGCTCCGTGCACCATCTCCAAGGGTACCCCCACGAGGAGCTGCAGCACCACGTTGAGTCCCAGGTGTTCTATCCTATATAGAAAGACCACACTCCATCATTCATTCATTCATTCATTCAACAAACACTGTATGTCAAGACGTAGGGAATCCAGCAATGAGTTATACCTGCTTTGAGGAGCTCATGGTCTGGGTTGGCTGGCAGGGGCAGGAATTATAGAGCAGACAGTCCACCTTAGAAAGATCACACCTTACCAACTGCCTGGGACAGGAATAGTGCAAGGCCTCGACAATGTTTGGCAGTGTGTGCACCTGCCACAGTGTAGGGGGGGTGCTAACCATGGGGAAGATCTGGCAAATCCCTTGGTTGACACATGAGAAGTCAAGGCTCAGAGAGGTGCACTGCCTGGCTTCAAGTCACACAGCTCAGGTTCCTGATCTGCCGAGTCTGCTCCACTCCCCAGGCCACAAGGCTGCCCTGGCTCACTGGTGTATATGTAAGAGATACTGGTATTTAAAGAGAAAGATGTTTTCGGGGCCCCTGGATGGCTCAGTGGATTAAGGTCTGCCTTCAGCTCAGGTCATGATCCCAGAGTCCTGGGATCAAGCGGCTCCCTGCTCAGCAAGGAGTCTGCTTATCTCTCTCCCTTTGCCCCTTCCCCGCCTGTGCTCTCTCTCAAATAAAATCTTTAAAAAAAAAAAAAAAAAAAAAAGACGTTTTCAGAACAAATGTAAGCATTAGTGATATCTCTTAGAACTTAATTCTTTTTTTAAAAGATTTTATTTATTTATTTGACACACAGAGAGAGAGAGAGAGGGAGCAAGCACAAGCAGGGGAGCAGGAGGGAGAAGCAAGCCCAATGCAGGGCTCCATCCCAGGACCCTGGGATCATGACCTGATTTGAAGGCAGCCGTTTAACCGACTGAGCCACCCAGGTGCCCCTAGAGCTTAATAATTCAAAATTATCCCTTAAGATCTCATAGGGGAAGCTTCTCCCTCTTGGTGTGAGAAGGGACCCACCCTACTCCCCAAATCCCAGGGCTGGCTTTTCTTTCTTCCTTCCTTCCTTTCTTTCTTTCTTTCTTTTTTTTTTTTTTAAGATTTTATTTGTTTATTTCACAGAGACAGCAAGTAAGGGAACACAAGCGGGGGGGGGGGCAGCTGAAGAGGGAGACGCAGGCTCCCTACTGAGCAGGGACCCCGATGCAGGGGCTTGAACCCAGGACACTGGGATCGTGACCTGAGCGGAAGACAGATGCTTAACAACTGGGCCAAGAAGGCGCCCCAGGGCTGGCTTTTCTTATTCTGGGAATACTTCCCTTTTTATGCTATCATACACCTGTGACCAGCTCTTGTTGCTAAATGGTATCTAGTTGAGTGCACCTGTTACTAGGAAAAACTGTAACATTACTATCTATACATCACATATGTGCTTTTAGGTTTACCAAACACTTTAACATCCATTATCTCATTTAAACTGCACCCACAGCACTGGCAATGGTCAAGCTATAGGGTAACAAAGCTTACCATGGGACAACCCTGGCCTGGGTCACAGCCCCGGTCCTGGTCTGCAGGGGCCAAATGCTGTGCCACTCAGGTTCACGTGGGCCCCTGCCTGCCCAGGAGAGCGCCTGCAAGGTAGCTCAGACAGATGGGGCTCTGTCCAAAACTCCCACTGTGCCTGGAGTCTTCTAGTCATACTGACTGCGCCCGCCAAATGGTTAGAAGCATCAGACAAATGCACTGGAAAGGAGCCAGGTGGTAGCATCAGACCCAGTCCTTGGTTCACAGACAAGAGCCGGAGACAAGGAGATGCCAGGTGAGAGGAATCCAGAGCTCCTGCTTCCCAAGCTGAACTCCTTCCCCTCTACCACACTGATTTCTGGATTCACCAGTCCAGAGTGTGTCCTCCTCCCCGATCACAGGTCACCTTGCTGGGCTTGCCGCACTGCTGGCCAACCATCCCAACCTCCGGTCAGCTGCGGCACCATCCAAGAGGACCCCTCTCAAAATCACACACCAGGAGACTCCTCCCAGGGCTCCCCTAGGCAGGCACTGCCCCAGCAGAAGCACCAGCCTGAAAAAGGCCACCTCTTTGGGCTTCAGCTAAGAGCCTCTGTGCTCTGTCCACTTTGGCCTCTAGGCTTTCGTCTCCCGGAGGCAGGAAATAGCCAAGGAGGCTTTGGAGGTTTTGTGCTTGCTTCTTCCTCACCACAAAGGCTCAGGGAAGGCCAGAGGGCAGTTCTGGAAACAAGACAGGCAGTTCCCTCCCATGGGCAGTAGAGGCTGGGAAGCCTCCCCACCCCCACCCCAAGCCAATTCCTTGGTTCACAAGAAGGCCAATGCCGGATGAACCCCCCTCATTCTGCTCCTCAGTCCTGTGAGAGCAAAGCCGGGACACGGTAGGCAAAGTGTCAGCCTGCATGGATCATCCCCTCTCCCAGCTCGGAGTGGAAATATCCCCCGATAACCACTGACATCCCTCCTCACCCCAAAACCCCTCAACTGGGGCTTGGCACCTGTGCTGTTTTGGAAGCTCGGCGAGAGGGGAGGCTCACAGCATGGCTCCCTCTTGGCCATTGTGGGTTTTTCTGCTAGGGAATGGGAATGATGGAGCACAGAGACCAGTGTGATCCTCTTCCCATTTCCAACCCCAGGGACAGGTACCCCCAGAGCTTTTCCCAGGTGAACTGTGAGCCCTTTTGCTTCTCTCTGGAGAGGCTGTAGAAGACACCACAAAGGTCAGGGGACTCTGCTTTCCCACCTCAGCGCTTTTACAGTGCAAAAACAGTCTCCAGCCAAGACTGTGTTCTTCAGGGGCCTGGGACCCAGGTGGCCACCTGGCTAGACAGTAGATCCTTCTCATGGGGCCAGACAGTAGATCCTTCTCACAGGCACCCATGAGAACTGACTGTATGCCAGCCCCTAAAGAGGCCACAGATCTGTCAACAGAAACTACCAGTATTTCTAGAATTCCTCAAAAAGACTCTCATCAACTACGGAGACCACCTTGGGAGACAGGCACTCTCAAGAAATCTGTTCTTCATTTCACTTACGGAGACACACACGCAAAAAGACACACACACACACACATACCACACAGAGTCTGCGGACAACGGACTTGGTTACTAACTGCACTTCCCTTTTTGCCTTGGCTGCTAGGAAGCTCAGAACAAATGCAGAACCTACATTTATGCTGCTCTCACCAGGGGCTTAAACTGAGCATCATCTATCTGTTTCCCCTTTCCCATACACTGTCAATAATTAACTCCTCTGTTTTGGTATTAGGTTAGTTTCAAGGAGCTACCTCAAGTGCTGAGTCTAGGAAGACAAAAATAAACGAAAACACGTGTTTCAGTCCAGGCTCTCTGCCCCTCCTACTTTCCCACAGGGACGCTGACGAGGGCAAAACAAGGCGGGCACTCACCCCGCGTGCATGAAGATGTAGGTCAGGTAGCGCCAGGCCTGTGCGCGGAGCTGCGGGTGGTAAACCAGTGAGTTCTTCAGGTATCGCGGATGGGTCACCTGCAGCACAAACTGATCCAGCGACACTCCGTTGTAAAGGAAAAAGGCAACCTGGATGAAAACACAGGATGGCGAGGGTCTGTCACTACACGAAAGGCAGCCTGCCAGCCCCTCTGGCGCTAACACTCAGAATCCCTGCCGGCAGTTGGCCCCTTTCCTCCTCTGAGGACGAGGGACGCCCACATGGCCAGGACCCAGCCTCCCTTTCTACCACCTCTCCCTCCACTTCTCTTTATTTTTTTTTTAAAGATTTTATTTATTTGACAGAGAGCACAAGCTGGTAAAGGCAGAGGGAGAAGCAGTACTTCTGCTTAGCCCAATGTGGGGCTTGGTCCCAGGACCCCAGGATCATGACCTGAGCCAACACAGGCACTTAACTAACTGAGCACCCAGGCGACCCTCTGTTTGATTATTTTGTATTAAATGGTCACAACATGGTCCCATGGGCTCTGCCCACACCTCCTTGGTGCTAGCCAGGAAGGGTTCAGAGGGATTTAAACTAACTGCTGGGGGGCGCCAGGGGGGCTCAGTCGGTTGAGCATCAGACTCTTGGTTTCAGCTCAGGTCATGGTCTCATGACGTGGGATTGGGCCCCACATCAGGCTCTGTGCTCAGCGGGGAGTCTGCCTCAGATTCTCTTTGCTCTCCCTTGCTCTCAAATAAATAAATACTTTCTTAAAAATATTTTATTTATTTATTTGACAGAGAGAGAGAGATAGCCAGAGAGGGAACACAAGCAGGGGGAGTGGGAGAGGGAGAAGCAGGCTTCCCTCTGAGCAGAGAACCCGACATGGGACTCAATCCCAGGACCCCAGGATCCCAGGACTCCTGAGCCAAAGGCAGGTGCTCAATGACTGAGCCACCCAGGAGCCCCAAATAAATAAAATCTTAAAACAAAAAACAAAAAAACCTAATTGCAGTAATAACTTATGTACCCATTTGTGGAAGGAGGAAATTCCACATAAGTAGATTTTTTTAAACTGTGGCAAAAATACTCGTAAGATAAAATTTGCCATCTTCATCAGTTTTAAGCATACAGCGCAGTAGCATTCAATATATTTACACCATTGAGCAACTGTCGCTGCCACCAGCCACAGGAGTCTCCTCATCTTGTGAAACTGAAATTCTGTCTCCATTACACACCAACTCCCCACTCCCCTTTCCCCCAGCCCTGGCAACCACCATTCTCCTTCCTATCTATATGAACTTGACTCCCCTGGGCGCCCCATCTAAGAGGACTCACCCAGTAGCCGTCTTTTCGGGGCTGGCTTACTCCATTTAGCATCACGTCTTCAAGGTCCACTCATGTTACAGCACGTGTCCAAATTCTTCCTTTTTACGGCTGAATAGTATCCCACTGAATTCCATTCCACAGTCTGCCACCCATTTATCCATTCATCCAACATCTGGGTTGCTTCCACATTTTAGCTATTACAAATAATGCTGCCATGGACATACAGTATCTCTCTGTGTCCCTGCTTTTGATTTTTGGGGGTATATACCCAGAAGTGAGGTTGCTGGCTCACATGGTGGTTCTGTGTAATATTCTGAGGAACCTCCACACTGTTTCCAGTAATGGCTGCGCCATTTTGCATTCCCAACCACAGTGTCCCAGGGTTCCCGTCTCTCTGCCTCGTCACCAACACTCCACATGAACTAATTCGGCAGATGACTGAGGCATTCTTGTTTACCCCTAAAAGTGTATTTATTTCTTTTCTAAAATGCACCATTCAGGAGCACCTCAGTGGCTCAGTCACTTAAGCAGCCAACTCTTGATTTCAGCTCCAGTCATGGTCTCAGGGTCGTGAGATCGAGGCCGGCATTGGGCTCTGTGCTCAGTCTGTAGTCAGCTTGGGGCTCTCTCTCTCTCCCCCTCTGCTTCTTCCCCTATTCTCTCTCTCCCAACCAAATCAATAAAATCTTAAAAAATAAAAATAAATCTGAGAAACAAACTGACGGTTTTGGAGGGGAGGGGTGAGGGGGGTGGCTGAGCCTGGTGGTGGGTATTAACGAGGGCACGTATTGCATGGAGCACTGGGTGTGATGCATAAACAATGAATTTTGGAACACTGAGAAAAAAATAAAATTTAATTTAATTTAAATAAATAAATAAAATTAAAATTAAAAAAAATAACATGCATCATTCAGGGGGTCCTGTCTCAGTTGGAAGAACACATGACTCTTGATGTCAAGGCTGTGATTTCGAGCCCCGTGTTAGGTGTAGAGATTACTTAAATAAACTTCTTAAAAAATAATAAAATAGGGGCACCTGGGTGGCTCAGTCATTAAGCATCCACCTTCGCCTCGGGTCATGAATCTGGGGTCCTGGGATGGAGCCCCGCATCGGGCTCCCTGCTCAGTGGAAAGCCTGCTTCTCCCTCTCCCACTCCCCGGCTTGTGTTCCCTCTGTCAAATAAATGCATAAAATCGGAAAAAAAAAAGTAATAAAATAAGATAAAATGCATCGTCCATATCCCTGTGTTCCTCCTCACAGGGTCTGCGTGCTCCTCTAAAGCCGTCTCAGGTATTAATATGGGCTGTGGGAGTGAAGTCTTCTCCAGCAACGCATGGGGTTTTTCACTCCTACAGTCAATAGCCCCAGATTCCTGTTTCTTTAAGACTCAGGTCTGCTGCTACATTTTTCGTTCTCTCCCATATTGCCAGGTTGTCAGCAGGTTATTAACTGGGTTCTTACTTCCTGCTGCTGGCTAGTCGTGAGTCCCTTCTAGTAACTTCCTACTGTGTCCCTTCCAGCCTCTGTTATGGAACCAGAAAACCAAGTTCCTAGAACTGCATGTAAAACAAAAGCGTTGGGCTTTAGTACAAGTACTTGGAAATAGTTATTTCCATATTATCTTCCAGATGGGTGGTTTGAATTTACATGGCTGAAGTTTCTGGAAATTTGAAACCAATCTGGACATTCAATCTGGCCTCTCTGGATGACCTTGGATACGTTATTTGAACTCTCTGGTCCTTGGTCTCCTCATCTGGAAACGGGGATGCCAACGCCTACCCTTCCAGGGTGGTTGTGAGGTCTGAATGGGGTAAAGCACACGGAGAGCCAGCCGGGTGCCCGTCACAAACGCAGCAAATGAAGCTATAATTAGTGTGGGGTTCGGGCCCCCCAGCAGGACTCCCCTGGGTTCTCCGGGGGAACCGCTCTGTCCATCTTTCACAATGCGGGTGGCCTGGCAGCAAATACAGCTCCCGAGGCAGCTCATTATTATTGGTCCTCAAATAGAACTTAATAAATAGACCAACACAGAAAGCATTTGGAGAACGATTCCAAGAATATCTCAGAAAAATCGCATCTTCAACATGGACTCCAGTGAAGCCATAACAACAAACGGAGGCGCGCGGGGATACAGACCAACTAGTCTGATTTAGGAAAAAAGAAGGAGGATGCCACAGGGTTTAAGGATCCGCATTCGGCATCAACTTTACAAGAACATATGCGTTGGGGGGGTGGTAATTAAGCCCATGGCTCTGGAAGAGAAACCTTTGCAGACTACAGCACGCCGTTCAGGACCTGGGGCTGGGGGCCCACAGGGTTCTAGGCTGAACAGCCGGAAGAATTCAGAATTTCTCACATTTGGGCACTGATTCAGAAAGTCCTCTGTTCAGATTCTGCTGCATAAGCAGAAGACGTTTAGAATAACAATAGCTAGAGATGATTCCCTAAGGGGAGAATGTTCTTTCAAAATATGTGAAGCCCACATCTACCTGTTCATAAACAACCCCTCCCATGTGCATTTGTAATGTTTTTGGGTTCCGAAGGCACTGCCAGCCACTCTGGCTTGAGACAGAGGAGTCCTATGGGAGAAGGGCACGTCTGGTTACCCCTACTTTACAGGTGGGAGATGGAGTCCCGGGGGAGCAAAGAACTTGGCCGAGTTACCCACTCAAGGAGGAACTAAAATAACTTGGTTTTTAAGGACTTAGCCTGGCTAACTACCCACAAATCAACAAACTTATTACACAGCCTGTGTTGCCTCGCTTAAGGTAGAGGTGGAAATATGGGGCTTTTGCTGTGGGGAGGCTTGCTTGGTAATAATCTTTGGGATGTCCTTGTGGTCCAAGGGTTGGAGCCACACTTGCAGGCACTATCATGGGGCCTGGCTGGCAAATGACAATGGATCCTCAGCCACTGGGAGAAGATGCCGCCCTCCCCCTGCCAGGGGTCTCCAAGAGCCTCCTGCTCCCCCTCCCGCCCCCCTTCTTCAGGCCAAGGCTGAGCAGCGCCCTTCCCCCCACCCACCTCCCCCATCCAAGTCCTTGCCTCCAGCAATGTGACGGTGATCATGAACCAGGGTGGGGGGCAGCAGGTGTAACTGTCGTAGTACCACTTCCGGTCTATCTCCCGGGGTAGGGTCTCGTAGGCCACGTGGCGGATCAGCCGCTGGGAGAGGTTCAGCCCCTTCTCCTCCAGGAGGGCTTTGCTGCAGAGCCTGCGGTTTCCCTGCAGGATGGCCTGGCGGAAGCTGTTGGACCGCTTGTTGCTCATCTGTGCGGGACACACAGTGGGGCGAAGGGTCAGAATGGGGGTCTCAGCTGAGCCCTGAGCCGCTTCTCTGGCCAGCACATTCCTTGGGGCCTACCAGGCCTCATCCTGCCTTCCCCTGTCTTCTGTAATAGCAAGAAACAGTATTCACTGAGCTCTTCTACAGCCGAGGTGGTTCTAAGCTCTTCCCGTGTGCTGGGCTCACTGGATAGTCTTAACTAGCCTACCTGTTAGACGAGGACTAGGAATAACCCCATTCTACTAAATCAGAGTTTTAAGAATCCACCACATTCAAACCCAGTAAGGCTCCAGAACCTATAGTCATGTGCGCCGTTCCTCCCGTCCATGCACCTATCCGTCAGCATCCATCACAACTTATGGGACAAAGACTAAGTGTCAGCATGTTGCCAGACACAAGTGATGCACTCTCAAGACAAGTAAGCAAGCAGCAATCAGCTCCGTAGCTCAGGGGTTAGAGCACTGGTCTCGCAAGCAGCAATCGTGGTTCCCAGTGCAGGCTGCTGAGGGAGCAAGCAGGCAGAAGCCCAGCAAGGTCCTGTGGTGGTGATCAGGGAGGGCTTCTTGGAGGAGGTGGTAACTGAGTGAGAACGGAAGGACATCCTCCCTTGGGAAGAGGTGAGCAGACCTTGGTTAGATGGGCGAGTTTGTAGAGAGGTCTCTAGAACTAAATCCCAAAGCTGTGCTTGTGGGAGGCCATCACTCCCGAGGGCCTTTTAAGGGGCCTGTAATGCCTGGCAAGCCCAGGAACTGGTTCTAGAACCTTGTCTGTAGACCAGTCCTACCCCCAACAGCCTAAAGCTGCCATGATGAATCCGCACTGGAGTCCTGGATGCCTCACTCTGTGGCCAGCCTAACTCCCAGAGACCAAGTGGCCGGTCCAGCTGCCTTCCAGCCTCCCAGGGCCTCTCTAGCCTCACACCTGTCCTCTACGACCACGCTCTAGACCCTTCTTATGGGGAGACAGAGCTCTCCCAGCCCCAGGGCCACAGGGCTGCCTGGGGAGCTAAGGTGGAGACTATCAACATAATCCTGGGGCTGTGGCCTTAGCAGGGGCATTTGGCTAAACCTAATGACAGAAGCCCAGAGAGGGCTGGCTGGATGAATTAGGCCAGACCAAGGCACAGGGGATGAAGCTGTATCGGGAGGGAGTCGCTGCAGAGGGTCTGTGTTCAGAGCAGGCCGGCTGGAATCAGCCTCTGTCTTCAGTCCCCTTTCTTTTTTCCTCAGTTCTGTAGTCTTTCACCTTCAAAATCTGGCTAAAGGCTCGGCCCCTCCAGTAGGCCTTCCCAGATGAACCCCTTCCATTGATCCCTATTCTCATCCTCTCCATACCTACAAAGCTCAGATCTGGTTCTTGGTGGTGCAGAAGGAGTTCTGGAAACACCAGCAGGCCTTGGGCCTCCATGTTCACTCACTGCAAGCTCAAGACAGGATCACGTTGTCAAAGTTATCTTTTCCCTTTTTTATAAATTTTTTAAAATTTATTTTTAGAGATTTTTAAATTTATTTTTAGAGAGAGAGAGTGCACAGAGAGGAGGGACAAAGGGGGAGAGAGAGAGAGAATCCTAAGCAGGTTCCACGTTCAGGGTGGAGCCCGACACGGGGCTCAAACTCATGACCTGAGATCATGACCTGAGCTGAAATCAGGAGTCAGACACTTAGTTGACTGAGCTGCTCAGGCACCCCTGCCAACCTGTTTGGCAGCCACTCTTACCACCCTCTCTCCCAGTCCTGGAATAAGCAGAGCCTACTCACAACACAGTTCTGGCCACACCCTGAAGACTGACGCCAGGGGCGGGCTTGCCATGAGGACAGGGAAGCAATGTGCACACGGACACCCACCACTCGCCTGCAGCCTGATGTGCCTAGAACTGAGCTGAGTCTCGGGCCTCCTGGGGCTTACAAGGAGAGGCAAATGCTAGTTATTTGGTGCATAACACTATCCTCACATGATACAGATGGGGACTAGGGGGACCTAGCTGGCTCTGTCAGAAGAGCACGCAACTCTTGATCTTGGGGTCGTGAGTTTGAGCCCCACACTGGGCACAGAGATTACTTAAGTAAATAAACTTTAAAAAAAAAAATACAGAACAAAGATAGGGACTAAAGTTTGGAGAAGGTGAGCAACTTTCTCAAGGACCCAAAGAGTCAGGCTTCAATTCCAGATACATCTGATTGCAGAGCCCATGCCAGCCTGAAGGGTACTCTTGTGCCATGAGATAAGGGAGTCTTCTCTTGCAGGTGGATGCACCCATTATAGGCTTTGGTGAAAAAAGCCCAGACCAGATTTCAGACCCCATTCATCTTACTGGCATGCTTCCTGGCACAGTACACAACCTACACACCTGTACATGACAACCTTGGCCACCCAGCTATAATACAATGTGGTCTGTGCTCTAAGAGAGGCCTGGGCAAAGCACTGTGGGGGTTCCGGATAAGGCTGGTTCATTGGGCCTGGGTTGGGTTGAGGAAGGGCTCACAAAGGATGCAGGGGAGTTCACCTGGGGGAAGAGCATTAGAGATAACAAAATCTTTCAAATACTCCATCGTATTTAATCCTCGGGACAACTCTGAAGAGGGATTCCTTTGGCTTCATTTTACAAATGAGAAAACCCTCAGGAGATCTTTCTCTGTGAAAGGCAAAGGTAGAGGGACTGAGGTCTACCTGACTCCAGCCCCTAGGCACTCTGCCTTCCTGAGAGCTTCCCTCCTGGAGGGCCCCTCCTTAGTCCTAGTCTGCAGGATAGCCCACCTCACGCGTATCCAGGCTCTGGCTTGCTGCTCCAGCTTACAACATGAATACAGACATTCTGACAGGAAAAAGCCATTCACTGGTGGAGTTCATACAGGAGACCCCATAGACCCACAGTTAGACAAAAGTATCTCACTGGCCCAGCAAAGCCCTCATTCTGCCCTGAGCCTGAGCCGGGCAGGCCCAGGGCATGCTGGGCTATGGATGAGCTGATGCAGGCTCAAACCTGTGACCTGGTCTTGGGTGGCACTGCTGGGCTCCAAGTCACAGGGCTCACTTCCACTGCCCCTCCTCCCATGAACCCTGACTGTCCCCACTCCCCCACTTAGCTCAGCTCTGTCCCCCTACCTTCCAGGAGGTCTGCTCTCTGGGTCCACTCTGAACAGCAGATTTCTTCACCCCTAAAAGTGCTACAGCTGCTCCCTGAAATCATACTAACCTCTGGGCAAAGGCAGGCTTCCCTCAAGAGGCAATGAGAACCGTTCCAAAGCCTGGACACCCACATCAGAGAGCTCACTTGGCACTTGGCCACCCCCATTACCAGTCTCTTTGAATTCCAGGAGCCTGGGCAACCTCACACAGATCATTTTACTCCTGCTCCTCCACGGGTGACAAGAAAAGGAGTGACTCTCTCTGCTTCGCCACCAGGGAAACCGAGGGGAATCATCTGGCCTTGAATTCATCCTGCTGGATCATTTAGCTTCTACTCATGTCCCATGCATCCCTGGTGGGATGCTTCCTGCTAACCCTACCGAACCCCACCCCAACCCCTCCACAGTGGCCCCCACGACAGCACAGCAGTAACCCCCAGTGAGGAGGAAATCCCTGCTCCAAGACCCTGGACCCCTGGGCAGGATTCACAGGCCTCCTGTCTTCAGCCCCTCCGACCACCCAGGACATCAGCCAGCAGGTCTGAGGAGCTCTTCACCCATGTCCCCAGTGCTCCCAGCATCCACTCCCCAGCTCCCCTCCTTCCCACCTCCTACTCCCAGCCCTCCCTCTCTGGGAAACTGACCCCACCCCCGGCTCCACGGATGGGAACTGATGGGCCTGAGTAAATCAACACATCCCACCAGACCCAAATTAACCCAAGGGGCGGGACTACCATATAGGAGACCCAATCTCTTCCCCAGCATGCTGAGGCCCAAGGTTGTAAGGGCCGGAACAGCTGCAGCCATTTTGCTGCCACATGGGGGAGTCTGGAGGTGTCAGGGGCTTTGGGTACATGTTGACACTGCAGAAGGCAGAACCAAGAGACACAGAGAAACCAGCTCCTCAGTGATGCCCTTTCACCTTCTGAAGCCTGGACATTTTCAACGCTGTGCACCAACAGATCCCTTTAATTCTGTAAAAAGGTCTTCTTAGCCATAACCCCCGAAGAGGCCCCTTCCCAGCGGTGAAGGCCCCAGGGTGCTCACCAGATTGACAAAATCCTGGTAGCAGATCTGCCCATCTGCATGGCTGTCGGCGAGAGCCAGGAGCACCTCCCTTTTGTGCGGGTCGAGCTTGGAGCTGTGGCTCTCCAGGAGGCTCCGGAACTTGCCTGTGCTGATGTAGCCTGTGTTCCCAGGGTCAAACTGAGGGAGAAGCACAGACAGCAGCAGGGTCAGTAGGGCCCTGCAGGTGTCCCATCTCCATCACCACACATTGGCTCCTGTCCCCAGCCCTTCTGCCAACACAGGCCTAGGCCGAGTCTGCGATGTGTCCAAGGCCCCCATGAACCCGCATAGGGCATGGACAACCACTTAAAGACCCAGAAGGCCCTGGAGCCCTTTGAGATCACCCAAGCCAACCACCTTGTGCCTAGATAGGGAAACTGAGCCTCAGAGAGGTTAAGCTCTCTCCTGTCCACCCCAGTCCTAACCCTGGACAAGAGGAAGAGCAGGAAGGAAAAGGCAGAGTGAGGGGAGGAAGATGAGAAACTGCCAAGGTGTGGCCCAGAGGAGCCCAGGGGTGTTGCTGAGGCCCCAAGGCTCAAGGGATCAGGGTCCCAGCCTTGCAAATTTGGCCACGCATGGCTGCTGGCACCTCTCACACCCACACTCTCATGTACCCACAGCCATGCACACGGGCCTGAGTGAGGCTCCCCAGAAACACTGTGCATATCTGAGTCCCTCTGCCCAGGGACCCCTTGCCAACCTCGTCTCCCGGTAAGACTCTGACTCACCCTGTCCAGCAACTATGTACAGTCTTGGGACTCCCCAGGACAGACGCTGCCCTGGCTGCTCCCTGCTGTGCGTCAGGCAGACGCACCAGCCTGCCCAGCCCTCTGATCTCCTACCTGGGGCTCCTCCCTGGGCTGCCGAGTCTCAGGTGCCAGTGGCATGGCGGATCCCAGGATTTAGCAGGAGCCTGGCATGACTGGCATTCTGTAAACCTTTCCTGGGCAGATAGATAGATGATGGGTACTGAGACCAACAGAAGGATACCAATCTTCCAGTGAAAGTACCATCGGTTCAAGCAGAAAAGGATCTCATTCCTCTCTCCCAGAGAAGCTCCCAGACTTCCTGTACCTCTTCTGCAGCCCCTTCTTCCACACAGAGCTCCCCCTAACCCAGGATCTGCCCTGCCGCCAGCACACACCCTGCTAGAAAGCGACGAGAACAATCTCTCGCCAATGTCAGCAGCTGTCCTGTTCACCACGTGCGCCCCCCCCGCCCCACGCGAAGTTGCCAAGCCCACAGACACCTTGGTGGGCGGCTGAGGTTTGAAAAGGCCAACAGACGCCATGGATGTCCTTGTGGCCAGGACAGGGGGGACCCAGATGACCAAGGCCGCATTTCCCCCCTTTGCTAGAGAAGGTCAATGGAGACTATTTTAGGAAGGCTGATTCAGTGTGCAATACCTCTAAGACAACCCAAGAGAAATAGCCAAGAGTCACAAGTCTTGGGCTGTTTAAATTCTTCCCAGAACTCAAGGAGGAAAGCCATCCCCAAAGAGGCTTATTTAAAAACATGTGTCCCCACCCTCCATTCCAAATACCAGGTTCCAGGGATAACACCCATTTGATTCATACCACTGAGTACTTCAGGAAACTCAGCAACTCCCTGCACCATAAAGATCTTTAAGAATAAAAATTTGCTGGGGGCACCTGGGTGGCTCTGTCATTAGCATCTGCCTTCAGCTCAGGTCATGGTCCCCGGATCCTAGGATCGAGCCCCCGCATCGGGCTCCCTTTACAGCGGGGAGCCTGCTTCTCCCTCTCCCACTCCCTGTGCTTGTGTTCCCTTTCTTGCTGTCTCTCTCTGTCAATAAATAAATAAAATCTTAAAAAAAAAAAAAAGGAATAAAAATTTGCTATTTTCATGGGGCCAAACACCTTTCTAAGCACTTTATGTCTGTAATTTCTTTGACCCCCGACAACAACTTCATGAGGCAAGTCCTGTTCCTAGCCCCATATTACAGTTGGGGAAATTGAGGCACAGGGAAAGGAGCACTGAGAGGTTAGGGGACGTGCCTGGAAAGCCGCATTCTGCATCGTGGTGGCTTAGACCTGGGGGGGGGTCACTGACCTTCAGCCTCCAGGGGCTGCTCTGGGGCTCTGGAGTAAAGGTGAAGGATCAAAGAGAGGAGAGGAGGGGGAGGAGGGGGACTCGAGGAGTCTCATGGTCCACACCACAGACTTTGAAAGCAAGACAAGAGCTGCACATGGCAACAGTTCTGACATGCCCTCCCTGCCCAACCTCCCCCTCCGCCCATTGCTCAGATAGGAAAGTGAGGCCTGGATGGGAAAGTGGCAATGACAGCCAGTGAGGGTCCGTTTCTGGTACCTGGGACCCCTTGTACTCCCACAGGCTGACACAGGCCCCCTGACTTACTGGCCTGGCCTCACGTGGCCCCCTGTCCTGAGTGGGCTGAGGTTGGGGGTGAGCATAGGGGGTGGAGAAGCAGTCCGAGTCCTGGGAAAATCCAGTCTTCCCCTATGCCACCCCGCCCTGAGCACTGCGGGGAGGGGGGGGTAGGGGGGGCGGTGATAGGCCCACAGTGTGGAGTCTCTCCTGACCGGGTCTGGGGGAGAAAGCCCCATGGCCTCTCCATCAAGAGCTGGGACACCAACCCCTCCCTGGGGCTGCCTCAGAGGCTCGGGAGGGCAGCAGGGTGGAGGACTGGGATCAGGCAAGGGCCCCTCGCCCTTGTTCCAGCTCCAGACAAAGAACCACCTGCTCCCCTGCTCTCCCTCCCCCACTCCAGGGCTCCCTGCTGTTGTCCAAGTGACAGGGGCTGCCCTGTGGCTCCAGGAGCCGCCCCCTCCCCCCCCACCAGACCTGCACATTACAGGCTCCAGACTATGCAGAATGAGCTGGAAACAGGCCGAGTCTCCCTTCTCTGCCAAAACTCTACCTTTCGTGCCAGAGCCAGACAGGCCAGACAATGGGGGTCATCACTACCCTAATAATGAGGCCTTGGGGATAACAGAGGGTGCCTAGTGGGGAGGGAGAGGCAGGAAAGGGGCTGGCTTCGCATAGGACGCCTTCTACACCCCTCTCAGAGCCCACCACCTGGGAAGAAGAGGGCCAGAGCAGAGGCAGACCATGGGCACGGTGGTGGGGGTGGCAGAGGGAGGGAGACCCAGGGAGAGAGAATCAGAGAGAGAGAACTTGAGCAGAAGATGGACAGAGGTAGGTCCCTTGCCCCAGAAGAAAACTGAGGGCTTCTAAAGGAGGTTGCATGGAGCAAGGCAAAACCCCACTCTTGTTTCAGCCACTAACTAGTTCGTATAATTTAGAGTAACCGTCTTAAGCCGTAATCGCCTCCTCTATCAGGCATGCCCAGCGTCCCCTCAGGTTGCAGCGGGATCAAGCAAATGCGGGGCCACAGCTCTCAGGGCTGAGGGCGAAGGGCGGCAGGGACTCAGTGTCTGGCTCCTCTCGCCTCATGCAAAGCGAAGCAGGGAGCATCCCTGACGCAGGGGCTTGGCTGGCCCTCCTGGACACACATCCAGCCTTTGGGACTCCTTCAAGGCCGGCTATGGGGGTGGGGGAGAATAAGATCCGTGGTTTGGAGCTTTTGGGAAAAGAAACCCTACAAATGCAATTTTCCTCGTTAATAATGTGTGGAAGGCCCCCAAGGCCCCCCTGCCACGTGCCCCATGCCCTGGATTCATCCAGTTTCAGCAGTGGTCGCTCTCAGGATGAGGTCTGGGCTGGGCGGGTTCCAGGCAGCCTGATGGGGGCTGGGGGGGGGGGAGCGGGCTGTGAAAGGGCCGCAGGCAGGGGCCCAGTGGGGAGCCGGGAGTCGGGAGCATCCTCCCAGCTGCCTCCTGAATAGGGCCCAGCACCATGGAGGGAGGGGGCAGGCCAAGTGCACATTCAGCTGGAGCTGAGGAGGCTGGCAGCAGGGGGAGGAGAGAGGCACAGAGTGAGGGCTGACCCTCCCTGGGCTCCCGCCCACCTGCCTCCACCATAAAAAGAGCTGCCAGAGGCTCCTCAGGGACCTTTAATCCCAGCACCGTCCAGCCCTCTGGCCCCTTAATCCTCCAGGTCGCCAGTTTTCCCCAGCCTGGGGCCCCACACTCACCCTGTCACATAACCCACCTCCAGACCTGGACCCCCTTTCCTGGTGCACTCATGGCTTAGACTGCGGAAAGAACCCGGCACCTTCCATACTGCTGCCACCTAGGGATGCTTCCCTCCTTTGGGGCAAGGACGAGGGGCAGGGTTTCCAAAAGAACCCGGACCCCAGCTGCTGGGCCATCGTGGGCAGATCATCAGCCACACTGCCTCAGTTTCTCTTCTAATCACAAGGTAGGCCCTCTCCCTTCTCAGGATGATGTAAAGGGGTCCATCCCTGTCCCTGCACACATAAGCACACATAGGCAAAGGGAGGCTGGGGAAAGAAATCCACAACCCAGGGGCGCTTGGGTGTCTCAGTCAGTTAAACGTCTGCCTTAGGCTCAGGTCATAATTCCAGTGTCCTGGGATCAAGCCCCATGTTGGGCTCCCTGCTCGGTAGGGAGCCTGCTTCTCCTTCTCCCTCTGCTTGCCACTCCCCCTGCTTGTGTGCATGCTCCATCTCAAACAAATAAAGTGTTTGTTTTTTTTAAAGAAAAAGAAAAGAAATCCACAACCCATACAACCTATGGGGGGCTGCCAATCTTCTCTCCTTGGTCAAAGGGCTAATGGGACATTTGGGATCAGGATAAAGTGATGCACATCAGGGGTGAGGTCTGTGCCCTTAGAGGGTTCCGGTGTCAGCGGGGAGACGGGCAGCAGACCAGGGAATCAGAATTTGTGGTCCAGGAGAGCTGAAAAGAATCTCTGTGGTTCTCAAACTGTTCTGTAGAGTTTTAGGGGCTCTGACACCCTGAGAGGATGGGAGGGTATTGCTGAGGAGGCCCCACTGGGGAGCTGTTCCACAAACTGGCCTTCTGCAGAGCACTCAGTTGAACGACATGACAAAAACTACCTAAGCAGAATGGCCTCTTGGTCTCAGACATTACCTCACTGAAACCCCTGCTCATGTCCTGGTTTGCTGGAGACCTATTGCCTGAGCATGATGATTATGAGAGCCCTTCCCCCCTCAAAAATGGTTAGCCTTCACAACAAAACTCTGAGGTAGACACTATTATGAGCTCCATTTTCGGGGGGAGGGGTACAAGGCATGGAGAGCTGACTTGGCCACGTCTGAACAGCCAGCAATTGGTGCAGACGGATTCCCATCCAGGCAGACAGGCCCAGGGCCTGCCCTCTCCTATCATTAGGATCATGTGGCTAAACATGATTTGAGAGACTGGCTAAACATGGTTTGAAGGACCATCCAATCTGGTCCTTCGTTTACTTAACAAATATTTACTAAGGATCAGCCACAGGCCAGGCATTGCACCTTATTTTCTGGACGGGGAAACAGGTGCAGAGAGCAAAAGAAACTAGCCCACGGTTAGGACGCAAGTTAGTGGTCAAGATGGGAATGGTTCTAGGTTCCTCCATGGGAACATGCCCCAGTATTGCCCTTCCTTGTCTTTCTTTGTCCTGCCTGTGTATGAAATACGGCCCCTGGCTCAGAGTTTCCCCATGTGTGTTTTGTGGAACACAAGCCCCAAGATGGTGTCTAAAATAAGGTTTCCAAGGTCCCATAAGTTTGGGAAACCCTTTTGCAAGAGTCTGATGCATAAAACCATAGGAAGCGTGCTACGAATTCTCACGGTGAAGAGACATGTCTGATTTTGTCCAGCCCAACATTTCCCAAACTTAATGGGCCTCTGAGCAGCATACTTTCTACAGCAACACACTGTCAAACACTCTTTGGGAAAGATGCATGAACCCATAGAGTCATTTCCGCCTTTTGTGGAACCCGGACCCTCTGTCCATGGTTCTAAACCAGCCTTTTCCCTCCATTGTCTGAGTGGCAAAGACCCTCAAGTCCAACTGATACTTTGTCTGGAGGCCTCCCACAGTTAGAAAACTGCCTGACCCCAGCTGCAGCCCAAGAGTTGAGGGGGATGCTTCTCCATAGAGACTGAAAAATCAGGGACTGGCCTCAGGGAAGGTTGGGCTGAGCTCACAGAGAACAGCCCCGCAGGAGCCAGGAATCTGCCTGCTCAGCACCCAGGACAGCGCCACCACTTCTCCCCAATCCCCCAGCCCCCACCTCCCCACCACCTCCGGTCACCGCCGCCAGCCAGGGAGCCAGGCCAAGCTTCAGAGTTTACCCAGTAGCAGTGAAGCATATGAAAAAGAAGAAAGGAACACACTTATTTTACATCAATTATGTATGTGTGAATTGGACAAACTGCATTTCCAGGACAATCGCCCGTCTGATCCTTGTTCCCAGCACTCGATTTCTCTTCTAGCTCCCATGACCGTGCTCTCCCTCTCCTTGATGGAGAGAGGCCCAGGATCTCAGTGAAGAAGGTGGGGACCTTCAAGGACCCCCGTAGGCAGTACCTGGAATGCCACTGTGGTGGAGAACTGCCCAGTCCAGAAGATCGGACCTGGGATCTAAGGAAGGCTCCCATCCCTGGCCCCAGTGTCCTCTTTCTGTCCTCCCAAGACAGAAGGAGCCCTGGGAACTGACCACATGGCATGCATGGGGGGCGGGGGCGCGGGCCAAGCACAGGCAGCTGCCCCTCCCCACTCTGGGGATGGTTACCCCGCCTCATCTGCTGGGTCCTTGCATCATTACCCAGCTTCTGAACAGAGATGAATTAACGAGGCTACCCAGCAGCTTATGGCTCAGCAAAGCTGTCCCCACCCAAAAGCCAGAGCCCACCAGGGAGCTCTGGCCCATTATGGATATTTACTGCCCCATAAATTAGGTCCAGGCCTGCAGCTGCTGAGGTCAGGAGGTAAGGTTATGGGAGTAGCAGCTTTCTCTTCCAGCACTCCTTCCTTGCAAATAAGGATGCTAATTCTTCCCATAGAGAAAACAATCTCTCACCAGTCCCCTGACTTCTCCCCTTGATTCTGAGACACAGATTTTATTATGTTATTGTATGTTGTTTATTGTATGTTGTTTATGTATGTATGTTTATTATGTTATTGTATTATGTTATTATATCTTATTATGTTAATTCTCACACACCGACCCTAGAGTGAGTGTGATTGGTCTCATGTATCAGATATGGAAACTGAGGTACACAAAGTTAAGCAACTTGCCCAGAGGCTCTCCCAAGTGAGTGGAGCAGGGCACCATCTGGCCTGCTCAAGCTGGGGCTGGAATGGATTTTCAGACCTCAAGCCTCCCTGGGAAGAAGAGAGAGCAGTTCCTAAAAACCAGGTTCTGACCCTCCTGTCCTTGGGTCTCCCCACATGGAGGCACGAGGGAGCCTTGGGCTCCCCTGTGATAGGGCCAGCCCAGGCCTCTGACAGCTGGAGAAGCTTCCGGGGTTGTAGGATTCCCAGCTGTAGTATTTCTATTCTTTGGGCTCCCATGGAATTGGTCTGGGGGGAGGCAGCTCGTCCCTCTCAGGAGGCTTCTCCCACCTGAGCATCCCTCCTCCCCATTAAGTCAAATAGCTGAAGCCAGCTCTGAGGTCGGCAGGCTGGTTAGGGAGCCAGAACACCCTTCCCTCAGCAGAGAAGCGGGCATCCTGGCTTGAGTCCAGGCTGAGTGGCTGGATAACGGGCATATTTCCAGAAACCACCCAACTCTCTCAACACCTGGGCTGGAGAGGAAGAACTCCCAGACTCCCCAACCCCATGCAGGAAGCTGGGGTTAGGTGGGCAGTGAGGAGTGGGGGCCAGCTCTTTCCTCCGGGCTTTGTCTCTTTCCACCCTGAGAGCCTCTTAGAAGACCCTGCTGCTCCTTTCCCAGAGCCCCCCAAAGAAGACCTTGGAGACTCTAGAGGGCCGCTGGGGGCTATGACTCAGAGGCAGGTCCCTTGGGTCCCCAAGAGGAGACGAACTGCCCGCTGACTCATCCAGGCACAACCATCACAGTGCCTGGGGACTAAAGCTGAGTCATAGCCACAAAGGCAGGCATCCAGGCCCTGGAGGGATGGGGGGAGACAGGTAGGGAGGGGTGGGACTGGGTGCAAGCAGAGGGCAGGGGGTTGACACCTGCTCCATCCCCCTCCCTTTAGCCTATACCCATTTCCTCCTGCTGCTTCTTCTGGAAACCACAGAAGGGTCCCTTGTTCCCCAGAGATGATCGGGCTAAGAGATCCAGGGAGGAGGGGAGTGGGAGCTGGCCAGGTAGGATAAACGGTCATCAGACACTTTAGCCTCCTGGGACCTTCCTCCCTGTTCCAGAAGCCACCCGAGGCCATGTGGACAAAATTATACAGTCCCTCCACAGAAGGCCCTCATTTGCTTCGTGTCTCTGGGCAAGCCCTGCCCCCTGGGGCCTTAGCTTCCTCCTCTGTAAAGAGGGAATAGCACCACTCATCTCACAGGGCTGCTGAAAGATCAAAATGAGATGAGGACCTACGTGCATGCAGTAGGTACTCAACAGTTGCTCCCTGAAAGAAATATTTGCCAACTCAAACCTGTGATTTGCCTCAGAAAAGCTGGTGGGACAGAGCTGGTGGCTACCCCTAACTGTTCACAACTCAAGATATACATGGGCTCATTTCTGTAACACAGAAGAGTGCCCTATGCTCACGGGAGGCCACCAGGAACTGCCAAATGGGGCACCAGGAGGAGGAGCCTGGCTCTGGGCTCCTGATGGCCGGACCCTTCACCCTCAGCCATGCAGGCATCCAGCCAGTGAGCCAAGGGGACACCTGGGCGCCACTCGCATCCCAGGTAGCCTTTGTCCCAACGCTTCCCTTCTCTCCCTACAGAAATTTCGGGAAGCATGTGGAAGAAGCCAGCTCGACAGGGTACAAGGAACCCTAGACTGGAGATCTGGACACTGATTTGCCACCTAGAACTATTACGAGTCTGAGGTTCTTTTGAAGACAGCATCCATTCTCTTAAATTCCAGGAGCAGGACAAGACGGCCATGTTTACTGGGTGCTCTCCAAACACCATGGCTGGTGCTACACACATGCCATCCCCCAGGCCTCACAACAACCCCGAGGGGAAGGAGGTACTCTGGGCAGCTCATAAATGAGGCAACAGGGGCCTGGGGAGGTCACCTGGCTTGCCTGCTGCCACACAGCTGGGAGCAGAACTGGGACCTGAGCCAGGGGTGTGCCCTCCCCACTGCCCTAGTCACTCAGGACGCCAAGTAAGCAAATGGAAGGCTGCAAGGCCTGGTGGCGGGAACACAGGTCAGAGGGAAACAGAACTGGGCTCTAGTCCCAGCTCTGCTATGACTGCACCGAGTGACCTCAGAAGGCCGCTGGCCTTTGCTTCCCCGTTTGCAAGATGAGCAGATTGGACTGGAGGCTTCCACCAGCCTTCTCCTAACCTAGGGTCTTCGAGGTGGGAGCAGCCCCAGAGGGGCGAGCATGAGGGAGGTGGCCCCACGGTCAGGGCCTGCATGCAGAAAAGACGTTGGAACCCCAGACAACACACACGGGGCTGTCGTCTGACGTGCCTTCTGCTTGAACACGTGTGTGCCCATTATGGGGCAAGCGGCATATGATCTCGGCTCCCCTGGCCCAGTGCTCAACTGCCATCCATAGTGGTCAGGGATAAAAGGGTTAATTCAGCATGACTGCCAAGGTCACTGGGGCAGGAGCAGGATAGGAAAGCTGGCTTTGTGGTGGAGGGACATCCACAGCCCACAGGCCCTGGAGGGCAGAGCTAGAGGGCAGAGCCTGAGCAAGGGCTCCAGTCAAACCTGTGGCTTTGTCCTTCTCTGGGAACCTCTTTCTGCTGGCTAATCATGTGTTCCAGGGGGCCCGCTGTCAATGCCCTGTCTCCCAGGCAGGTGTTTTCTCTGTGGCCCCTCACTAATCCATTCAATGGCCCCGTGTGAGCCTCTTTTCAGCTCCCAGAACTTAAGCCAGCTTGCTGGAGAACTGCAAATGAGGTAGGTTTCGGGGTCAGGTCGAGGGAAAACCTCGGCTGGAGAGAAGGGGGCCGAGCAGGGGAGACACTTGGGGGGAAAGCCAGCAGGAAAACCCTCTGGTTTCGGAAGTGGCTCTCTTTCCGGGAGCCTGCCCTGGGAAGGAGCTGGTTTAGAGAGGCCGCTGCTTTCCCGGGGGGGCCTGGATCTCAAAAGCTGCCCTGTGCGTCTTCCAGCAAATTCTGATTCCCAGTTAAGAGGCTGTCGAATGTCCACTGGTATCTGACACTGGAAAGAGTCTCTACTTCCACTTAATTCCTACCATTGTTCCTAGAGTTCTAGAGCACTGTCCTTGTTTGACCAACAAGGAAATTAAGGCTCAGAGCGCTAATGCCACTTGGCCCCAGTCACAAAGGCAGTCAGGCTTGGAGCCAGGTCCATCTGACTCCAAATCCAGGGTTCAGTACCCAGCAGGCCCTCTCAGTTGCTCTACGTCCTGGCTGTAGCACGTTTATAATTTCAGAGGTGGGACAGTCAAAATTTGTCTGCTCTGCTGGGAGATTAGCAAAGTTGGGGCTGTTATGGGGGGCCCTGAGAAATGCATACTCCCAGTGGGAGGGAGATAAAAAAAAAACAAATTAGTTCTAATCCTTTCTTTTCCTTCTCCCTCACCTGAGCTCGAAAGCAACTGGGCTTTGTTAAGAGAACTCTGCTCCAAACACTTTTGCTTATTAAACATTGGCAGATCTTGAAGGTATTTTAAGGGTGAACCTGGAAATGGCTTTCCCACCCTGGAAGCCCTTGATGGGTTAAGCGCTTAACCTAGATCTTGACCTTGGATCCCTGCTGGCCCCTCCCTGAAGTTCGGGAAGGGACTGAGACTATCAAAACATAGCCAGAAAAAGAGGATCCTATGGAACTTCATAAAGCAAGGACTGAAGGGCACATTGTGCGAAATTACAAACATCAGTGTGATAGATGAGACATAAAGAATAAACTGACCCACCCAAAAAAATTTTTTACCAAGTGTTAAATTAATAAGTGCTGGCACCACTAGGGCGCCAGGGTGGCTCAGTGGGTTAAAGCCTCTGCCTTCGGCTCAGGTCCTGATCCCAGGGTCCTGGGATGGAGCCCCTCATCGGGCTCTCTGCTCAACAGGGAGCCTGCTTCTCCATCTCTCTCTGTCTGCCTCTCTGCCTACTTGTGATCTCTGTCTGTCAAATAAATAAATAAAATCTTTTAAAAATATTTAAAAAAAGTAAGTGCTGGCATAACTGGATTGGAACAAGGTCTGGTTGGAGTAAAGGGTTAGATGATTTCTTTAGCCACAGAAAATGCAGTAAGAAATAGAAGTGCAAAAAAAAAAGAAATAGAAGTGCATATTTATAAGATCTAAAGAGGGATGCAGACTGGGGCGCCTGGCTGGCTCCGTTGGAAGAGAATGTGACTCTTGGTCTCAGGGTTGTGAGTTTGAGCCCCATGTGGGGTGTAGAAATTGCTTACATGAATCAATAAACTCTAAACAAAATAAAGAGGGATGAAAACTGTCTCAGATCCAAAGCAACAGGAGGAATCACGACGGAAAAGCTCAACAGATTCAACTACGGAAAAATCAGACATTTTGTACCAGGATAGTACACTTTGACAACAGATTCGTATTTGGGTAACTCTAAAATCTAATACGGGGCGCCTGGGTGGTTCAGTTGGTTAAACGTTTGCCTTGGGCTCAGGTCATGATCTCAGGGTGCTGGGATAGAGCCTCGTGTCGGGCTCCCTGCTCAGGGGGAGCCTGCTTCTCCCTCTGCCGCTCCCCCTGCTTGTTGTGCTCACTTACTCTCTCTCTCTCTCCCTGTCAAATAAATAAATAAATAATCTTTTTAAAAATGATCAAATAAAATCTATTATTTAGGAAAACCATTCAGATCCCAAGCTCATGAAAAGATAATCCCTTCAAGCAGATGTGGAAATAGGAAACAAAATGTATAATGGACCATCTGGGGGTTGAAGTGATGACCTCCAGGTTTCCTGCCTACAGTAAGTCCCGGGAACCACGGGGATGAAGTCTGAGGCGGGGTAAGGAGGGCTGCCACGCTACTCTCCTGCTTGAGCAGGCCAGCCTAATTCCCAGAATATTGGGTGGGGAGCCTCCAAGGGACTGGGGTCACCTGTTTTCACTTCCAACTCCCACAAAAGGCATCCTGACCATTTAGTTGAGGGGTGACCATACAGGACCAACAGGCCAAGGTCATGACTTCTAGTTCTTGGGCTTTAATTAGCTTCCTACTATGTCAAAGCTACTCCATGTGCTGAAGAACCAGACAGCACAGAGGGAAACGGTGCAATACCTTCTCTAAATCCTGGGGGAGAAGTCCCAGCAGATCCCAGTTGGAAACTGGATAATCACTGGGGTTCCCTTGACCGAGGAAGGAAAAGAGGACCTACTGGGGCCAGCTTCTCATCCCATCGACCTCTGGAAGGTGAACACATCAGCTCACAGGGACTCCAACAGGTGTCATGAACCCCATCCCACTGACCACAGTTGGACTGGTCAGGGCTATTTCTGGATAAGGTGGTTGAGGGGACTGCCTCAACCTCCAGTCGAATGTTCTTTCCTAAGTGCCCCAAGGTCCCCAATCCTCAAGTCCTACCGTTAAGTAGGCCCATGGGAAGAGGCAAGGGGAAAACCCTTCCTAATTCTGAACACCCTTGCCTGTGAACTTGCATACACCTTTGTGAAGCTTCATAGCTACTCTCCAGTTAGTGCCTCTGGGGAATGGTCCCGGGGACAGCTTCACAATGTAGGGGCAAGGAACACAGAGGGACTGGATCTCTGCCAGAGGTCAAGCCCTGCTCAGGAGCAGCTCTCCTTAAACACAAATCACCCATAGGAAGGAAAGTGCCAGAAATAGGCTTCTCCTTCTTCTTCTTCTTTTTTTTTTTTTTTTAAGATTTATTATTTTAGATGGAGAGCGACATGCGGAATCCTTGCTGAGTGCCGAGTCAGACGTGGGGCTTGATCCCATGCCCCCTGAGATCATGCCCTCAGCCCAAACCTAGAATAAGGCACATATGCAACGGCGCCCCTTAGGTGCCCCCAGAAATGGACTTCTAACACCACATGATGGGCGGGGAATAGACAGACATAAGGCAGAACTTACTGTGAAAGACAATGGTTTGCCCAGAGTATGTTGTGAGTTTCTTTCCTAGAATTAATTTTGTGTCTAGCACAGTTTCCCGCCGGGCCTTCCCGGAACCAGGGGGATGCTCCCTGTGACACGAAGGACCTCCCTTTGGTGGAGGAAAGTGGACTTCACAGACCACCTGCGAATATTAGTTGCTACACGTTCTCTCCACACACTCTCTCCTCTCTCTGCTCCAAATTCTTCCTACTAAAATTTTCCTCCATTCACCCAAATAGCTCCTTTTAAAATGTAAACATACACAGAAAATTAATCAAATGAGAAAGACAGACACAGAGGGAAAAAGAAAGATACACTTTGTTCTAGGTCCTGCTTCTAAATCTGGCGGGAGGTGTGAAGGGCTGGCAGCCTGCTGGTCCTGGTGTCGGTGGCAGCAGGCGGCCCCTCCTGCCTCAAGGCTGCAGGCCAGCAGCTGCTGCGCTCCCGGGAACTGGAGGCAGAGTGGGTGGCGAGTGGGAGCGGAGGGAGCGCTGCGCTGCCCCGCTGGGGTGGGAGCCGGGAGCCTGTGGATGTTCCCCAAACCACAGCCAGGCCTCATGCTAACGTGGTTGACATCGGCAAGCAGCTCCCCAATCCTCCCCACCCCCTCCTGCCATGACTTTCCAGCTGTAATTCTGGGTCTCAGTCCCACTCGAGTCCCTGCATTTGGGGGGGTTCTTGGAATCGAACTGGTCTGTCGCCAAAGCTGTCATTTCTGCCAACAGCTCACCCCATCCTGATTTTCCCTTTTGCCGTCCAGGTTCAGCATCTCAAAGTTGTCTGTGCCTTTCGCCCATCCACACGGGTCCAGGGAGATCTTCCAGTTTGCCCATCGCCACAGCCCTCTTCCTTCCCACTCTTGTCGTCCTCCACGTCCATTCACTGCAGCAGGTCCCGGTCTCATTCCTGCAATCCACCCTACCTCCATCCCACTGGCACACAGGACCTTTCCAAAGCATTGCTTGGATCCCTGTTGAAAAGACTTTCAAAGGCTTTCCCTTCCTACAGCAGGATACGGTCTGGCCCAAGCTACTTTGTCAGCTTCATCTCCCCGCCCAACCCAACAGGTTCCCTCTGGCCCAAGCAGCCTGGGCACTTAAAGTTGCCCAAAGTTCACAGAGCGATCATGCCTACTGCAGGACCACCGCATTCACTACTCCCCTCCCCACGCTGGGCCATCCCTTGCCTCCTCTCCCCTGCTAGAGGAATGGAGAGAGAGGGGGGAATACACAAAAACTCTCAGGCAGGAAGCGACGAAGAACCTGTTTCCTTGCTGAAGGTCAAATGTCCATCAACAGATTCCAAAGTTGGTATTCCCACCTCCACTCCCCACACCTAGACGCTAGGAGTTGCAAACAATAACATGCATCTCCCATAACTCTCTCATCCCTGCCGCAAAGTTAGAGTCAGCCTGCAAAAGAGCCCATACTGTGAGTCACCCTCCAAGGACAGCACGGAGTAGACTTCAGTAGTGGCCACGGATCTTTGAACGTGGAGGTAAAAATGGAGAGGGAGAGTAACTTAAGCCCTTCCCCCACATCCCCAGTCCGGGCTGCAACACACCCCCCTGCCTGCGTATAGGGAATATCCCAGACTTTCGATATGCATTGTGCAATTTCTGCATGTTATAAACCCAGCTCTGGTGAGGCAGAGTTGGGAGGAGGAGGGATCGAAGGATCTCTCAGGGGAGCCCACCGCCTACTCCTGAAACCTGGAGAGCAGTGGAGAGCACTGTCGATCACTCTTAGAGATGCACTAAGCCACGCCCCCACCACACGTCACCGTCTCAGGAGTGCAGAGCTAGGGAAGCCCACGCAAGCAGGGAGACTGATTGAGGGGAGGGGTGGAAGGAAGTGGGGGGATTTAACCGCTCACATACCTGATCAAACAGGACTTTCCAGTGCTGGTAGAGAGGGAGGCCATGCAGAAGAGGAAGAGGAGAGAGAGAAAGAAACACACACTTATCACCACGGACTCTCTAGCCCCCTGATATTCCTGACATAGCTTCCCAGCTGCTGCCCAGACTCAGGAACCCGCCGCAGGACACCAGTGGAACCTGGGAAGAGCTCCCCAAATCAGTCTGCACTAAGCAAAGTGAAGGAACTCAGGTTGGGGAGGGGGAGATATCCCTCTCTTGGAGACCAGCAGGCAGGAGGAGGGATAAGCTAAGCGGAACAAGGGTGATTCTCAGCAATTACTAAATAAAGGCATCCAAATCTATCCAAGGGCCTCTAATAACTTCTGCC
This sequence comes from Mustela nigripes, assembly GCF_022355385.1. Lineage (NCBI taxonomy): Eukaryota > Metazoa > Chordata > Mammalia > Carnivora > Mustelidae > Mustela > Mustela nigripes. Next base: position 39,701,651 of record NC_081572.1, read on the forward strand.
TAAAGCTCGTGTCCACGTCTACTCCCACACCTGGGAACCCACCCTGCTGCAACAGTCTAGACCTGCTGGGGGCCAGAGACCCTCTACTCAGGAAAACTCAGCCCTGAATGAACACTAAACCTTTGCCTGCAGTTTGGGAGGAGGGGTCTCCGAAATGCACTGAAATCTAAACAGTCTCTCCGAGGCTGAATCTAAGTGCTGAGTGCACAAGCCTGGTGAGTACAGAGCTTCGGAGCCAGAAGCAGGTGAGAGGTTTAACCAAGGGGGCCAGCGGGGAGGCAAGAGGTTAAGCGCCCCTGGGGTACATTCACTGGTAGGTTAAGGGTCCTGGCTTCTCCATTTCCCTAGCCTGAGAGAGGGCTAGGGCAGAGCAGAGTGTCTCTCCAGTTTTTCACCTCTATATGCAGGTTAACCTCAGGAGGGAGTAGCTTAAGCAATCCCAGTTCCCAGGACTCCCCAGTGCCCGCTCCGACGATGGCTCCCCGGACCAAAGGGAAGGAGACTCCAGCAGCAGATGGCAGGGAAGCCCTCTGGGGCAGCCCCTCCCCATCCTCGCCCGGGGGACCATCGCTGGCATCGACACGGTCTGGGACTCCTAGGCTCTCTTCTGGAAGCAACACCGCTCCCAGCGCTCTTCCCCTCCCTCCTCCGGCCCGGTTCAGGGACCGGGCCGGCTTGAATTTCAATCAGTGTCGCGACAGGGCAGGTGCAGGGAGGGAGCTAATCCGGAAGCGAAGGAGTGGGTCGCCAGACCGGTCAGCGCTGCCGGGTTCCGGGGACTCTGCGGCGCCCGCTCCTTCCCCGGGCTCAGAGAGCCCGCAGGTCGCGAGTGGGAGGGAATGGGGAGTCACTGCTGTGACGCGGCCGCCTCTGCGGGAAAACGCCGTGTCCCGGGCACTGCACCAGCCGCGGAGTGGGGGCTCCCGCGGCCGACCAGTCCCCAGCGCAGCGGCTGGGCTGCGTCCCGCAGGGAAGCCGCGGAGCCCGAGCGGGGGGTGGCGCGCGCGCGTTTGGGGGAGACGGGTCCCTCCGCCCCCTCCCGCCCGCGGGGACCCGGCCAATCCGGGGCGCTCCCGCGTCACCTTGAAACCTCTAAGTTGCCCCGCGGGGGCGAGACGGGGGCAGCTCCCCCTTAAAGCCCCCCAGAAAGTTTGCCCGGGCGGGGGAGGGGGCACTCACGTCCTCCGGCGCCGCGGGCGGCCGCTCCTCGGCCTCGGGTTCCAGCTCCTCGATGCGCTCCGCCTCGGCGCAGGCGGCCACTGCGGGGCCCGGGCTGGGGTGCTCGCCCATGTCGACGCGGGGTCCAGGGCCAGCGGGCGGCTGCGGGGCTCGTCCCGGGGCGCCGGGCTAACTTTGCGCCGCGCCGGCCGCGCAGCTCCAGGGGCTCTGTGCGCGCCGCGCCGCCTCCGCGCCGGCCCCGCCGCCCGCGCCCGCCCCCATGGCCCCGGCCCCCGCGCCGCCGCTTCGCTACCCCGGGACGCCCGGGCCCTTGCCGCCAAACTTCTCCGCGCTTGCGGCCCCGCCGGCCTCCGCCTGCGCCCCAGCCCCCACGCCCGGCTCCGAGGCGAGGGCGCCCTTGGGCCAGCCCCGGCCCCGCAGCTCCCCGCGCTCCCTTCCCGCTTCCCGCGGCCCCCGCTCTGCGCCGGAGTCTCCTCCTCCCCGCGGACTCCTCGGGGGCGGCGCGCGGGCGGGGGCGGGGCTGCTCCCGGGGACCGCCGTCCCCCGCCCCCGGGCGCCACCACCAGAGCCAAATCGGTCAGAGCGGCGCGGCCCCGGGAGGGGAGGGGGCAGAGCTGCGGCTGGGTTGGTGGGTAAGTGGCCGCACCGCCCCGGGCGGGGGGTTGCGGAGGGGAGTGCTGCGCTGTCGGTGGCCCTATTACGGCCAGCCTCCAGCCTCCACCCCGGGACCGCGTTGGCCTCGGGGTCGGGGTGGGGTGCAACGCCCACTTCTCAAACCCACCGGGTTAATGATCCCTTCGGAGGCTGCTGATACGCGAAGGAGGCAGGGGTGAAGCTTTTCCTAAGTTGACAACGTCGGGGTTAACTGGGAGTGAATTGGGGGCGGGATGCTGGGAGGACGGGATCCTGACACCCTTCTATCTCTCCGCCTGCCCGCAGTCTCAGATTCTGGGAGGTCCAGATATGCCCAGTAATTCAGGGATGGGAGAACTCAGGAGATAGGGACAGTCGGGACCCCAAATCCTAAATCTTTCCCTCTCTACAAGAGAGTTATGTGACCTGACCGTGCCCTGGCTTCATTTGACCAGGTTGACAGAGGCAAGCCCAGAGAGGTGCCCCAACTGGGAGAAGGGAGGTAAAGAAACTAAAGCAAGTAGTACTGAAGTTAGATCAGAGAAAGAGGGGATCTTATTAAAAAAAAAAAAAAAAAATGGGTGTTGATTCCCTGTGGGAAAGCCCTCCCAGGAGACTGTCTACCAGAAGCAGAAGCTCTGCTTGCAAATTGGTCCAGTGGTCAGCTAGGACAAATGCCACCTCTCCCAAGAGGGCAGGGGCTCAGTCCTAGTCAGTCAGTCCCCTACCAGTCCTTCTCCCACCACCCAACACCCACCCACTCACTGGTCTTTGCTCCTCTCTTTCCCTGTCAGAAAAGGAGACTCTTTTCCAACAGTGAAAGTTGCAATTAATATTCTCATCACCATAGAGCAGACACCCAACCCAGCCCCAGAATCCAACCTGTGACCATCTCACCCAACAATGACTATTCCCCTTAAACACAGAGGAGGAAATTAACTCCGTTCTAATTAGGTGAGTTTGCTACAGACACTGATTTTCATCTCGGCTTCAGAAAGTGTGATCATTTCAACTATTTTTGTTTCTCACCACCCTCCCCCATTCCTACTCTACTAACAAGTCAAGATCCTGCCAAGATTTCCTTGTAAATAAAACTGTCTGCATAGGGTGTGATTTTGAAAACAGCCTTCAGGGGGACAGAAGAGAGGTCTACTTCTTTGTGGAAAGACACGGGTCTGGAAGGACAAAAGGAAGCATGGAGCCCTGAGGTCAATGTCAATGCCTCCTCCCCACGCTCTGGAATACCATTTACATGACCTGTGTGGGTGCTGGCTGTGGAAGACTCAGATCTCTGGGACTGGACCAGCTGTCCAGAAAGCCTGGGGTGGGGTGAGGGGAAGAAGGCATCTCTTATCAACAGATCCAACTCTGTCATCCCCCAGGTGGAAGAGACCTTGGCAGGCTCAGTTCTCTGAACACGGACGGCGCTGCTCTGAGTGCCTGTGAGAGAGCTTCGGGAATACAGAGATAAAGAGGATCTGAACCCTGCATTTCAGAAACTGTTCAACTGGAGAAAAGGAAGTCCGGGGGGATGGGGTTCTTGAGGTTCCAAGAAGGCTTCCTAAAGTATATGTCCCCAGAACCCAGGAAAGTGAGAAACCTGAAGAGAAGGCATTTTAGGGGCCTGGGAAGCAGTATAGTATGGCTGGGAGCTAGTAGGAGCAACCTGGCATGGCAGTCCATGACAGCAGGTGCCTTCGTGTGACAAGCCCGTGGGGGGCATGTGGGGAGCTCAGTCAGTTAGTCATCTGGCTCTTGCATGTGGCTCAGGTCTGATCTCACTGTCATCAGGCCCCGCCCCACATTGGGCTCCGTGCTGGGCATGGAGCCTGCTTAAGAGGTGTCCCCCCTAGGGATGCCTGGGTGGCTCAGTTGGTTAAGCAGCTGCCTTCAGCTCAGGTCATGATCCCAGGGTCCTGGGATCGAGTCCCACATCCGGCTCCTTGCTCGGCGGGGAGCCTGCTTCTCCCTCTGCCTCTCCCTGCCTCTTTGTCTGCCTGTGCTCGCTGGCTCTCTCTCCCTCTGTCTCTGGCAAATAAATAAATAAAATCTTAAAAAAAAAAAAAGAGGTGCCCCCCCCCACCTCTTCCTCTCTTTCTGCCCATCCCCCACAGGAGCACAGGTGCTCTCTCAGTCTCTCTCAGAAATAAATACAAGATGATCCTTCCAGGGGTGCCTGGGTGGCACAGTCGGTTGAGCCTCTGACTCTTGGTTTCAGATCAGGTCATGGTCTCAGGGTCTTGGGATTGAGCCTTGCGTGGGGCTCAGCACCCAACACAGCATCTGATTAAGACCCTCTCCCCCTGGGGCACTAGGGTGGCTGAGATGGTTAGGCATCTGCCTTGGACTCAGGTCGTGATCCTGGGGTCCTTGGATCAAGCTCACCATTGGCATCCGGCTCCCTGTTCAGCAGGGAGTCTGCTTCTCTCTCTCCTCTGCTTGTGTGCTCTCTCTCTAATGAATAAATAAAATCTTTAAAAAAGAAAAAAAAAAGGACCCTCTCTCCTGCTCCCACTGTGCTCATATGCACATGCAGTCTCTCTCCCTATCTCTCCAAGAAAGAAAGGAAAATCCTTTCAGAGGCACATGGGTGGCACAGTCAGTTGAGCGACCAGCTCTTGGTTTCTGCTCAGGTCATGATCTCAGGGGCCTGGGATCAGCCCCGTGTTGGCCTCCGGGCTCAGCTGGGAGACAGCTTAACATTCTGTCTCTCCCTCTGCCCCTCCCCCCTGCATGCTCACTCTTGCGCACGCACACGCTCTCTCTCAAATAAATAAATAAATCTTCAAAAAAAAAAAATCTTCAGCTGTAATATGAAGATAGACAGGAAGAGGCTGGCTTGAGCATAGGAAGATGGGAGATGCCATCCAAGGAAGAGGTCACAAGCACAGCCGCAATTAGAGGAGAGGGAGGATCCAAGAAGTCTCCAGGAAGATGTCTTGTTTCTCTGTCTGCCCTAGGAACATTTCACCCACAACGAAAGCATCCTGGGAAAGAATTCTGCACCACTAACCGAAACTTCCTTTCCGGAGATGGTTCCCCTTTCCCTGGCCCTCGCTGGAAGGAGAATGATCTTCGAGATGAGCTGGAACACCCAGCCTCCTCCGTGAACCTCCGTTAGCCTTCGGTGTAGTCTCCACCTCTCCAGCCAGTCTGTTTCACCCCTGGGGCCCAGGCAATCTGCTCAGGACACCCTGCTCCCCAGCAGCCAATGGGACTCCTTAGAGGGATGGGAGTGGCCAGGCTGTCTGACAGCTTTTGGGCCACCCCAGATGGGGATGATCTGAGGACTAGTGCAGTCAGTGTCACACTGGGGACAGAGGAGGGAATGGCCGTTGGTGCCTGCCCACTTTCACTGAGCGGCTGCAGCGGCTGCCGTGGGGCAGGCAGATGACTGTCTCCAGGCCCGGCTCTCAGAGAACCCTAGGTCTGCTGGGCGGTGACAGCAAACCAGGGCTGACTGGCTTTGATTCATACCCTACCCTTCATTTTGTCAGTGCTCCACACATGTGACCTCTCTTACGGGTCCGAATTGTGTCTCGTTAGGCGGCTGCAGCACAGGATGAGAGTCTGAGGAAGAGTGGTTTGAGCTCCGAAGAGTCAAACTCCGTTCAGAGATGGGCCTCGAAAGATGGGGCAGCTTTAGGGGAGACCGTGTGGAAGGATTTCTAGGTGGAGGGAAACCACCGCAGCAAAGGCACAGAGGTAGGAAAGCCACTGACAGCGTTGAGAACAGCTCCAAGGGTGAGCGCCAAGTGGCCAGGTGGTGAGAACCAAGTCCTGAAAGTCCTTGAGTGCCAGGCTGAGGAGGTGGGACCTCGCTCAGCAGGCGATGGGAGAAGCAGGGATGGCTCCCGACTGGAGCAGCAAGCAGCGTTTTAGGAAGATTAAGTTGGCAGCCGCTCAAGGGTGCAATTCACAAAGGCATTGCAAGAATCTGTTATTTGCCAGACCCTGGCCGAGGTGCTGAGAACACAAAGGGAGGAAGACCCAGGCCCCCGCCTCCCAGGAGAAAAATCAGATAATCTTCTAATGACAGCTGGGGGAGAAAAGGAAGGAGAGAAGAGAAAGAGCTGTTTGGGGGCTGAGTCTCTGAAGTGGACCCACCCAGAGAGGGCAGAGTGGGTTTTAAGGATCTGATGCTCTGAACCTGGGGGCTAGAACAATGGGTTGCCAGTGGTGATCCCGGAAAGCCAGGGGGAGCCATTGGGAGGGGGAAACAGGGTGAGGGGAGCCAAGGTGTTTGTGGACCACAGGAGCTAATGAGAAGCCGGGGAAGGAACATTAAGGGCTGTAATTACCGCCCAAAGCAAATGGCTTATGCAGAGCGGGGGGGGGGGGGGGGGGGGGGGGTTGATTTTCTCCAGAACTTCTCTGGCCTGGGTCTCTTCTCCCCCACAGCAGTTTCCCATTCTCAGGTCTCCCTCAGTGGGGCATGGTGCCCTCAAGGCCCTTTCTCTCCCTAAAGCAAACCCAAGCTGACCCTTACAGGCTCCTCTCAGGACTTGGCCCTCCGATCTTCTGAGAAACCTGCAAACAGCCCCGAGCGGCCGCCCCGCGCCTGCCTGAGATGAAGACATGAGTTATTTTTGACTGAGATCCAAGCCCCAGCCCTGAATTCTTTTGTCTTCCAGGAATCCCCCAGTCATGTTTGAAGCCTGCAAGTCCGAACAGCAGACGCCGCTCAGGGAGGAGACCGCCGCTTGGAGCCCAGCCGCCCTCCGTCCTAGCTCCCACATTCTTCCATTATTGCCCGCTGTCTTGGAGATCAAACAGCACAAGGCACAACGCGGCTTTGCTTTCGTCTCTTCCTTTCTCACTCCCTCCGGGGCCCCCAATTTGCCAAGACACTTAAATCATTGCGGAAGGATGTCTAGGTTCACAGACACCAAGCTCTTTCAAAGAGAGGCGTGGGCTCCCAAAAGCAAAGCTCGGAAGGGCACAGAGGAGACTCTCCCAGCTCCAAAAGGTAGCCAGCCACACGTTCAGGGCAACTGTCTGCCGCTTTGCTGGCTCTTGGCTTCCTTCTCTGTTGCCTCCTTGAGGCGTGGCTGGTCCCCAGGGTGCCACCCCTGGACTCTCTCTGGGCCTCTGACGCTCTGTGGGACCTTTGGTTTATGCGAGAGGTAGGTCCCATCTCCTCGTTGGCTCACATGCCCCTCTCTGAGGCACGTCCTGTCCCTCCTTCCTAAAATCTTTCCTTTACCCTCCGGCCCAAAGGGACCACTCCTTCCTCCAGCCAAGTTTTATCTTCGTTCTCCAAGAGTGTCTGTTCCTTGAAGGAGAGGCTCTTATGGCCCATTCGGCTTTGCATCCATCACAATATGCAACATTGCGCACCGTAGGAGCCGAACAAATGTCTGTTTAATGAAAAACAGAGCATGTCTGTTGATAGGACATGAAGTCTAATTACAGAGTTATTACTCTCAGCTCCCAACAAGCAAGGAGTCTGATGTTACGGAGAAAAGATCCTTCTGCATAATAAAGATACAATCGTATGCCTGCTGCCTTTATGTCAAAGCACTTCTAGGTCTGTCATTCTTTTATTTTTTTTTAAGATTTTATTTATTTATTTGATAGAGACACAGCGAGAGAAGGAACACAAGCAGGGGGAGTGGGAGAGGGAGAAGCAGGCTTCCCACTGAGCAGGGAGCCTGATGCGGGGCTCAATCCCAGGACTCCGGGATCGTGACCTGAGCCGAAGGCAGATGCTTAACTGACTGAGCCACCCGGGTGCCCCTAGGTCTGTCATTTCATTTCGTCCCCCCAAAGCTGGCTTTTTTGAGGTAAGCAGAATAGGTACAACTGCCTCCATTTTACAAACAGGGACATAAAAACCCCTGGGCCAGAGGAGGTCTGGGTCTCCATTCCTCTCACCAAATTTCTTATTTCAAGAGTGAAAGGAGGTGAGGGGAAGCCGACATGGTGAGTGTCCTTGGCCCCAACTACTGATCCTCCCCGAGGGCAGCCAGGCAGGGCTCAACCGGGGTGCCCAAGCACGGCTTGTCACGTTGTTGTCACAGGCCAGTATGCATCAGGGGGTGGCTTCGGCTTTAGGGAAAAAGCCATCGGTCTGTTTCTCTGCTTTGTTTCTCTTAAGCTGCCTGTGCAATCTCCTGCCAGAAGGAGGGGGACGGTTTGCCTTCATTCGCCTAAGCACAGTGCCGGCCTCCCATGAGGGTGTCCAGCCAGCTGTGCGGACAGAACCCAGGTCCAAGGCCCAGGGTCAGCCTTCTCACAGAGGGTACACTCCAGGAGGGCAAGGACTTGGTTCTATTCACTTACAGCAGTGGCTGTGACTCCTAGAACAATTCCTGGCACCTAGAAAGCTCTCCGAAAGTGTTGCTCAAGGAATAAGCCTGCCCCATTGCTACTTCTCCAGGCCGAAGGCAGGCATCCCAGAGGTCAGAATTCCTGGGAAGTCTGCCCAGCCTCTGGCCTCAGAGGGCTTTCTGGGCCTCCTCTGGGAAGGAGTGTCGTAAATCCCACACCTACTCTGGTGAGGGGCTGCAGTGAAGAATGCCTTAGGGCTCATGAGGCAAGCTTTCTGATGATGGGGACATGGCAGCAGCCACAGCCGCCACCGCCTGGGAACGGCGGGCAGGGGAGTGAGACGGTGGGCACTCGGATCTGTTTCTTCCATCTCTCAGCCGCGGCCCAAGTGAGGCGGTGTGAGAACTTCTCCGTGCACATTGTAAATACCATCTGTCACTGTGCCTGCCCAGACGCAGCCTTCCTCCCTGGAAGGAAAGTGTTCTTTATTATTTATGCAGAATGCACCCTACTTAAGTGCTGTGCCACCAGAAGAGGGAAAGAAAAGCCCAGAAGAGTCGAGGACTCCAGGGACCTGCCCCTCGGAGAGTGGCTGGTCAGGAGGGCTTGGCCATCTCAACTCTTCCGGGGATTCGGAGGCATGCACTCTCTTCCTTCCTCTGCCATCAGCTTGCTGTGTGACCTTGACCAAACACCTCAACCCCATGGGCCTCCATTGTCTCATCCATGAGCATGGACGTCAGACTAGATGGACTGTGACCTCTCCCCCAGCCCTGAAATACAGCTGGGTCCCCTGGACCCTTCTCCCTCCTGCTGCTTGCCCAGAAGCCCGTTCACTTCCCATCACCCCTTCCACCCAGGCTGGATGGGGGGAATACAGATCAGGATGTGATTCCTTAGTACTTGCGAGCAGGCTCACGAGCCAGCAGACCTGGGTTCTGGTCCAAGCCCTGTCACTCTTTAGCCATGCAACCCTGGGGACTAAGAGATTGCCATAGAAGAATCCATCTCAAAACCCCACGATCTCTGACTTTCCATTCCAAAACAGCGCCTATAAACATCTTTGCAGACTGAGGCTCCGGATACGGAGATGAATGAGACCTAGTTTCTGCCCACCGTGAGCTCTAGGACAGGTGGAGATGACATGCTAGAAAATCCTTCCGGCACAATGCTATTGGTGCTGAGTAGACATGTATGCTGAGCATGGGGTGGCAGAAAGGGGGTCCAAGGAGATGATGCTGGAGCTGGATCTTAGAAGACCAAATAGGAGTTTGCCAGGTGGAGGAGGGCTTGACGCGCTCAAGACAGAGGGAACTGCATGTACTAAGGCAGGAAGGTGTAAAGCTGCATAGAAACTGCCTATTCGTTGTTAGGTGATGGGGACATTCTGGGAGGCTTTGCTCCGACTGCTTTCTCTCCCACCCTGTTGTGACAATCCAGTACCCTCCGGGTGGGGTCAGGGGGTTTATGAGTGATGGCTCAGCCTGGTCTCCCAGTCCATCTGTTCTCTGAACTAGAAGCAGTGAAGCAGGATGGAAATAGGGGGATGGCCCAAGGGGGCCCCAAGGTGACCCACAAATTTTCCAGCCTCACACACCAGCAGGCTGGGTCAGAAGAGGAACGTGGCTCTATGCAAAATGGGGCCCGGCGGCTGGCAGTCAGGGTTGCTGGCCATCCTCCCGTGTGTGGCCAGAGCACGTGATCTGTCCTACAGCTGTGGCAGCCTGTTGTGGCTCCTTGGGGAGCTGTCCAAGTCCTCTGCGGAGAGATGGAGTTAACCTGTCCCTTCTCCGTGAAGGACGTCCTGCAACGGAAGTGCACTCAATCTGGTTGCTGCCGCTTGTGGTCTGCAGCTCACATGCCTGCGCCGTAGACTCCGAAATACGTAAGCACAGCACAGAAGAAAATACATGCCTCCCAGACTTCCATTCGCTATGAGCAGCCTCCTAGCCTGCGAACCGTGGGGTTAACCAGGCTCAGGGATAGCCTGTGAAGCATCATAAGCATTCTGCTGGCTTGGCTTGCTGCAACAATTTATATCCAAGAAAAAGGGGCTGCAAGTCAGGGAAATACCAGAACTGCTGAAGGAAGGGACACATTTGCCAGATGGTTCCTGAGGCACAATTGTATTTGCAGAGGGACGGTCTGCAGAGGGAGGTCCTTTCCTCAGAGAGCAAAGGCGCCGGCTGATGGCTCATTCATTATCCTGGGGCTCGTTCGGAGGAGGGTGCTGGCTTAAAGCACACCCACGCTTGTCCTCTCCCCAGAACCTCGCAGCTGTGATTGCCTGAGGTTGAAGCGGCTTTCGGGATCGGTCTTCTCCAAACACTCCTAACTGTGTTTCTTTAGACACCTGCCACCTGTATCTTCTTTCCCAGCTGAAGCCCGTTAGTTCATTTTCCCAGCTGCCAGCTGTCATTCTCTCTCCTTAATGTATCTGACTGCATTTAGTCAATTACACGGCTTGGGCTCTTATGATGTGGGTTCAGTGGTGCTGCCAGAGCTGAACTCTGAGGCCATAGAGACAAGGCTGGGGGAATGGTTAAGTGGGTTTGAAAATATGAAGAATGGTGAAGGGCATCTTAAATTATTTGCTACGTTAGCACAGAATTTTCAAGAACTCCTTGCTTTTGCTTGATCATGCGTGTGTCTGCCTGTGCCTTCCTCCTCCACGTAACTACTGATTGTAACCTCTGGAGATCATCTCTGTCTTGGTTTTGTTTTGTTTTGTTTTGTTTTTAAAGATTTTATTTATTTATTTGACAGAGAGAAATCACAAGTAGATGGAGAGGCAGGCAGAGAGAGAGAGGGAAGCAGGCTCTCCGCTGAGCAGAGAGCCCGATGCAGGACTCGATCACAGGACTCTGAGATCATGACCTGAGCTGAAGGCAGCGGCTCAACCCACTGAGCCACCCAGGCGCCCTGTCTTGGTTTTGCTAAACATTCCAGGTGGGCTGGTGGTCATGGTCTGAGTCAGGCAGACACCCCCCAAAGCCTGGGTCAAGGGACAGATGGGGTAAGGGTGAGTGGGCAGTCACCACAAAGGCATCAGTCCTGTAGAGCCCGGGGGGGATTCTATCGCTGGTGGTCAGAGGGCTCCTCCCTGCAGAAGGGCAGCACCCCATCAGCAGGGGGCAGGTGGTGAGGGTGTCCACATGTTAGGGGACCTGTGATGGTGTGTCTGTTTGTCATAATGTCTATGTGACATCATGACTTCCATAAGGACAGGAGGCCTTTGTAATTGCCACACTTTCTCTGTCCTCTAGTATTGTGCTGTCAGCCTAGCTTCTAGGCGGGTTGGTGGAAAACTGACATACTTATTCACAGACCTCCATCTGTGTCTGGCAGGATAATCTTTACCAAGTTAGTTCAACAGGGCTCATGGTCTTGGATTTAAATGAGGCTAAAATGACACATCTTGCTAGGATGTCAATAAAAAGGATGGGGCAGTGCCTGGCACAGAGGAGCTCTCAGTAAGCAAGCGTCATCTCTCCTTCCCTTTCCCCACTGGGTACTCAATACATGGTGTTGAATCGATGAATAAATTATTTCAGAGATGAATACACTTTGGCATCTTTCTTGGATACATTCACATTCCAAAAAGCCCATATATCGCAGTTGTTTAAAAAAAAAAAATCCAACACCAAGTAACCAAATTTGGTTTGCAGTTTACAGCCGGAGGCAGCCACCCTTGTAAGGGGGCGAACAGCCATAGATATACCTCTGTTTCTTTTTAAAAGGAAAATACAACGAAACTACCTTGGGAAACAAGGCCACAGGACTTTGTGTTTGACCTCTTTCATCTCTCCCTTTGACACAAGAGGCACACAGTTGGTGCCTAATAAATGCACACCAAAGGTTTGGTCTTCTGAGAGGTCTCCGACTTGCAACACTGACTGAAACAACGTGAAGTCCTGGAGCCACAGTGTCCTCTAGTGGGGAAGACCGTCATAACACCCCACAGAGCTGACCCAGACACACAAAGCCCCAGGTTCCCTAAAGCGCAGGGGATCCGCCCCATAGTGCAACCACCAGGACAGGCTTCCAGGCTGGCTTCATGACTCGGAAATAACAAACAACACATTCTCCAGGGAATGCTCTCATGAATGCATTACTTAGAGACAGCCACTGCAGCCACCTTTGTTCCTTAAAATTCATTAGGCATCAGTCAATTAATGGGGTCTAGGCAATGATTCTAGGCTGCTAACATCACAAAAAGAAACCAGACATTTGCTGCCTCTGATGAAAGTAGGTAGCATCAGGTTTAACATATTTTTTAAAGTAATCTCTAGGGGCAACTGGGGTGGCTCAGCTGGTTAAGCGTCTGCCTTTGGGCTCAGGTCATGATCTTGGGGTCTTGGGATCCAGCCCCACATCAGGCTCCCTGCTCAGCAGGGAGTCTGCCTCTCCCTCTCTTTCTCACCCTCTCCCCAGTTGTGCCCATGCATGCACGGTCTCTCTCTCAATAAATAAAATCTTTTTTTTTAACTGTATGATTTGGGATTAAAAAAAAAAAAAGATTTTATTTACTCATTTGACAGAGAGAGAGAGAAAGCACAAGAAGGGGGAGTAGCAGAGGAAGAGGGAGAAGCAGACTCAGGGAGCCCCATGCAGGGCTGGATCCTAGGAGCCTGCTAATGTGGGGCTCGATCCCAGGACCCTGGGACCATGACCCAAACCAAAGGCAGATGCTTCACTGACTGAGCCACCCAGGTGCCCCTCAAATAAATAGAATCTTAAAAAAAAAAAAAAAGTAATCTCTACACACAAACAAAACAAAGGGTGTTGTTCAAACTCATAACCCCAAGGTCAAGGGTTGCGTGCTCCACCAACTGAGCCAGCCAGGTCTACCAACCTATGATATATTTTTGCCACAGAATTGAACCTGAGCCAGGACATCAGGGTGGTTCAGTCAGTAAAGCGTCTGACTTGATTTCTGCTCACATTATGGTCTCAGGGTTGTGAGATCGTGAGATCGAGCCCAGGGTCAGACTCTATGCTCAGCGGGGACTCTGCTTAAGGTTGTCTCTCTCGCTCTCCTCTTGCCCCCCCCCCCCTGCCAACTGGCATGTGCCCTCTTAAAAAAAAAAAAAAAAAAGGAACAACGAAAGAAAAAAAGAATTGAACCTGAGCCTGATCAAGTCTCTAGATCTAACCACTAATTTACAGGAAACAAATAGGCAGTTAACAGATTAATAAATCTACAGAGGAATATGTTGAACGGCACCATAGGGAATGTGATCAGAAAAACCCACTGTGGAAGACTCTGCAGGAAAAATGACCTGCTTTCTTCAGCAATAAATCACAAAGAGGAGAGGAAAGAGATGAACCTTTTTTGAGATCTTGATTTAAAACAAAGTGAAGGGGGTAAAAACGCTTATTCAGACAATTAGGGAAACCTGAACACTGTATAGTTGCTCTTAAGAAATTATTCATTGCTGAGGTGCCTGGGTGGCTCAGTCGTTAAGTGTCCGCCTTCATCCTGGGATCGAGCCCCGAGTAGGGCTCCCTGGTCCGTGGGAAGCTTGCTTCTCCCACTCCCCCAGCTTGAGTTCCCTCTCTTGCTGGCTCTCTCTCTGTCAAATAAATAAACAAAATCCTAAAAATGAAATTGTTCATATTTAAAGATTTTATTTATTTATTTGACAGAGAGAGAGAAGGAGAGGGCACAAACAGCGGGAGCAGCAGGCAGAGGGAGAAGCAGGCTCCCTGCTGAGCAAGAAGCCTGATGTGGGCTCGATCCCAGGACCCTGGGATCAGGACCTGAGCTGAAGGCAGACGCTTAACTGACTGAGTCACCCAGGCATCCCTGTTCATTGTTTTTAAAGTGTGAAGATAGTATCACGGTTGCTTATTTATTTTTTGTATAGGTTCCCTATATTTTAGAGGTACACACTGAAATGTTTTCAGATGAAATGATGTGCCGTCTGGGATCTGTTGAAAATAATCTTGGAGTGGGTGGGGAGAACAGATGAAACAAGGCTGTAGCCATGTTATGTGCTAAAAGCTAGGTGAGGAGTACCTGAGGGTTCATTACAGTTTGCTTCACTTTTGTTTATATTTGAAAATTTTCATAACTGAATGTAAAAAAAAAAAAAATCCCCACTAGAAAACATTTCCACCTTGATTCTCCTGAGTCCACAGAGGACTCCTTGAAGAGCTTTATTCGTCTGCCTCTGAGAAAACAAAGACCTCCTTGTCTGACAACTTCTGTGTGTGTTAGAGATTGCTTTCACCTGGCATGTCTGAGCACTACAGTCCAAATCAGATGAAGGGCGATGCTTTCTAGATGCACTTCTATTCTTTTATTTACTCCTGGGTGATTGAGTGGGCAGAGGCCAAGGACCTGCGGAGGCTTCAACCAATGCTCTGACTCTGGGGAGCCACGTGCTCCCGTGCTCTCTGCAATCTCCGAATGATCTAAGCGACCCTCTCCTTCGCGGTAACTTCTGACCCAGGGCTTTCCAGCAACAGCTCCGGATATCAGAGCATCAGCGAGTACAGGTGGACCCAGCACCTCCTGCCTCCTCACTAAGCCTCACCCTCTCCTCTGCCATCAGCTTACATAAACACAGCTGTATCAGCAGCCCGCCAGCTGCCAGCTCTCCTAGAAGATATTCGGCACTTTTCCTATTCGGGCTAAAAATAAGTCCCAGGCTCTCAGGGGTATCCGCAGGTGGTGTGCTCGCTCCGCCAGGCTGGAGTTCTCCTAGGTGGTTGTAACTCAGAAATGGGGAATTGCTTCTACCAAATCTGGGGTAGAAACTCTACCCCTTCTTTGGGGGAAATAGTCACAAGCATTATCAAAGTTGGAAGGAGCTTAAGACCTGTCCCTTCAGACTGTTGCTAGCTGGGTGCTCACCTCAATCAATGGCGTCTGACAGAGGACAGGGGTTCAAGGCCCAGTCCTGCTACTTTCGCTGGTCTGAGACTGATGATTCATTCAAACTCCTTTAGCGGTGGTTCTGTTATATTTATAATGGGGGCGACGCCTCTTGGTTATGAGAATTAAATGATATGGGAAAAGGACATAAAACAGCTCCCATAATATGTGCTAATTCTCCTGCCTTTTTTTATTAAACTCTCCCTCGACCCTGGGTGTCAACAGGCTCTCATTTATTCACTTAAAAAATCTCATTCATCTCATTCACTTTACAGATATCAGAGTGTTCGCTATGTGCCAGGTACTACGGTGCTAGGAGCTGAGAGTAAAGCAGTGAACAAAACAGAGAACAATTCTGCCCCCTCAGAGCTAACAGTGGGGAGAATAACAACTAGCAAAATTAATTAGGTGAAAGAGTACAGTATGTAAGATCATGTAAGAGCTATAGAGAAGAGTAAAGCAACGGCAGATTCAGGAAACGCCGATATGAGCAGACAATGAAGTCTTAAAAATGGGGTGGAAGGGAAGATCTTACTGAGGTGAGATTTGAGTAAGGCCCTGAGGGAAGTGAGGGAAAAGGTATGTGGCCGTATGGGAGATAAACCTTTACGGCAGAGTGAAAAGCTAGTGCAAAAACCCTGGGGTAGAAGCATGGTTCATATATTTCAGAGCAGATGGAGAGGAGTGAAGGAAGGAGATAAAGTCAGAGAGGTAATGGATGAAGTCAGATTAAGTCATATAGGACCTTGTCAGTCATTTTCTATATTTTTTTTAAAAAAGATTTTATTTATTTAGCAGAGAGAGACATAGCAAGAGAGGAAGCACAAGCAGGGGGAGTGGGAGAGGGAGAAGCAGGCTTCCCGCTGAGCAGGGAGACTGATGCGGGGCTCCATCCCAGGATCCTGGGATCATGACCTGAGCCGAAGGCAGACGCTTAATGACTGAGCCACCTAGGCACCCTTTGTCAGTCATTTTTAAAACTACGACTTTTTATCTGATCAAGATGGGAAGCCACTAGAAAGTTTTGAGCCAAGGGGTAGCATGTTACATTTTAACATGTTGACAAAAGCCTGAACACAGGCAAAGGTAGAAGCATGGAAGCTTTAAAGATATAAAAATGACCAAAATTGAATGTGTAGAGATTAAAAAGAATCCCAGGCATGTCTAGATGAGTAATACACTGGGTAAGATTAACAGAAGGAAAAGAAAAGATTCGTGAACTTGAAGACGCAATAATCGGAGTTACTGAAATAAGATACAGAGAGAGAAAAAGACTAGATGGAGTCTAAGTGAGCAGGGGGGACAACATCAAACACCCTAATATGCTTATGCTGACGTGTGTTGGAAGTCCCAGGGAAAGCAGGGAGTAGAAAAAAATATTTGAAGGAATAACGGTGAAAAATTTTCTAGATTTGATGAAATCTATAAATACACAAACACAAGAACCTCAGTGAACCCCAAGTGCAAGAAATATGAAGAAAATACACAAAAGAACTTCCTAATCATGTTGATTAAAACCAGCGATAAAGAGAAAAATCGTAAAAGCAGCCTGAGGGAAAAGACACGTTGCGCACTTGGAAACAAAGATAAGATGACAGCGTATGTATCGCCCCGCACAACGCAAGCCAGAAGGCAGTGGAACGCGATCTTTAAAACGCTGAGAGAAAAACACTGTGACCCTGAATTCTTTACCCAGTGAAAATGTCTTTTTAAAAATGAAGGGGAAATAAAGACTTTTCAGACATACAAAAGCTGAAAGAATTCACCATAAGCAGACCTGCACTTTAGGATATGTTAAAAAGAAGACCTTCAAGCAGAAGGAAAATGATATCAAATAGAAATCTGGATCTATACAGAGTTACAAAGAATACCAGAAAAAAATAGATGGGTACTTATGTATGTGTATTTTTTAAATTAAATGTCTTTAAAACGGGCACCTGGCTGGCTCAGTCTGTAGAGCACGTGACTCTTGGTCTAGGGGTTGGTCAGGCCCCACATTGGGTGTAGAGATTACTTAAAAATCAAGTATTTTTAAAAAATAAAGTAAATATCTTTAAGAGATAATCAGTTTTTTGAAAGATTTATTTAGTCATTTGAGAGAGAGAGCGAGGTGGGGAGGGGGAGAGGGTGAGGGAGAGAGAAGCCTCAGCAGACTCTGCGCTGAACATGCAGCCCAACACGGGACTCGATCTCACAACCCTAAGATCACCACCTGAGTCAAAACCAAGAGTCCAACACTCCAACAACTGAGACACCCAGGTGCCCCAGGGATAATCGATTTCTTTTCTTTTCAAGATCTTATTTACTTATTTGAGAGAGAGAGAGAGAGTATGAGCAGGTGGAGGGGTAGAGGGAGAGGGAGACGCAGGTTCCCCGCTAAGCAGGGAGCCCCATGCGGGGCTTGATCCCAGGATCCTAGGATCATGACCTGAGCTGAAGGCAGACACTTAACGGATTGAGCTCCCAGGTGCCCTAATAATCAATTTATTAAAGCAAAAACAGTAACACTGAATCATGGGGTTTATAACATACGTGAAAATAAAATATGTGACAACAGTAGCCCTAAGCCGGGGACTGGAGAAACGTAAGTATACAGTTACAGGTTTCGTTTTTTGTTGTTTCTGGTTTTTTTTTTTTTTTTTTAAGTATTGAAGTATAATTAACATAAGTGTTCCATTAGTTTCAGGTGTACAACATAATGATTCAACAATTCTGTACCTTACTCAGTGCTCCCCATGGTAAGTATGGTATCATCTGTCACCATACGATGTTTTTACAATCTTACTGACCATATTCCCTATGCTGTATTTATCATCACTGCAACTTATTTATTTTATACCTGGAAGTTTGTCCTTCTTTTTTAAATATTTTATTTATTTATTTGACAGACAGAGATCATAGATAGGCAGAGAGACAGGCATAGAGAGAAGGGGGAAGCAGGCTCCCTGCTGAGCAGAGAGGCCGATGTGGGGCTTGATCCCAGGACCCTGAGATCATGACCCGAGTGAAGGCAGAGGCTTAACCCACTGAGCCACCCAGGTGCCCCGAAGTTTGTCCTTCTTAATCCCCTTTATCTATCTCATCCACAAGATTTTAATCGAGTATGTAAAGTGGTATAATATCACTTGAAGGTAGTTGGAAATAAGCTAAA
This sequence comes from Mustela nigripes, assembly GCF_022355385.1. NCBI lineage: Eukaryota > Metazoa > Chordata > Mammalia > Carnivora > Mustelidae > Mustela > Mustela nigripes. Next base: position 39,719,770 of record NC_081572.1, read on the forward strand.
GGTATACACCTTAAACCCTAAAGCAAGTTGCTAAACTGGATAAAGAAAAAAAAATCACAATCTAACTATGTGCTATCTACAAGAAACTTACTTTAAATAAAAGATAGGTGAAAAGTAAATACTGATTCTGCTCAACTTTGTCCAGATAACTGAAGAGGAGGGAACACTTTTCAACTAATTCTATGAGGCTGCCATGATCTAGATGCCAAAACCAAAAAAAAAAAAGACATTTCAAGAGAAGGAAAAAAACCCATATCCATTATGAACATAGATTCAAGCCTTCTTACAATTTTGGCAAATCAACCGCAGCAGCATATACGTAAGGGACAATACAATAGGACCAAATGGAGTTAATCCTAGGAATGCAAAGTTGGTCTAACATTTGAAAATCAATGCAATTTACCACATTAACAGACCCCCCCCAAAATAAAACAAAACAGAACCAAAACCCGAAACAACAACACAATGATAATCTCAAGGCAGAAAATCATCTGACACAATTCAACGTTTATTTGTGATACTAACTCTTGGGTGGTTTCTGTGTTGAGAACAGACAAGATGAGGAAAGGAAGACTCAGGGAGACAATTAGAAGCCTTATGACAACAGTCCCAGCGGAGAAAGACCAGGGTGATAACCTACTCACAGAGGTGGCGAGAGGTGGTCAGACTCTGGCTAGTCTGAAGGTAGTCCACACCGATTTGCTAACGGAATGGGTAGGGAGTAAGAGAAACAAAGGAGCCAAGAAGGAGAACTCTGAGATTTTTGTTAGGACAACTGGAAGGATAAAGATGCAGTGAGTAGCGATGGGAAGGTGGTGGGATTTGGTGGTTTTGGTGGGACAAAGCAAAAGTTTTATTTTAGACGCGGGAAGTTTGAGATGTGTGTTCAAAACCCACATTAATCGGGCTCTCTGCTCAGCAGGGGGCCTGCTTCCCTCTCTCTCTCTGCCTGCCTCTCCGTCTACTTGTGATCTCTCTGTCAAATAAATAAATAAAATCTTTAAAAAAAAATCCACATTAAGATGTCTACTAAGCAATAGACCTATAAATCCAGAGACAGAAAGATATCACATATGGGCTCCAAATTTGGGAGACTTCAACATATAATTGGTATTTAAATTCAGGAGAGCAGTTGAAATCAGCCAAAATAGGAGAAAAGATGTCAAGGTCGGTGGTCCTTTATTTATTTATTTATTTTTAAAAAGATTTTATTTATTTGACAGAGATCACAAGTAGGCAGAGAGGCAGGCAGAGAGAGAGAGAGAGAAGGAAGCAGGCTCCCCACCGAGCAGAGAGCCCGATGCAAGGCTCGATCCCAGGACCCTGAGATCATGACCTGAGCTGAAGGCAAAGCTGAGCCACACAGGTGCCCCCTGTGGTCCTTTATTTTTTAAAGATTTTATTTATTTATTTGAGAGAGACAGGGAGAGAGGACACAAGCTGGGGGAGAGGCAGAGAGAGAGGGGGGAAAAAAGGAGGGAAAAAGCCCAGGACCCTGGGATCATGATCTGAGCTGAACGCAGAAGCTTAACCCACTAACTCACTCAGGCACCCCAGCCTGTGACCCTTTTATTAAAAGATCTGATATAGGAGGAAAATCCAGTAAAGGAGATTTGAGAAGAGTGGTCAGTGAGACAGAAAGAAGGGGCGCCTGGGTGGCTCAGTAGTTAAGTATCTGCCTTCAGCTCAGGTCATGATCCCAGGGTCCTGGGATGGAGCCCTGCATCAGGCTCTCTGCTCAGTGGGAAGCCCACTTTTCCCTCTCCCACTCCTCCTGCTCTTGTTCCCTCTCTTGCTGTGTCTCACTCTGCCAAATAAATAAGATGTTTTTTAAAAAGCAGGCAGAGGGGCGCCTGGGTGTCTCGGTGGGTTAAAGCCTCTTTCTTCCGCTCAGGTCATGATTTCAGGGTCCTGGGATCGAGCCCCGCATCGGGCTCTCTGCTCAGCGGGGAGCCTGCTTCCTCCTCTCTCTCTCTGCCTGCCTGTCTGCTTTCATGTGATCTCTGTCTGTCAAATAAATAAATAAAATCTTTAAAAAAAAATGAGGCAGAAAGAAAACCAGGCAAAGTGTGGAAGCCAAGAAAAGAGAGTATTTCAAGAAGGAAGAAAATGTTGTATCAAATGCTGCTGATGAATATCAGATGATGGCTGAGAACGGGCCATTGAATTGGCAACGTGGAGGTCACTGGAAGTCTTGGTAAGGGCAACTTCAGCACAGTAGTGCAGGCAAAAAACCTGATCAGAGTGGGTTCAAGACAAAACAGGAAACCAATCCTTCACAAGCTATTTCAAAAAATAATACAGGAGGTAACACTTCCTAAATTATTCTATGAGGCTAGTATTACTCTGGTACTAAAACCAGACAAAGACATCACAAGACAACTACTGATCAATAATGCTTTATGCCATAGATACAAACATCCTCAACAAAATACTAGCAAACTAAATTCATCCTAAAGTCCTTTTTATATACAAATCTCACAAGAAGCAAGTGGGATTTATCCCAGAAATGCAAGATTGGTTCAACCTACAAAAACAATGTAATACATCATATTAATAGAATAAAGGATAAAACCCTTTTTAGGATAAAGAGGTCATTTAATAGATAAGGAAAAAAGCACTTGACAAAACTCAACACCTTTTCATAATGAAAACACTCAACAAACTAAGAATAGAAGGATATTTACTTAATCTGATAAAGGACATCCATAAAGAACCCACAGCTAACAGCTAAGTTAATGCTGAAAGGATGGGATATTTTCCCCCTAAGGCCAGGAATACAGCAAAGATGTCCGTTCTCATCACTTCTATTTAATATTGTACTGGGGTTCTAGCCAGGGCAATTAAGAAAAAAAAAAATTAATGGAAGGAATCTAGGTTGAAAAGGAAGAAGTAAAACTATCTCTATATACAGATGCCATGCTTTTATATATAGATCTTAAGGAACACACACACACACACACACACACAAACACTATTAGAGCTAATAGTTGCAGGATATAAGATTAATATACAAAAATCAATTGCATGTCTATACATTAATAGTGAATGGTCTGAAAATGAAATTAAGAAAACAATTCCTGGGGCACCTGGCCGGCTCAGTAGGTGGAGCATGAAACTCTTGATCTCAGGGTTGTGAGCTCAAGCCCCAGATTGAATGTAGACTTTACTTGAAAATAAAGTAAAATAAAAAAGAAAACAATTCCATTTACAATAGCATCAGAAGAAGTAAATACTTAGGAATAAATTTAACCAAGGAGGTAAAGGCCTATACACTAAAAAGTACAAAACACTGTTTTGTTTTTTAAGATTTTATTTATTTATTTGAAAGAGGGGGGGGGATAGCACAGAGAGAGAGGGAGAAGTAGACTCCCCACAAAGCAGAGAGCCTGACTGGAGCTCGATCCCAGGACCCTGAAATCATGACCTGAGCTGAAGGCAGACACCTAACTGTTTGAGCTACCCAGGTGCCCCAGTACAAAGCATTTTAAAGAAACTAAAGAGGACCTAAATAAATGGAAAGGCACCCCATGTTCATTGATTGCAAGGCTTAGCATTATTGAGATGGCAATACTCCCAGGTTAATAAACATATTCAATGCAACCCATACCAAAATCCTAGCTGGCCTTTCCCTGCCAGAATCTGAGAAGCTGATCCTAAAATTCATATGGAAAAGCAAAGGATCCAGAATACCCAAAACAATCTTGGAAGAAAAAAAAAAAAGAAAGAAAGAAAGAACAAAGTTGGAGGACTCACAAACTTACTGTAGTGCTACAGTAATGAAGACTGTGGAGTACTGATATGAGGATAAACATATAGATCAATAAAATAGAATTGAAAAAGAAACCTTTACATTTATGGCTAACTGATTTTTGACAAGGGTACCAAGACTATTCAGTAGGGAAAGGATAGTCCTTTCAACAAATGGTGCTGGGACAACTGAATATCCACTTGTAAAAGAATATAGTTGGCCCCCTGGCTCACATAACTTACAAAATTAACTCAAAATTGATCAAAGACCTAAATGTAAGAGCTAAAACTCATAGGAAAAAAAAACACAGATGTAAATCTTGGTGATTTTGAGTTAGGCAATGGTTATTTTGCTAGAATATGATACCAAAAGCACAAGCAACAACAGAAAAAAAAATTAGAAACTTATATGCTGGGGCACCTGACTGGCTCAGTCAGTAGAGCATGTGATTCTTGATCTCCAGGTCTTGAGTTTGAGCCCCACATTGAATGTAGTGATTACTTAAAACAAAACAAAACAAAACATATGCTTCGAAGGTTACTATCAAGAAAATGAAAAGACAATTCATAGAATAGAAGAGAACACTTGAAAATCATATATGTGATAAAGAAATAGTATTCATAATATGAAACAAACACATATAACTTAATAAAAAGATAATTTTAAAAATCTTTATTTATTTGAAAGAGACAGAGGTAGAGTGAGCACACATGCAGGAAGGAGGGGTAGAAGCAGACTTAGCCTGCTGAGGAGGGAGCCCAGGGTGGGGCTCGATCCCAGGACCCTGGGATCATGACCTGAGCCAAAGGCTTTTTTTTTTTCTTTTTTTTTTTTTAGTGGCAGAAGGACAGACTTTATTGAGCCCCTCAACCCTAGTTTTCCTTCTCCTGCACTGTCTTGGTTCCCCAATCCTTAACTGACTGAGCCACACAGATGCCCCTAAAAAGATAATTTTTAAATAGGCAAAGGATGGGGCTCCTGGGTGACTCAGTGGGTTAAAGCCTCTGCCTTCAGCTCAGGTCATGATCCCAGGGTCCTGGGATTGAGCCCCAAGTTGGGCTCTCTGCTCAGCGGGGAGCCTGCTTAAAAAAAAAAAATAGGCAAAGTATTCAAATAGACAAGTCTCTAAAGTGGATATACAAATAACCAATAAGCACCAGAAAAGATGCTTAGGGCTGCCTGGGTGGCTCAGTGGGTTAAGCCTCTGTCTTCAGCTCAAGTCATGATCTCAGGGTCTTGGGATTGAGCCCCACATTGGGCTCTCTGCTCAGTGGGGAGCCTGCTCCCCCCCTCCCCGCCTGCCTCTGCCTACTTGTGATCTCTCTGTCAAAAAAATAAATAAATCTTATAAATAAATAAATAAATAAAATCTTAAGGGAAAAAAAGATGCTTAAAGTCCCTAGTTAATAAGGAAACAGAAACCAAAACCACAATGATATACCACTTCATACTGACTAGATTTAAAAAATGTCTAGATTAAAAAAAAAAAAAAAGATGGACAATCACAAATGTTAACAGCAGGAAAGAACGGTAAGGATGTAAAATGTTGCAGTCACTTAGGAAAACAGTCCCGCAGTTACTCAGAATGGTAAACATGAGTTAAAGCATGACCCAGCAATTCCAATCTTAGATGTATACTCAAGAACTTTGAAAACATAGGTCTACCCAAACACTTGTATACAAATGTTCACAGTAGTATTACCTATAATAACCAAAAGGTGGAAACAACCCCCAAATCCATCAATTGATGATTGGATAAACACAATGTGTGTGGTATATCCATGCAACAGAATATTATTTGACCACAAAAAGCAGTGAAATACTGATACACGGATATACTTTGAAAACATGCTAAATGAGGGGTGCCTGGGTGGCTCAGTGGGTTAAAGCCTCTGCCTTCGGCTCAGGTCATGATCTCAGGGTCCTGGGATCCAGCCCTGCATCGGGCTCTCTGCTCAGCAGGGAGCCTGCTTCCTCCTCTCTCTCTCTGCCTGCCTCTCTGCCTGCTTGTGATCTCTCTCTCTCTGTTAAATAAATAAAAGATCTTTAAAAAAAGAAAACATGCTAAATGAAGAGAAGCTAGACACAAAAGGTCACATATTATATGATTCCATCTATATGAAAGATCCAGAATAGGCAAATTCGTGGAGACAGAAAGTAGATTAGCATTTGTCAGGGACTGGGGGGGTGGGCAGTGACTGCTAATGTGTATGGGGTTTCTTTTTGGGATGATGAATTTTACACCTTTGTGAATACTTTAGACACCACTGATATATATTAGAATTGTACACTTTAAACAGGTGAATTTTATGGTGTGTGAATTTTATTGCAAGGTTGTTTTTTTAAAAATTGTATTTTTTTTTTTTTTTTTGAGAGAGAGGGAGAACACAAGCAGGGGTAGGAGCAGAGGAAGAGGGACAAGCAGACTCTACACTCTGTGCAGAGCCCATCACAGGGTTTGATCTCGCTGCCCTGAGACCCTGACCTAAGCTGAAATCAAGAGTTGGATGCTCAACCGACTGAGACAACCAAGCGCCCCATCCCCAGTTTTAAAAAGAGAATCGCAGGGGCACCTGGGTGGCTCAGTGGGTTAGAGCCTCTGTCTTTGGCTTGGGTTGTGGTCCGGGGGTCCTGGGATCGAGCCCCACATCAGGCTCTCTGCTCGGTAGGGAGCCTGCTTCCCCCTCTCTCTCTCTGCCTGCCTCTCTGCCTACTTGTGATCTCTGTCAAATAAATAAATAAAATGTTAAAAAAGAGAATCGCCAACATGGGAGAAACTGTCAAGCAATAAAGGGAAACAGAGGGATGGGGACAAGACAGCAATGTTTTCAGATGGCAGAAATAACACTATATTTGCATAGAGAGATCCAGGAGGAAAAAAGGTTGGTAGTGAAGAAGGCGGTGGGAGAGGAGAGAGAGGAAGAGGGAGAGAGAGTTGCTGGAGTAGGTGAGAGGGGCTGGAGTCCAGCACTGAAGTTAAGGGCTGCTTGTAGATAGTTTATCTGCAGTAAGAAGAGAGAAAGCACAACACACACACACAAAGGCAAGTAGGTGGGTATCAATGGTGTGGGAGCTTGAGGAAGTGCCCTCTTTCAGAGAGCTCAGTCTGTTTTCCTTGAACCTCTTGCTTAGAGCCTCCTGTCTCAACACGTGCTTTCAAAGAAAGCAAGCTGGCTTCAAAGAAAATAAACAAGCAAGCAAGCACATTAATCGCCTCCAGATCATCTACCCTAGTAGCTTTTATTTATTTTTATTTTTTTAAAGATTTTATTCATTCATTTGACACAGACAGAGAGATGGAGAGAGCACAAGCAGGGGGCAGAAGCAGAGGGAGAGGGAGAAGCAGGCTCCCTACCCAGCAGAGAGACCGACATGGACTTGATTTCAGGACCCTGGGATCACGACCAGAGCCGAAGGCGGGTGCTTAACCATCCGAGCCACCCAGACGCCCCAAACCTAGTAGCTTTTAAAAATTAATTCTAGGGGCGCCTGGGTGGCTCAGTGGGTTGAGGCCTCTGCTTTCGGCTCGGGTCGTGATCCCAGGGTCCTGGGATCGAGCTCCATATCGGGCTCTCTGCTCAGCGGGGAGCCTGCTTCCTCCTCTCTCTCTGCCTGCCTCTCTGCCTACTTGTGATCTCTGTCTGTCAAATAAATAAATAAAATATTTAAAAATAAATAAATAAATAAAAATAAAGATTAATTCTACCCCGGGGCGCCTGGGTGGCTCAGTGGGTTGAGGCCTCTGCCTTCAGCTCAGGTCATGATCTCAGGGTCTGGGGGATCGAGTTCAGCAGGGAGTCTGCTTCCTCCTCTCTCTCTGCCTGCCTCTCTGCCTACTTGTGATCTCTGTCAAATAAATAAATAAAATCTTAAAAAAAAATTAATTCTACCCCAAGCTGGTCATTCTCTTGCTCTGAGTCCTTTCCACAATGTTATTTATTTCTGTTATTTTAATCCATTTTAAATTTTACTTTATTATTATTAAAGAGTAATTCTTGCACAAATAAAATTTACAAGGTTCAGAAAGCAAATCACTCTCCTACCTCTGTCCCCAGTCCTCCTCCTCGAGGCCAGTTTACTGTACATCCTCCAAGAGATAATCTATGTATATGAAAGCATATGTATGTATATTTGCATATATATCCCTCATTGCTTTTAAAAACCGCAAATGGTATCCAAACTTACTGTTCCGTATCTTGCTGTTTTCACTGAATATGTATCTTGGAGATTGTTTCATATCAGTACATATAGCACTGACTCATTCTTTTTCATAACTACTATGATATGACAATTTTAAAATATTTTTGCGAAGTCTTTGATATTCCTTCCTTCAAGAGGTGGAGCTCGATTCCTAAGTGTGGGCTGGACTTTGTGACTCACATCTAATGAACTAAATATGGCAGAACCAATGTGTGTCCTCTGAGACTAGGTCATAAAAGACAATGCAGCTTCCTCCCTCCTTCCCCCCTTTTTCTAACTTTTGGATCACCTGCTCTGGGTAAAGGGAGCTGCCATGACGTTCAAGCAGCCACCTGGAGAGAGGACCGTGTCGTGTGGCACAAAGGCTTCCTGCCCACAGCCAGGGAAGTGAGCCCTTTGGGAAAGGGATCCTGAGGTCTCACTCAAGCCTTCAGATGACTGCACCCGGCAGTTTGTAACCTAATCAGAGACCCAGAACCAGAACCACCTAAGTAAGCTGCTCCCAAAGTCTGAGCCACCCAAACTGTGAGCTAAAAATGAAACATATTTTTTAAAGAATTTTATTTATTTATTGGAGAGAGAGAGCTGGGGGAGAGGCAGAGGGAGAAGGAATGTCGAGCCAAGTCCGTGCTGAGCGCAGAGCCTGACACAGGACCCAATCCTGTGACCCTGAGATCATGACCTGAGCTGAAATCTAGAGTTAGACTAACCGAATGAGCCATCCCATTGAAATGGGATGATAAAGGAGATAGCACACATTTGTTTTAAGTGTGTATAATTGTGGGGCGTCTGGGTGGCTCAGTTGGTTGAGCATCTGACTCTTGATTTCAGCCCAGGTCATGATCTCAGGGTTGTGGGATGGAGCTCATATCAGGCAACACACTGGGTGTGGAGTTTGCTGGGAGTTCTCTGTCTCTACCCGCCCCCCAACAACAAGAACAACATATATATATATATATATATATATATATATATATATAAATGAGAAATGTCCTATGAAAAGGCCTTGCCACCCATAAAGTATGTCATGAGTATAAAGGATAGTGCTTTCTTGTCCCATCATCTCCCTGCCTTTCCAATGATGATCAGCACATACTTCTGAATTTGCTCAAACCACATTGCTCTGCAGAAAGCATGGCATGTAGGCCTTTGTGAGGGTGCATCTCGTGTGTTCTCAGGTGATGATTTCCCTGGGAGAAGCTGATATTTTCATCTGTGTTCCCATCAGCAATTTCCTGGGTTAATGTGAAAGCCATATATATTTTAAGTTGTTGTTTTTTTTTTTTTTAAGATTTTATTTATTTGACAGAGAGAGTGAGCACAAGCAGAGGGAGTAACAGAGGCAGAGGGAGAAGCCCGATCCCCACTGAGCAGGGAGCCTGACATGGGGCACCATCCCAGGACTCTGGGATCATGACCTGAGCCAAAGGCAGACCCTTAACCGACAGAGCCACCCAGGTGCCACTAAATTTTAAGTTTCTTCTGAATATTTTCACTTTATTCAGAACGTGAGGTCAGCTAGGAAACAAATCTGGCTCTGTGGACTTTTCTCTCTCTGCTCCTGACCTAGACTGGCCTCCCAGCAGCGTAGACAGGACCTGTCAACTGTACTCTGATGATGAAGATGAACAACAGCAACAAAAAATCTAGTCTTTTCCCTGGAGGGGAAAGCAGCTAATAGCATTCAGATATTTTGAGATGAAACTGTTACCATGGGAATATTTCCCTATCTTTCCCTTAATAATGATGGGTAGAAACAATGATCAGAACAGCTCCCAGAATTCTAGAAATAAAGGCAACAAGGGAAGGAAAATGAAGCTGGGAGAACATGTCCCAAAGAAAGGATCCATTAGTTCTGCCAAAGCTCTGTCCTGGCTTCATCCTAGAAAAGCCGGACAGGATCGGCTGGGCTGAGTCCCTAGGTGAGCAGTTTTTCTCAAAGGTTCAGAGTTCCCATATAGGCTGGAGGTAGGTGATTGTGAGATGAGGGTGGTGGGGACAATCCTTGAGGACCGCTGGTAAGGGAGCTAAGTTGCTCTTTCCTTCTGTGCATGGGGTGGGGGTGAGGGGCAAGGTAGAAAAACTAGAGACCTAGCAAATTCTAATGCTTCTTAATATTTCTCCATTTCTGTCCTGGCAGGAGATCAATGTGCTCAGGGATCCCTCCATCCTCGGGAAGCCAGAAGCATGCTGGCACAGGCATTTTCATCTTGCAGCCCAGAATTTCCTACCCTGTATGGCTCCCTACAAGTAGGTTCAGAAATCATTTCCTAACCAAGAAGGGACAGGATGCTACCTCGTCACTCACCCTAAATTACCTACTGCTTGGAGCACTAGGAGTCCCCCCAGCTTGGCGCCAGCTGGACTCCTGTTGCTGCAGGACTTTGGGAAGTCAAAGGACAAATGGCTCACTGATGAGCAAAATAGGTTATCTTTTGTGATAGGCATCTTACCCTGGTCTGCCATAACCCCATACATACTCTCAGAAAGGTTTGTTGCCTTTTTTGTTTCTACTTTTTGGGAAGGGGCATCCCTAAATAGAGCCATCGTGCCAACAGAATATATGGGGATCCAACCTGCTAGCTGGGGATTTAAGCAGTCATTTCAAATTAGTGGGTAAAGATACGCAGAATGGGTAACTCCCTTAATTACAAATGCCTCTTAAAGTATCAACCAAAGAGGAAATAAGTTGGTATCACCATAACAAGCAGCCCTGCTCATGTGAGCTGTCCCTAAGGAGGGACAGGATGACGGTGGACTGCCTCTTCACCTACATCCTTGTCTGCCAATTCTCCCAGACCTCAGTTTGCTTGGACTGTCAGAAGCTAAGGATTTCCTTTTTTTTGAGATCTTCAGTTAAAAAAGCAAAGTAAGCAGCACTTGAACTGTTCCTTGGATGTAGCAGGTAGAGGCTAATCCTTATAGGAATGCAACTTAAAGACCAGAACCATATTGCATGGGGTGAACAACAGAGAACAGAGTTTTCCTTCTTCAAGCAAGCACCCAGTAAAGGAACGCACAGCTGTCCCTGTCTCTCACAACTTCCAGAACCATATATTTTCATTTCAAAAATTCATGATTCACAAAGAGAAAATCAGTTTAAAAATTTGATCTGGCATAAACACACACTCAGCGGAGTACAGCAGGGAGCTCTAAAGATGCATGGCTCCATGGACACAGAGAAACCCGCCAGCAGACACCCAACTTGGCCAACTTCCCTGGTCGCCTGGTTTTGAGATCTCCACAGACCTGGCTACATAAGAGTAAGGCTCTCACTGGCAGATGACATGCCTTTCTTAATTCATTCTTTAAAAAAAAAAAAAAAAAAAAAGCACAAAAATATATATTTATTTTTAAAATAAGCTCTATACCCAATGGGGGGCTTGAATCCACCACCCTGAGACCAAGAGTCACGAGTCACCATCAAGAGTCACATGCTCTACCAACTGAGCCAGCCAGGAACCCCCTTAATTCTTTCTTACTGACTACTGGGCAGGCAGAGCTTCATCACTAGGCTTTGAAGGACATTTCTGGCAAGTAGTAACTCACTCCCAAAGTGTGACTCCTAAAAGGTGGCAGAATCCTGATTGCAATGTAAGATGCACCTGGTTTATAATCTGGTACAAGTCTCAGATGCCACTTATTCCTAACAGATTAACACAGCTTTCATGCTGCTTGAGATAAACATATATTCTGTTCCAAGTACGTTATTACAGAGCATATTTTTCAAATTCAGCTGCTACTTTTGACATTTTTTTATAGAAGTGTGTGTCTACATTTTTACATAACATGCTAGAGAAAATCCCTTCAAAAAAAGTGATTGCTGCTCTCTAGCCCTGGGAATATGAGATACACAAACACTTGAATTCCTTCAGCCCACGTGAAATTAAGTACTCCTTACGAAAAAAATAATGTATACACACTTACACTTTTTATGTATAAGTTATTCAAGTTCAAGTTGAACACAATTTCACCCACAAAACTTTAGGGGGGCTCCTCAACTTGAGAAAACTCCCCCTTTGTTTCAATTCCCATTGCACTTGATTTTACATCCTATAGTTATTATTTTTCTACCTGCAATAGACACTTATTTACACATTATCTCCTTAAAGACAAAAATCTTCCAGTACAGCACCTCTCTCCGCCGTAACTCTTTCAGCTTTATTTCTCACACAATCAGCCCACTCTTTATTTTTATTTATTTATGTAAAGATTTCATTTATTTATTTATTTATTTGAGCACGAGCAGAGGGAGCTGAAGGCAGAAGGAGAAGTGGGCTCTCTGCTGAGCAAGGAGCCTGATGCAGGGTTCAATCCCAGGACCCTGGGAACATGACCTGAGCCGAAGGCAGAGGCTTAACCAACTGAGCTACCCAGGAGGTCCTATTTTTATTTATTTATTTTTGTTTCAAGTTTGTATTTAAATTCCAGTTACCTGACATATAGCGTAACATCATTTTCAGGAGTAGAATTTAGTGATTCATCACTTACATATTAACAGCTGTGCTCACAAGTGCCCTCCTTAATCCCCATCACCCAGCTAGCCCATCCCCCGCCCACCTCCCACCATCATCCCTGTTTGTTCTGTATAGTTAAGAGTCTCTTGGGGTGCCTGGGTGGCTCAGGGGTTTAAGCCTCTGCTTTCAGCTCGGGTCATGGTCTCAGGGTTCTGGGATTGAGCCCCACATCTGCTCAGCAGGGAGCCTGCTTCTCTCTCTCTCTCTGCCTGCCTCTTGGCCTACTTGTGATCTCACTCTCTCTCTGTCAAAAAAATAAAAAAATCTTAAAAAAACAAAAAGTCTCTTATGCTCGGGAAGACTTTGGGTCAGGTCATGATTCCCAGGAACCTGGGATCGAGCCCTGCATCAGTCTCCCCACTCAGCGGCGAGCCTGCTTCTCCTTCTCCCATTCTCCCTGCTTGTGTTCCCTCTCTCACTGTGTCTCTTCCTGTCAAAAAATAAATAAAATCTCTAAAAAAAAAAAAAGAGTTTCTTATGATTTGCCTCCCTTTTATCCCCCTCCATGTTTATCTGTTTTGTTTCTTAAATTTCATGAGCGAAATCATATAGTATTTGTCTTTCTGATGCATTTTGCTTAGCATGAAACACTCTAGCTCCATCCGTAGGATTGCAATGGCAAGATTTCACTATTTCATATATACACCACATCTTAATTTCTTTTCATTTAAAGATTTTATTTTTAAGTAATCTCTATACCAACGTGGGGCTCAAACTTAGAACCCAGAGATCAGGAGTCCTACGTTCTGACTGCCCAGCCAGGTGCCCCCACATCTCTATCCATTCATCGGTCAATGGACATTTGAGTTCTTTCCATAATTTGGCTATTGTTGATAATGCTGCTATAAACATCAGGGTGCATGTACCCCTTCGAATCACCATTTTTGTATCCTTTGGGTGAATACCTAGTACTGTAATTGCTGGGTCATAGGGTAGCTCTATTTTTAACTTCTCAAGGACTCTCCACACTCTTTGCTAGAGTGGCTGCACCAGTTTGCATTCCCATCAACAGTACAAGAGGGTTCCCCTTTCTCCCCATCATCACCAACATCTCTTGTCTCCTGCAGTAGGCGAGAAAGTGCTGAGCTAAGGCTAAGGAGCCTTGTTGATCAGACAACTTGAAGAAAAGCCCAAACCCCAGTTCTGAGGCTTGTGGCCACTGGATCCTTGCATCTGAGTCCCTGTCATTCTGCAGCTGATTTTGCTGGGGCCCCACCCCACAGCTGCTGGCAGAGCCCATCTCAGCAGAAAATATTTAGATTTCCTTTAGTTTTTATTTCCTCGTTCAGTCCAGTATGTTGCACTGACTTCCACTGAGTTTTAAGGCGAATAGCCTTGTTTATTGCCTGGTCATTTGTTCATGCAAAACATATTCATTGAGCACTGACTATGTGCCAACACTTGTTCTAGGTCCTGAGTACACAGTGATGATTTAAGACACCCTTACACTGGTCTTGGCAATGATTTTTAGAGTCTGACTCCAAAAGCAAAGGCAACAAAAGCAAAAATTATCAAATGGGACTACATCAAACGAAAATGCTTCTGCAATGCAAAAGAAGCCATCAATGGGAAATGAAACGGCAGCCTACAGGATGGGAGAAAATATTTGCAAATTATACATCGGATAAGGGGTTAATATCCAAAACACATAAAGAACTCCTATAACTCAATGGCAAAAACACAAACCATCCAGTTAAAAAATAGGCAGAAGATCTGAATAGACAATTTTCCAACAAAGATACCCAGTTGGCCAAGAGGCACATGAAAAGATGTTCAACATCACTCATCATCAGAGAAATGCACATCAAAACCACAATGAGGTATCACCTCATACCCCTTAGAATTGCTATTATCAACAAGCCAAGAAGTAACGAGAACTGGTGAGGAGGAGGGAAAAAGGGAATCCTGAAGCATTGTTGGTGGGAATTTAAATTGGTGCAGCCACAGGGGCTCCTGGCTGGTTCAGCCCATAGAGTGTGTGACTCTTCATCTCAGGGTTTCAAGCTCAAGCCCCACCCTGGGTGTAGAGACCACTTAAAAATAAAATGAAATCTTAAAAAAAATTTGTGTAGCCACTGTGGAAAACAGTATGGAGTTTCCTCAAAGAATTAAAAATGGAACTACTGTATGATCTAGCGATTCTACTTCTGGGTATTTATCCAAAGCAAATGAAAACACTAACTCAAAAAGATACACTCAGCCCATGTTCACTGTGGTATTATTTGTAACAGCCAAGATATAGAGATAACCTAAGTGTCCAATGGATGAACTGATGAAGATGTACACACACAAACACACCAGAATACTATTCATCCAAAAAAAGAATGAAATTGGGGCCCCTGGATGGCTCAGTCTTCATCTCTTGATCTCACCTCAGGTTGTGAGTTCAAGCCCCATTCTGGGCTCCATGATAAATACAATTTGGGCTCCATAAATAAATACAAATTTAAAAAATTATGACAGTACAATCTAAATTAATAAAAGAAGAAATGATAGAAGTAGAAAATGTGGCAAGTATCACAGTTAAGAACTATTCTGGGCAAGATCAATATTAGTCACTATCACAGTGAGATATCACTTCACACTCACTAGAATGTTTACAATAAAAAACAGATAACGAGCATTGGCAAGGATGCGTTGAAACTCAAATCCTCATAAATTGCTGCTAAGGAAATAAAGTGGCGAAGCCACTTTGGAAGACCACTTGGCAGTTCCTCAAAATATTAGCACAGAATTACAGATGGCCAAGCAATTCTACGCCCAGGTATATACCCAAGGATATGTGAAAACATATCTGTACACAAATGTTCAAGGGAACATTACTCACAGTAGCCAAGAAATAAAGGGTGCCTGGCTTAGAGCATGCAACTCTTGATTTCCGGGTCGAGTTCAAGCCCCAAGTTGGATGCAGAGTTTACTTAAAAAAATAAAAAAAATAAAAATTGTTATGAAAAAAGTAAAAACAAAAAGTTTCAACTGATAACATAAAAATGTGGTATGTCCATAGAGTGGAATATTATTCAGCCAAAAAAGGGGAATGAAATACTGATATGTGTCGCAGTATAGACGGACCTTGAAAACATTACGGTATGTGAAAGAGCCAGTCACAAAAGACCACTTGTTGTAGGATTCCGCTTATTTGAAACGCCCAGAAGAGGCAAATCTTATTATTATTTTTGTAACTTTAAAATGATTCAAACTATTTTGAAATAAAAAGTTAAATAAAAATAGCCAAGGAGCTCGATGAGATCATCTAGAGACAGAGTATAGGTAGGGTAAGAAAACTGAGGACAGCCGCTGCCTTCGGCTCAGGTCATGATCCCAGAGTCCTGGGATCGAGTCCCACATCGGGCTCTCTGCTCAGCAGGGAGTTTGCTTCCTCCTCTCTCTCTCTGCCTGCCTCTCTGCCTACTTGTGATCTCTCTCTGTCAAATAAATAAATAAAATCTTAAAAAATATATATATATGTATATATACGTGTATATATACATGTATATATATGTGTGTATATATATATACATATACATATATACATATGTATATATACATGTATATATACATGTATATATATATATATACTGCATCTTCTTAATCCATTCATCTATCAGTGGACATCTAGGCTCTTTCCATACTTTGGCTATTGTGGACATCTCTGCTCTGTATATATATATATATACATATATATATATGTATATATATGCACATATACATATGTATATATATATGAATATTAGGCAGCCATAAAAAATGAAATCTTGCCACTTACAACGATGTGGATGGAACTAGAGGGTATCATGCTAAGTGAAATAAGTCAATCAGAGAAAGACAATTATCATATGATCTCACGCATATGTGGAATTGAGAAACAAGGCAGAGGATCATAGGGGAAGGGAGGGAAGAATGAAACAAGACAAAACCAGAGAGGGAAACAAGACAAAACCAGAGAGGGAGACAAGCCATAAGAGACTCTTAATCTCAGGAAACAAACTGAGGGTTGCTGGAGGGGAGGTGGTGGGAGGGATGGGGTGGCTGGGGGATGGACTTTGGGGAGGGTATGTGCTGTGGTGAGTGCTGTGAATTGTGTAAGACTGAAGATTCACAGGCCTGTACCCTGAGATAAATAATACAGTATATGTTAAAAAATAAAATAAATAAATAGAAAGGGTTGCATAAATCAAGAAAATTAAGTCAGACACAGGAGATGGACACGTATTCCCTGTGGTATTCTAAGAGTAGGCAGGTGCACGATTAAGTGAGGCAAAGGTCTGCGACTCAGTGCACAGCCAACAAGGCAGAGTCTGGCAGGACAGAGTCGGTGAGCTACTCCAGGCTCGGTTCTTCGGTGGCAGAGGAAAGGCCAATGTGCAGACACCTGCCTAACACATCCCTTCCCTGCTTAAGGCCTTTAATGGAGCCTCTAGAGAGGGTAGACCAGATGGTCTCTGAACGAAACACAGGTCAGGGCTAGGAAGCCACGCTGTGAAGAGGGGAGTAAAGTGGACAGATGGATCCTAAACACCAAGACTTAGCTCCTGGGCACCAGCAGCCAGGCCTCAACCCTCCCGAGACCTAAAGGATAAGGAGCTTCGAGGGCAGGATTTTAGAAGGAGCATCTGCAAAGCAGCCACAAGTGTGAGCGAGGTGCATTAGTAGAACAGAAAGATCTCTCTGGGGCGTAGTCGGGTGGGAGGGTGCGGATTTGGGAGGCAAACAAGGTCTAGCTGGGGTCTGCAGGGTTGTGTCAACCACTTACGATTCGAAGGTATCATGAATAGAAAAGAAAGACCTAAGTTTGCTAACCTATTTAACAGAGGCATAATCACTCTGTTGGAAAACAATTTTAACTCCTGTTTACTTAGCTATCCCAGCACACCATAACCTCTTTGAAGGCAAAGAGCATGTGTTGAACGACTCTGACTGCCCCCATGTCCAGTGGGCAGTCCTGACTTCAGCAGGCGTCAGGATCCGGTGGGGGGGCCTTGGTGTTTGTGAACACCCATTTTGCTGGACCCCAATTTCCAAGTTTCTGAGTCATTCGGTAGGAGGTGGGGCCTGAAAACCATCCCTTACGAGTTCCCCAGCACGGTGACCATGCTTCCAGAATCTGGGAGACAAGTTAAGAGGGAAATCAGTAAAAAGAGTAACTGGATGTGTTACGCTCAGCCGCTTCTAGTCTAGATGGTACCACGAACTGGCTGGGGTGCAGGAGGCTGGACTCAGAAATCCCACGGGCCAAGGAGAGAAGCAGAGGTCAAAAGAGTTAAGTCAGTGATAAAATGTTATTCTAGGAGTTTTCTCCTCTGGTAAAGCCTCGTTTCCAAAGTACTTTGCTACTTATAAATAAAAAGAGAAAGCATTTTTTTTTTTTTTTCAAAATTAACAAGTTAAGGACAAGTAAGCAAAAACCATAAACGGTGTCTTTAAAAGAGTGGTTATGGCCTTACTTCCCTCAGTTGTCTACTCCTGAAAGAAAGCTCATGGCCAAACCTGCACTGCTCTAAAGAGACACCTGGTGACAGCTCCCAGAAGTGAAAGCAGTATGCCTCAGAGGAGCTGGAAGTCTTCCAGAAAATTTGCTTTGACCACTTTAACCCTTCTTGGCAATGGAAATGTCAAAACGCTGTTGATTTTTTCTTCTTAGGCCTGGCTTTAAAAACTGAACATACTGCAAACTTCCCAAAGGGAAAAAAACCAAGTCAAGTTGTCAAGGGCTGGCTCCTGCAGCGGGAGGACACCGAACTGGGAGTCAGGACCTGGGTTCCAAACCTAGCTCAGGCACAGACTAACGGTGTGGCTCTGGATAAGTCACTCCTACTCTTCATGCTGTTTATTCTATAAAAGCATGGTGTTAGGTGATACCTAGGTCCATTTTAGTTCTGATATTTTGACTTTAATATCCAAAGAAATCAGAAGCATTATCACACTGTCATGCACACAGGGGGCTGACTGCCTCGCTAACTAGAGGTCAAACTCACCACTCTTGCAGAATTCTTGTTTTTTTCCTCCTAAAGATTTTATTTATTGAGAGAAAGAGAGAGAGGGTGTGAACAAACAGGGTCGGGGGACAGAGGGAGAGGGAGAAGCAAACTCCCCGCTGAGCAGTAAGCCTGACACAGGTGATCCCAGGACCCTGAGATCACATCTGGAGCTGAAGGCAGACACTGAAGCCACTGAGCCACCCAGGCGCCCCTCTTGTAGGATTCTTTTACCTTCCAGGTGTGCAATTAATTACACAATTTCACAAATGGAAAACAAACACGGATTAAGTACCAAAAGAACAGCTCCAGGGTGAGTGCTCAGAGGAAGTGAAACTGATGTCCTCAGAGGAAGTGAAACTGATGTCCTCTTTACCTGGTTAGGCCACGCTGCCCTCCAAGATGAGCCCTGGCCCTGCCTCAGCACTATGTTCTGGTGAACACCACCATGGGCAAAAGTGAAACAAAGGAAACACCTCCTACAGATCCAATCTTAGTTTCCCTACAAATAAAACATGAATACAATAAAGTATTGTACCTTTTCAAATTCCAAAACAATCAGGTAAATTGTTTTTTAATTACTAGTAAAACCTGCTATGCATTTATTACTATATTTTCATCAGTTACACCAGGCATCGGTCAGATCGTGCCCACGGCCTGTTCTTATACAGCCCTTGGACTAAGGTAGGTTCTCTGTTTTTAGGTGGTAAAAATATAAAAAAATTTTTTTTGTGACAAATGAAAATACATGAAATTCAAATTTCCATGCCTATAAACAAAGTTTTATTAGAATGCAGTCACGGTGGGGCGCCTGGGTGGCCTAGTCCCTTAAGTATCTGACTCTTGGTTTCAACTCAGGTCACGATCTCAGGGTCATGAGATCAAGCCCTGCATCTGGCTCCTTGCTCGTCGGGGAGTCTGCTTGAGATTCTCCCCTCTCTCTCTGCACCACCCACCCCCGCCTGCCCTGCTCACAGGTGCGCTTACTCTCTACAATAATTTTTTTTTTTTTTTTAAAGGATGCAGCCATGCAGGGCACCTCAGTGGCTATTGATCAGGTGCCTGCCTTCGGCTCAGGTCATGATCCCAGGGTCCTGGGACTGAGCCCCATATCGGGCTCCCTGCTCAGCGGGTAGTCTGCCGCTCCATTTCTCTCTGCCCCTACCCCTGCTCATGCTCTCTAAAATAAATAAATAAAATCTTTGAAAATAAATAACAAATACTTATATTTATTATTTATTACAGAAATATAGAAATATAAAATATAAAGTAAATATATAAATATAAAATGAATATTATTTATATTCATATTATAAATAATATCAGTCATGCCCATTTTTTTGTCTGTGGTTGCTTTCCTGTTATGACAGAGTGGAGGAGCAGCAAAAATTTCAAACATTTACTATCTGGCCCTTTACAGAAAAAGTTTGTGATCCATAAGTTATTCTACCCCACACATACCCACATCATTCTAATAAAAACTTTCAAGGGTTATCTGATTAAAAAAGACTTAAAATATAGACCACAAATAGGAAAATCCCGAAAGAGGAAAAAGTGGTCATGTGGAATTTGATTTTTCCAGTGTGTATGTATGAAGATAAGACTGGCAATGCCTCCTGGTGAGTATACACCCGACATACACAGCTTTTAAACCCAGAACGAATGGCAAGCTCTCAATTTCCCTGTCTGACTTCTGCAATGGTCTACGCTGAAGGAGAAGATAAAATCTACAGAGCAAAACACTGTCACTGGAAAATACATCCAGAAACTGGAAAGACGTTAGGAAGTTAGGAAGTGCTTCCTAATGATGTCAAAATCTTGCTTTCTGGTAAAACTGTCCAAACTTTCTGAGCCAAAAATAACAGGGAAAAAGGTTCTGAATAGTTTGTGTGTGCCACTGGAGTTTTAAAATTTGGGATGCACTAAAGAAATGTCGGATTCGTAACTGTGATCCTCACAGGTCAGAGATGGAAGTGGAAACAAAGCTGAGGCCCAAATGGGTTAACAGACATTCATTCTCACAGATGGACTTTTGATAAACAAGAGTTAAAAAGACAAGAATTACAAGTTTCGAGGTTTTAACAAGTAGGGCTGTGAAATCTGGAGACTGAGGTTTTTGGAACAGTCAGGTTACCTGAGTGGAGCACCGTCAACCCTTAAACATTAAATAAATTTAGCATCTTGACGTCCTACTTCCCAGAAAGGACCTAGTCTCAAATCAGCTTCCTAAAAGCATAAAGACTATTAAAATTGAAAGGATGATGCCAAATAAATGTGTTCATGACAACTCGGTCACATACTCATTTTTAAGATTTGTACACATATATTTTAAAGACACTTTTATGTTGATTTTTTTACTAGTACAACTCAGACAAGAGGGGCACCAAAGCTAACAGCAGTTGAATTCTCAGGGCCTACTCAGGAAAGATTTATACTCTATGCAGTTTGAGCACTTACCTCTGTTCTCCCTAGTCATTCTGTTGCCTTCCCTCCGGTCAGAAAAATTCTCATTTCATTCAGGACCGGCTCATCAGTATGTCCCCTCCTTGGCGCTTAACCCCTGATGGGTAATGTACAGGTATGCACAGATACCCACAGCCCTCCTGCCTCTTCTTTCACAGGCCATTTCAGGAGGATTATGTGCCCCTCAGCTCCTGACACCCACTGTCCTCTCTACTGTAGTTTATAAGCTCCGGCAATGTGGGACATTACTCATTTTGGGGTCAAATGTAAAAAAGACATATGAATGGCAAGAAGCAAGAGCCCCCTGATGTGCTAAGTAAGGCTAAGTTACTACATTATGCCATAGAACCACAAACATTTGAAGTGATGTTTCTTCACATGACTGCCTCACTATTCAGTAAAATACTGCAGCAAGGGCCCCTGGGCAGCTCAAGGGCCCCTGGCCCAGTGGGTTAAGCCTCTGCCTTCGGCTCAGGTCATGATCTCAGGGTCCTGGGATGAAGCCCCACATCAGGCTCTCTGCTCAGGAGGAAGCCTGCTTCCCCTTCTCACTCTGCCTGCCTCTCTGTCTACTTGTGATCTCTCTCTGTCAAATAAATAAATAAAATCTTTAAAAAAAGAAAATACTGCAGCAAGCAGGGATGCCTGGGTGGCTCAGTTGGTTAAGCATCTGACTCCTGCCTTCGGCTCAGGCCGAGAGAGTTTGAGCCTTGCACTGGGCTCCGTGCTCAGCAGGGAGTCTGCTCCCACCCACCCCCCAGTAAATCAATCAATCAATCAATCAATCAATCTTGGGGAAAAACAAATATTGTAGCAAGCAGCCTCAGAACCATCCATTAAAGACAGGATGCCATTGGTGCAAAGTGCAAAATTTTCTTTCCAATTCTCAAGTTCCTACTTTTTCTCATTTTCCCTTGGTGCTCTTACAGCTTGCATCTTCTGCGAGTAAACCATAAAAGCCAGAAGAAGCCTATCGCTTTATTTACTCACGTATTTCCTCATATTAACTGGTCTCTAAAATGAATGTGAAATGAAGAAAATATGTGCATGACCCTGTAGGTTATAGAGGAGAAACCAGGGAGCATTCCCCCTGCAAGCCCGCCCCCTGCACTCACTGATGGGACTAGACGGTTGCTGGGCTTAGTAGGGGGGACGGGTCAAGAGCAGGTGAGACGGGGGCGGGGGAGGGGCGCTGCTGGTCTTCTTGCAGTTGGACACTTGAGCTTCGAATGAAAAGAATGAGAGAAAAGTCTACATATATAAACATCACTTTTCACATCTTGGCAAACTACCTTCCTCAGTTTCTCACAAACATATCAATCTATAAAGTGTATCCATCTGAGTCTGAACAGGGAAGAACTTGGAAGAAAAGAACTGACTCATTGGAGGCTGTGCAACTGACGCATGTAAACAGGAGGCTTCGAGAAGACGAAAAACGAGGAGTCATCAGATTCTGCTTAACTTTCCCTTTCCTCAACTTTAGAATAGAAATGGGAAGTGGGGGGACAGGGAAGTACGCAGCTAAATACGGCACAGGTCATTTTACAAGTGTAGAGCTCATAAGTTACGCTGTTTTCAGCTGCTCAGAGAGTGTGATCTTTGGATGTCCATTAGAACAGCAAAAAGGAAGAAAAAAATCCATGTTAGAGGCACGGATAAACACATACGTCACAGCCAAAACCACGTGAGCTAGGTGTATGCGGGAGAATAGATCTGCCACAGCTTTCAAAGAGACTTCCTCTTCTACATACAAATCATACTGGTCTTCTTACCTAATGAGTATTATCTGCTTGAACAAAAAATAATTTTCAAGGTAAGAAAGACAGAAACCAGAGGATTTCATTCACACCTGTACAGGAATTTTGACTTCGTAAGACAAGAAAACTCAAGGTCACGGTACACAGCAGTTATTTATTTAAATACTCGAAAAGATTGAAGATGGAAAAAAATAGGTTTATCATGAGAGTTTACGTTCGTTGGATTTATTTTATCATTTAAAAAAGTGCTGCCTCCGGGTTATCCTAGCCAGCTGGAGAACACTTTACGACACATGCAGCCACTGTAGGACACTATCATAGACACGGCCGTTAGAGAATGACATACACTGGGGGAGGAAATTCAGTAGTAGTAATGGCGACTGTTTATTTAAACTAAAAACATTGATAATATACAAATATTTTTTCTCATTTGATTGAAAGGGCTATAAAATTCTACATACAGACAAAGGAAGCAACATAATCATATGGGTCACGCCCCCGCTAACTGCCTTTAACTTACTCCTTCCTTCAAGAAGCACTTCACTCAGCTAGGCAACTTTCTAGACTGCACAATGGCTTCGAGGCTGGCCTACCACAAGTGACTGAAAGAGAGGTGTGAGCTGATCAGAACTCCTCCGTTCTTAAAAATGGAGAGAAAATGGCAAATTGTGCCTCGTGTTCTTTAAAGAACCCAAAGGATCATTCTGAGTAAAATGTGAAATAAATAATTGATCCATGAGTAAATACAATCTCAGAGCTGACTTAGACCTAGGAGAGTGAGCCAACCGAACACTAACAATACCACGTAGAAACATCTAGAAACATCATTTCTAGAATTCAGGTTGGGAGACCATATCTTGCCTGAATATATACATTATTTACAAAATATTCCCTTTTGGCCTCTGAAATTTAGCCATTTGAGTTTGGCTGTTAAGCTCTTTCTTTTCATATGCTAGCCAATACTGCAGTTATAGCTATCATTAAAATACTCTTATGCATGAATTACAAATATTAATAAAGTAACTCTGCATGTATAAATATCTCAATATTTCTAGCAGAATTTAAAGCATACATAAATACATAAAAGTATTTGTTTTTGGTAGGGCATTTTTTTTTTAATCATCGCTGTTTCAACAATGCTTTGTACATAGCAAAACCCAAAACTGCAAAAACAGTAGCACCAAAACTTGCTCGAAGCCAAAACGTGGAGCTCTTGAGGTCAGCTTGTGTCACGTGCCTGTAGTCAGAAAATATAATTAATGTTCAAAACATGATTAGTATGAAAATACCAATTACATTAACAGTCTACTTTTAGGGAAGTATTAGCACACTTGTCAGGCTAATTGCATACAGTAATGCTTATCAAAAACATTTATCAATAGAGCCACACGTACATTGCTTAATCATTATCTTTAGACATAACGTAGACATTAATAAAGACGAATGTCTTTACAATTAGCTACTACGTGGGAGTAATCAACATAACAAAATTTTAGACATTTTCTTCACATGGGAAATGGAGAACGTAGACAAATCAACCTACTACTTTTTAATCCCACCACGGTCCTTCAAAATGAGAGGTAAAGCCGAGATCTCACAATTTGGAGAGTCCATTTCATGGAACTTAGTATGCAATCTCCTGCCCAGGAATCAAAAGCTATCATGTAAGCAGTTAAGCGACAAGTGACCATACTTTTCTAAGAGCAATGCTTAAAGTCAACTTTAAAAACACTGAGCCCCAGAAAAAATTTATCCAAAAAAATCCCAAAGGGGATAGGGAAGATTTACCAGTTTGCATTAATTGGGTTACTGCTGGTTAAAGAAAGAAAATTCAGAATAAAATAAAACAACAAAAAAAAAATAAAAAAACCAACCCTGATATTAGTCAGACAGGCAGTGACAATGGTACCAACTAAAGGACATCATGTAACGTGATGGACTGAAAGGTAAATGACATAAAAGAAGCCGTATTATGCATGACAAGAACAGGGACAGCCTGTACCACAAACTGGGTTTGTGAGCATGCTCAGTTAATGACACTGCTAAGCACCTTCAAGGTTCTCAAGTATGACAGCTTACCATAAAGAGGATAACGCTTGAAAGCAAAAGGTGGCATATTTTATTCAAGGGTCACTGGAGTTTTAGTTAAATGAGCACAACTGAGGAGATGTAGAAAACTTATAGAATTAAGAGCTTAGAGAGACTATCTAATTCAGGTTATTTCACAAGTAGGAAACAAATAGCTTTGAAGCAAAAGTCAGACATCATTAGAAGACCAGGACATCGACATATGCAAAAGAGTTAAGAGCCAAGAATATCAATTGTACAAAACGACTTTGCCTCAGTAATCGTCAGAGTGCCGATCGCATCAGTTATCACAAAATGCAATCTGCCCATTCTAGAAACAAGTCTACAATACAAGCCAGAGTGCTCCATGCTTATCACCATGGCAAAACAACACACAGCACTCCAATTTCTTATTCTCCCCAGCTCCCTAAAAAAAAAAAAAGAAGAAGAAGAAGAAGAAGGAGAAAGAAAAAAGGAAAGAAAGAAAAAAATCACTCCTGACATATTATTTTACAAAGCAAAGTGATAACACGGGTTCATTCCACCTTGTGAGTTAGTTCCTCCAACAGGCAATGTTTTATTTATTTATTTATTTCCAGTTAGGGATGAAAATTCATAGGTTTCAGTTTTCCAGCTGGAAAAACTCCAACAAGGCCAACCCACTGGTTGTGGGAAATGTTACCTGGCTTCAAGAAAAAGTGGATCATGAGATGATGCCATGAAGATGGAATCTTCTACAGAGCTGACGGCGTGCACCTGGTGAGTAATACTGCCTTCGTCGTCTGCTAACAGCATGGCACCCCACTCAGCTACCCGGGCTCTTAACCTTTTATACACATGCACACAGTTTGCAGTTCACAGCAGAGCTCACAAGAGAAGGGGACTGAAAATAACATCTCTCAATTAAACATCCCACACAGAAATTGAGTTGCCACCCTAATATGATGCATCTCATGCTTTCTATATTTAAAATAAATGTATTCTGTAACAAATTGCCAAACTTCAAAAAAAAAGTATCTATGGGTACTTTCAGAAACACTCACATATCAGGAAAGAAAACCTAAGGCTGTTCTGTACATTCTCTATATCCCTTCGAGGCTCATTCTGCTAGATCTGAAACACCAAGAGAAGCCCTGGAAACCAGTTCCTCAGCAGGGCCTGATGGGAGGTGGTGACCGTAAGTATTCATCAAAATGAGGTTAACAACTGTGAGTCAGGAAACTGACCGATGCTTCTAACTGCAGACTACCAACAACTGCACACATGAGTCTGCAAAAAATGGAGTCCAAACTCAGGGACTACCGGAGACCAATGATGAGAGTTTCAAAGTCTGTAACTCCCAATCAACAGAGACGTGTAGAATTTAAAGTGAGAAACATGCTAAAAGGGCAGGAGAGCTTTTGCTTCAGCTTTGGTCTGTCTCTGATTTTGATGCATCTTCACTGATGAAGGATTTTTGAGATTTCTTTTACACTTTTTTTTTTTTTTTAAATTTGGGAAAGAAAAGGGCTAGGATTAGAGATAGCTGTCATCATGGTAAAATCAGTCAAAATGATTTCTCATAGTTTTCAAGTATGGAATTGGTTTCATATAACTCCCTTTGTTGTACTTTAAGCAAGTATTACCATTCGTGAACTAATATATTCTGACTTTATTGTTTCGTTTATTTTTGCATTTCAAGATAATTACTGTTTTCCCCAAGCTATAGTATAGCCTTCTATAGGCAGATAGGCAGAATAGCAGTTCCTGTTTATATATAAGAAACAATAAAGATACATGGTCAAGATGTACCCAGTTTAAAACTTAAGGCAACTGTTAACTCCTAAGATATATTTCAATGACTCCATCAACCTTATACTGGTTACTTAAGATACCTATAGACTGGAAAGCTACTTAGAGACCTATTTTATGCAGTTAGCATGTGCATTTAAGAGGTGCACTAACCAGGCTCTCTATATATGACAAAGCATTGATAATGGATGGCACACTTGTCACTGCCTAGTTGACTGACAGCACCTGGAGAGAGAACATGAGACGATCTTAACTGTACTCCCTAAGTATGAGACCTGAGCCATGTTTGCCACTTCAGGTCTCAAGCTGAAAGCAGAGCAATAGTTTCATGAAGCTGCCTCCTAGTTCATTTCTAAACAAGCAAAAGTAATTCTTTCACAATTCAAAAGTATAATTCTTTCAAAATGACTCACATAAAATACCATTTTAGAATAAATTATCTTATGGCATGCTTTTTTTCTTTTTAGTTATTATTATTTTTTTATTGTCAAAAAGGTAATAGATGCTCATTATAAGATACGAGGAAAATAAAAGTAGGAAGAAAAAAAAAATCACCTAGAGTCCCATCACCTAAGGCAACTAATTAAAATGTAGGGCATTTCCTTTTACTTTTTCTATGTGTTTCTTACACAGCTGCAAACACAATGTGTATAAATTATAAAATTTTATATCTTTTTAAAAATTTACTATGATGTAAGGACTTTATCATAAATTACAGAAACCTCATTTTAACAGCTTTACTGTATCTGATTCCCCAATGGGTGGCGGTCTCTATTTACTGGTGACTATAACTAAAGGATGACTATACTTCTACTAAGATTTTTCTCTGTATTTAGTAGAGTTTCCTTAAGAGACTTCCCAAAAATAGGTATTACAAGGTCAAAAATGTGTGTGCATGTGTATATATAAAGATTCTCTTTTAAAAAATCTTACTGACGGACTCCTGGGTGGCTCAGTTGGTTAAGCAACCGCCTTTTGCACAGATCATGACCCAAGGGTCTTGGGATCAAGTCCTGAATCAGGCTCCTGCTGAGCAGGGAAACTGCTTCTCCCTCTGCGGGCCTCCTCCCCTGCTTGTGCCCTTGCCCTCTCTCTCTCTCTCTCTCTCTCTCTCTGACAAATAAATAAAACCTTAAAAAAATAAAAATAAAATAAAACATAAAAAACCTATTGATATACTAGAATCACATCTTCCTTCTCTATGAACAATAATTTAGCTCAGTGGTATCTCTTTTTTTTTTTTAAGATTTTATTTATTTATTTGACAGAGAGAGATCACAAGTAGGCAGAGAGGCAGGCAGAGAGAGAGGAAGGGAAGCAGGCTCCCTGCTGAGCAGAGAGCCCAATTCGGGGCTCGATCCCAGGACTCTGGGATCATGACCTGAGCCACCCAGGCGCCCTAGTTCAGTGGTATCTCTTATTAGAACATAAGAAATAATGACAAAATGCTGGAATAAAATCCTTAATCATCTGAAGCTTGTCAGAGCCTCTAAATTCTTAGGTGGCAAATTCTTCATATTGGATGCTGGCTTTCTGCTTAGAAGTCCTGAGGGCCCATAAGCCAATCAGATGCCAAGCGCTTTTTTTTTTCTTTAAAGTAGGCCAAATGTAGGGCTTGAACTCACAACCTGGTGATCAGAAGTTGCATGCTCTACTGACTAAGCCAGGCATGCACCTCTACACTGCTACTTTTAATAAGGCGGAGAGAAGGAAAGGTTTCAAACTTCAGGCAATAAAGGCTTAAGTTAAGAAGTGTCTGTGTGAACAGTCACACAAGGCATATTGAGAGTGATCACAATGCCTACGGACCTCTGCACAGAATGCCATAAAACAGGCAGACAAGATACTTTTGATTCACTCTGCAATTTACGACATATATAAGAACGTAAGTTAAAATTTTTATTGGTTCAGTGTATTTGACCAATAATAAAAGGAATGGTTATCAGTTGCGCTATTTAGAAACAAGATAATCAAATTCTAAAGGGCTCAATGGAATTAACCCATTTTAGCTATTCCCAAATAGGGTATTTTTAATACTGTTTTTTATAACATGTCCCATGTCTTTATATATCTGGAGTATAAGCACTATATTGCAGAGACCTAAAAGTCTGCAAAGATTAGAATTTAAGGGGGGGGGACATCCAGAAAGGTCCAGATGTCAGTTGAAGGAAAGAAAAGTTCAGCGGCGCGAACTCAAGGCAGCGAAGAGCAGTCCCACCCAGGCGCTTTTACTAGCCGTCTGTGCAACTTTGCAGAAATAAATGCGAATTTCCTAGATTGCATTCTTCTCATTTCACCACCCGATCCTTTCCAAACCCAAAGCAGAGATGTACTGATGCAGAAATATGAATGCTCTTCTAATTTCCTAATTCTAATATGAATGTTCTTCTAATTTCCTAATTCTACCCACATATGGATTTCAAGTAGGAATTTTTAAGTTAATCCTTTGCAACCACCTCTGTATCTGTAATGCACAGAACCTAGTCACTAGGGCTCACAGATAGCACATACAGCTTTTTCCTAGTTGCACTTCCGTAGCTCAAGTTAAAAACGGTACCGAGGTCACCAATGTTCTGTTTTTGAATATTTCGCTTGTTTTTTAAAGTCTTCTGGGCCTCCCTGCTTTTATTCCTCTCAGTGTTTTCTTGGTGTTTTGTTTTTGCCTCGTGAAGTGTCTTTTACCTTTGTTTCTGATAAGAATGCCAGTACTCTTAATAATAATTTTAACGACAATTCTTTTAGTGAACTAGAGCTAGTTCTGGAACTAGCAGATGAACTGCAACACAAATCATAAGGAAGCTGTTAACTGAGCATGCCTAAATAGCAACATACTTTGGAAAAGGACGTAAATGTGCATCAATGTCAAGAAATGCTTCACAAGCATTAGAAGAACCAAAATTTACAGATGACCATAGATACATGGGAAACACATAATACCTCTATGTTATCTACTGATACTGAAAGATCAGAACAAACTCTACCTTGTGGCATCCTTTAATATTCTAACCAAATGGCAAAAAATTTTAAAATGCATAAGCAAGCAGCAGCTTACTTAATGAGAATCTGTAACATAAGCTCTTGTATAATTTTAAACATAACACTCTGTATCCTAATTAAAAGAAATGTCTTGTAAGGACCTTGATACAAGGGAACATAGAAGTTTCATATGAAACCAAAACACAGGACAGACTTTGTTGGATATAATAGTTCACTATTACATAAGATCCTAAGAATTCTTACATTCCCAGAAGACTCTCCAGGACGTTAAGATTTCTAGGTATCTATCATCTTCATAATGCAATCCTATGAAAAGGCAGTTCCTTTCAGTGTGACAATAATAAAATCCTTTCTTCCAAAAAGAGGCTCCTATTAAGTAAAATGGTTTTAAAGTACATGAAGGAGCAACTTAGGTGATTATTAAAGCAATATGGGCAAATATCATTAATAAATGGCTTAAAATAAATACCACATACACCTGATTTTAAAAATGCATTAAAAAAATAAGGCAAAGAATTCAATGGCCACAATGACCGTCCATCCTACCTTTGGGTTGCTGTAAGCACTCACTGTGATCTATGCACTTGGTTGCTAAAGTAAAATGCTGCTACTAAACTTAAGAAGTAACATGAACAAATAATTTATATGGCTGATGCAAATAATAAAATGGGATGAAAGAAATCCTAAAACCAAAATACATATCAAAGAAAATCACACCAAAATAAATTATAAAATAAACATTTTGATTAAATTATAGGTTAGGAGAAGTGGGAGGGTTATACACAGAAATTAGCTGGGATAGGGGCTGAGAGAAGTTAAAAAAGTGACTAAGTGACACAGACATACAAATTAAAATGAACACCTAAAGGAAAGGACAAGTTCACATCAACAGCACACTGCAGAAGAGTAACAAAGTCATGCAAAGTAGGAGTCTCTGAAGTCAGAATAATAAGTACTTGGTAACCAGAATCCTGGGTAGTTCAAACCAACAATCCAGCTCACTCCTACATAATCATGTAGGATTATAACACTTTCAGATTAAAAAGGTAATTAAAATAAAAATATAACCAGAAGGTGTATTTTCCCAGTGCCATGATTTACACTATTTGAAATGAAAGCAATGCCAAAGATTAAAATCATCTGACCCCGTTAATCATCTTCCAAATGTATTTAAATTCAAATAAGTCCCATTATTCATCAACTGTTCTAAAGAAAAACATAAACCTGTCCAGATCACTAGGGTGAGATCATAATTATTAAAGAACAAAGTTACATGTCAGATACATAGTTTAACACTTTTGACATCTTGAAATAAATATATATTCTATTACATTAAAAAGAAAACAAATTTTATTACTACTCTACTTAAAATATGTAGCGTCAGTAAATAAGCTCAAAAAAAGGGGGACAATGTTTACTGGTCAAAAATAGATAGCTAGGGGAAAAAATGGATAATTTCAGAAATGAATCTGTGGGAACTGCCTAAATGTAAATTATTAGCTTAAATTCTGTCATGATCAGGTGATAGCCTTACTTCTGTAGCCCGAGGGACTAAGGTTCCTGAAAATACAACCAAAGTTCAAGGAAAAAAATTTTAATAACATAGTATTCAGAGAGGCACTTAAAGGCAGGTCCCTATCTTCTTCATCTTCATATTCTGCCCCAGCTCACAGCAGGGTCCTATCTAAAGCAGGTACTTAAGTCTGAGTGAATAAATCACAGGGGCAGAAGGGGATAAAGGGATAATGTGGTCTCAAACATGTACTATCTCTGCAAGTGATTTATTTCAACCAACATGTTTACCAGCATACTGAAACAAGGTACTAAGTTTGAGACCAGCATGTATGCACCAATACCTGTCAATTTCTTTGCAGACATTTACTGAAACTCTTTGCTTCCATAAAAATTTTGAAACTACTCTTTTACACATCTAACTCAAACACAAGACGTGGCAGCTTTCTAAAAGCGGAGACCTAAGACTTATTGTTGAGTGAGACTCCTCCCTACTGAATTACAGTGAAAAATTCCTAAAATGACTTTCAGCAAATTAATCAATTCTTTTTCTGCTTTATAACATTAAGATACATCTAGCATGGTGAACCAATAGTGACCAACACCCAAAGGCTGCCACAACCCAAGAGAGAGAGGAAAGAAAGGAGGCAAACCCAGCACTCCACAATTTTTTCAGATTCTTTCATGAGAAAGGGAGTAGAACTTGGTTGGTGGGAAGGGGAAGGAGATACTTTCATTCCTTAGGTGTATGTTTTACTTTTTTTTGGGGGGGGGGCCTGCAATTGCACAACTCTAGGCCATATCTTAAGATTGAGGTTGCAAGCTCTGGCCTGTAAACATGTCTTGTTCTGATCGGTACTTTTAAAGACTTAAATTTACTTGCCATTATTTGAATAGCAGGAAATTTCACATAAAAATCCTGATGTCTCGTGTCTCACAGAATCAGAAGACCTGGCACCAGCCAGCCTGGACAACAAAAGGCCAGAGCTGAGTTGTGGCTGCCTCTTTTAGACAGGGCCTGCCACAGTCCCTACGTCTCTTACTTCTCATACCTGACCACCTTTGTGTTTGTGCACTGACAATGCCGATCCCGATCCTGTAGGTACTCAAGTTCTGGGGTTCCAACCCATCTACCTTATCTACATCCTTCTGTAAACTGGGGAAACTTCAGTACAGAAGTCTTAAATTCCCACTGTACTTCTACAAAATTCTGAAACACTGCAAGGAATCAGGAAGGACTGCTTCGAAAGGTACATTGGTTTCCCTCCTTATCTTTTTCATTCATTCCATTCTTGATTACTAGATGTCGGGGATATGCCGACACTACCATTAAATTAGTTCTAGTTTATAAATAGATATGATAAGATGTACTGATTTCCCTTCAAAGATCTTTGTACAGAGTACTTTACCATGAGCAAGCTCATCAATTAATACACACCCAACCTTTTCCATTTGGAAGCTGACTAAACCGACCTAAGAATAAAATTGTCACTAAAGATGCAGACAATCAATCAATCTGCAAGTTACGGACACTCAAGATCTCACAGAATAAGTGAAACAGATGGTTTTGATTAGCAATTATTAGGAGCCAAGGTGGGTTCACTGAGAATAAGACACCAAATAGATGTTCCTATTTAGGTAAAATTATTACATTGATAGATTGATAGATCAGAAGAATGTGTTAGAAATTACATACTGGGAAAAAAAAAAAAGGAAATTGCATCTTGATTTCAAAAAAGCCCTCCATGAAATTCTTATAAGATACTAAGATAAAATATGGACTGGATAATAAAATATTTTTAATTTACAGAATAATCTTTTCCCAAGTATTTTAAACCTGTGTCACTGGGAAAAGAGCTCTCTGAGGGAATACTTCAGGGCTTGCTAGCTTTGGCTCCCTCTCTCTCTCCAATCTCTTGGTATTCAACATTATTTTTTATCAATAACTTGAACGATAAAGAAGACATATCTACCAAGTTTGCAAATAACACAATGCCAAGAGAGATAGATAATGGGACAAATGACAGAAATAATGTTTGAAATGACTGAGCTAGAACAAATGGATCAAAAAGAATATGACACTTAATAGAGATACATATGTATCTGTGTTTAGATTCAAAGACTCAACTAAAAATGTCAAGTACACAATTAGAGAGGAGGGGATGCTGCCTTAATAGTACCTCGTATGAAAAAAATATCTGATTTCAGTGAACCCCGAGATTCATATGCATCCACAGTGGGATGGGGCTGCTAACAATGTCACTTCATGCAGCAGATAGGTGCTGTCCTGACTGTGGGACATGACCCCACTGTTCGAGACTGGTCCCATCACACCTGGAGCACTGCTCCCCATTCTCAGCAGCACCTCTTTTAATAGGAACTCTGAAAACCTAAAGGGCTTTCAGACGAGGACAACCAGGACTGATGAGGTCACTAAACCATCTAATTTAAGAAAAGGCTGAAAGAAATGGGGATGTTCTACCTGGAGAAGAGAAAATTAGGGGAGACATGATGGCCGTCTTCAAATGTCTGAAGGATTGCTAGGTTGAAGAGGGAGTAGAATAGTCGTATGTTGTTCTAAAGGGCAGAACTAAAACTAAAGGAGAGAAAGTTACAGGGAAATCATTTTAGTTAAAAAATAAAAATAATGAGCAAAGGCAAAAGCAAAACCCCTCTCCAGTGAGGAAAGCCATCAGCAGATAAACAGTACTCTCCACAGGAAGGCTTTCAGGAAGGCATTCTAATGGGAGGTTAGGCCAGAGAGTTCTGGAATCTCTTCTGACTCTAAGTAGCATTTCCAACACCGGAGCTTCTGAATGTTGTTTGGTTTGAACTAGCCTTGCATTTTCTCAGATAGTCCTTATGAGAGAATCTGTGTTACTACATTGTAAGATGCCATTCAAAGGACAGAGGCAGAACGTTACCACCAAATTAGCGTGGCAGTCCCTTCAAAGCAGTCACCTGTGATGGCTGCATTCTTATTCCAGAGCTACTAGTGCTCAAAACGTCACTGGAACTCTTTTTAGAATGCCTTCAAGATCAGTTTCTGACCCACATTAAATATAGTCTCACTGTTTCATAGCCATATCTACTATTTTTGCTGGTGGACACAAACTATCCTACAGTCAGAGCCCACTAGCCTTAAGTGAGAGCCCAACAGTAAGACCAAGAATGGACCCATTTCTAACCAAAGTCTATTTAGCTTGATCATCTGTCTTAATCAAGTCCAGCTCCCAATGACAGCTGAATGTCGATTTCAAAACACTCATCTTTAGACACAAAAATTTACAGCAGATCCAAATTTATAGTTCATAGTCTCTTAATTGCTCACAAAAGGTAAATGTGAACAATGGAAGCATGACCAGAATAAGAATATAACCTTCCAAGTTCTTTGCTTTGAGGGAATGTAAATATCTTGTTTGTTTCCCTTCCCTTTCTAAAAAGGGTATCACTTTCTAGGCTCAATTATAAAGACCTCAAAAACGAGTACTATAGATCTTTTGTTCTTTCTCATAATCCTTTGAATCCTCAAAGTTAGCTATTATCCTCATTTCCAGAAGCCATGCTCTTTCACATAAACATTCCAGGTACTTATAATACAGAAATTTTTCAAACCCAAGATACCGTTCGCATTAGTGTGGTTTTAATGAAGTTATATTAGTTGAACGTAAGCGAGTACAGTTTCACATTTGGGATCAATGTGTCTTTTTGTTACTATGAAAGTCCTCACCTATTTCTACAACTCTCAGCTAAAAGATTTTAATCTCCCTATACATATTATCCTGTCACATGAACGATACTTTAAACTTCATGAAAAAAGAAATCCAAAATCTTATTTTATAGTCCCCTGAAAACATCATCACCATGGTGAGAATTTTAGTGGAAGTTAGTTGGGCATCGGTTGGCTTGTGGTCTTTGTATGAGTATCTGTATAATGAAGAGTTATCCACTTTTTTTTTTCTTTTGTATTTTAACAGAATGCCTGGTACCCAGTAAATAAAGTTAAGAACCTGTTAAGAACTGCAGTGAAGATTTTGTTCTTTACAGATTGCAGCAAGTCTGAGTTGAGGAAGTTCTGACAGATGCAAAATGTACACCTGTTGCAGGTGCACATACAGCGTAACCGGGCATGGCTGCGAAAACACACAGAAGGACAGGAGTTGAGTTCTTACTTACAAATACGGCACAAGTTAGGGTGTGCCAACTTAAAAAAAAAAAAAAAAGATTTAGGCATAAGCAACACTAAGGAAAAAGACAGTGTGGGGCATGCTAAAGTTGTGCAGAATTCCACATTTACCAAAAATACAGTACATAGCAATAGCTCCCTCCTTCCTCCTAGAGAAAACCTAAGGAAAATTAGCTAATACTCTTGGTTTTTTGGAGGGGGGATGGAATTATCATCACAAGAGTTTTAGTGGAATAGTATGCACAGCGATAGATGGCACCCTCGTGTAAATAAATAAGAAAAACTGAGTAAGCCATAGCACCCACCAAAAGGACAAAGTGTGCTAGCATTTAAGGAACCATTCCCTCCTCCTCCCTCAGCATACACACATGCCTGAAAAACCAGGAAGGAGAAGAGTGACAAATACACAAAAGGGTCAAAAGACGAGTATATTCAACCCTGAGGAGATGGTCTTCAATTCATCAAGCACCCTGGCTCCCAAAGGAAATCAAAGTGCTTCATAAATTTCCACATGGACAAAATAGAGGGTTGATTTCATCTGCTACGAAAACACAGCAGCTAAGTATGACAGTGTGAAACTCTTAGGTGAGGATGTAAAAATCAACAATGGGTCCAATTGGCATCAGTTATGAAATTTCGGGAGGCTTTCTGACTCCTTTCTGGTTGAGTGGAGTTGTACTAGTCGGTACAGGCACATGGGGCACTTTATTTCACCTCCATCCTAACAACCAAGAGTAGGGGGTCCCCAGGGACTGCCCAGTGGTCAAAGCCACTCAGACATACAAAGCCGTCACGGCACCCTGAAGAGGCACTGGCGCCGAACCCACTCAGAAGAGCGCCGCCTGATGAATCAATGCCAGCACTTCCTGTAACACCTGCCCATTTTTTTTTTTAAAAGGCTTCTCAGTCAAAGGACTGGCCCACTCTGACTTGGCTTAGCTTGTGAGATCTGATGAGACCACATCGCATGGTGGCATGGTGGTGGAGATTAGCAGCATCCCAATAATGCCTAATTCCCAACATGAAGAAAAACGAGAATTAATTTTTAAGCTCTCATAGACTCAAGACATTCCTTTTTTAAAACCTGACTTGTGATGAGGAACGTATCAACGCTACTAAGTTGCTGCCAGCTGTCATACTGGAATCCATCTGTTATTTTATCAATTCGGTCTGACTCTTAAACATACACAGGCTCCACCCACCAAAAAGGAGATGCAAAGTATGCTTAGCAACAGGGAGATGCTTCATGAGAAGTAGTTTGGGATTAACCATATAAGCAAGTGTCCCTGTATGTACATTTATCATATATACACACACATACATACAAACACACACGAATCGCAGCAAAACGTTTTAAAGATGCAGATCTGAAAACACAGTTACAGTTATCTACAAGATTAAAATAGTGCATTTACATAGTAAACAAAAAAAAAAAAAAAGAAAAAGAAAAAAACACTACTGTCATATACAGTTAGGCAGTAAGCCTGACCAAGCAGTGCGTTTCTGGATAATTACTAAATGTTAATTACGGCAGGAAAGGGGATCTGGTCATCTACAAGAAATGTCAACAAAAATCCCATAGAAGCCATAAAGAAAAAGTAACTTACAAAGCAGTTTTTAGAAAGACCCAGATTTTTCTCAAATTCTCTATTCTATCAGTGTTGCCCATGTCTCGGGAGAGTCTGTTTCTGTAATGATCCTCTCTGTAGATAACATACACGAGAGTTTTAAAGCAAAGGTAAAACATAAATTAACTTCTGTTTATCTATATTAACAGGAATGACTTGTCTTCCAATACAAATAGAATTTCAAGGGCTTGCTGCCTTTTTTTTTTCAAAAAGTATTAGTTAACAGAATAGCAGTGAAGTTAACTCTGATTTGAAGAATCTTCACAAATTAACACCTTTCTGAAAGACTTCAGTTCGTAGCCACGTTTGATCATTACTCTATTTTATACCACAATTTTCATATGAGGAAAAATAATTTAGAGACTAAATTAATAACAAATAGATTAAGCTAAAGTCTTGAGAAACGCACTGCCTGAAAAACTATCTTGTTACAAAACAGAATTATACACACACAGTACTTGAGGAGAATGCCATTAAGAACCATGCAATTCTAAGGCAGTTAGTAAGCTATGAAAATGTCCACAGTTATGTGCTTATGCATATGTATAGATATACAATAAATGTACATAAAATTCATGGTTCATAACACTTAATGTGAGACATTTATATAGCAGGAATTCCAATTACAACTGCTTTTTACAGCACTTAAAAAAAGACACTATATTCTCAAACATAACTATAATTTAAACATAATTTCCTAAAATATTTTAGAATCCTCCACATACTCAAGGTCAATGAATCAACAGAAAAATATTAAAATGAACTTTCTGTTCATACGGGAAATGTCTTAAAAACATAAAGCAACATGATGTCAACCGCCTTTGACTGCAGTAAGACTATTTTTTAAATGCTGGGTCGCGGGTTGTGTTTCATTGTACTATCCTATTAAAATAGTTACTGTTTAAATAATTACTGCTTAAAAATATACAAATCCTGTCAGGAGCACTGTTTGTGTGATTTTAGTATGGCACCCAAACCAGACTCACGTCTACCCAAAATTTGTTCCTTCTCATTACAAAGTCTCTTTCTGTTGCTGAACAACTTCTGTGTGACAAAGGTCCCGCCCTCATGACTAATCATGGCATGCGATGTTATTATGAACCATGCAGCATGAAAATGATGGCAGAGCAAGTACTTACGGGTACATGGCCATCGTTGTCAGTTTAACAAAGATATCTTTACTGGGTGCATCAGCAGTATTGCAAGTGAAGGCTTGTGGTGGAGGCATTTTATGTTTCCTGCAGAAATCAGCAGGTGAAATACTATAGTCTTGTTTAACTTCATGCAGGTCCGACTTTGCAGCTATGATTAAGCAAGGTATTCTGCTGTCCATGAAGTGTTGCTATGGGATAAAAACTAAAATCACAATCTGATGACAAGTTAAAAAATTACTACATTTAATTAAATGTGTACTAAAAATTATCTCTGGCTAGGCAAAGCATAGCTTCAGGGAGAAAGTAAACTAAAAGGCAGCGACTGGCAGTGGACCAGGCAGTCTGATAAGACCAGGGCCAATTTTCTAATGCTGGTAACTGTACAAATCTGTAACGACTCTTCAGATTCAGTACAATCTGAAAAAAAATTATATTTTTTTATTAAAAAGATACCATATTTTGAAACAGAAATCCAACTAAATTCCTCTATCCTAGAGCACATTATTTTCATTTTAAAAATTTCTGCTTCACGATTTTATTATTTTTCACTACCTTCATTTTTCACATCATTAGTCCTTAAGCACATACATCTTTTTTTTTTTAAGATTTTATTTATTTATTTGACAGACAGAGATCACAAGTAGGCAGAGAGGCAGGCAGAGAGAGAGGGGGAAGCAGGCTCCCTGCTGAGCAGACAGCCTTAATGTGGAGCTCGATCCCAGGACCCTGAGATCACGACCTGAGCTGAAGGCAGAGGCTTAACACACTGAGTCACCCAGGCGTCCCTCTATAAACATTTCTACAGCTGCAGTCATGATAGACATAGTCGTTAAAAATATAATACTGAGGGGCGCCTGGGTGGCTCAGTCATTAAGAGTCTGTCTTCAGCTCAGGTCATGAACCTAGGGTCCCGGGATTGAGCCCCACATCAGGCTCCCTGCTCAGTGGGTAGCCTGCTTCTCCCTCTCTCACTCCCCATTTGTGTTGCTTCTCTTGCTTTGTCTCTCTCTCTGTCAAATAAATAAATAAAATCTTACAAATAAATAAATAAATAAAATAAAAATATAACACTGAATCTTCCATGCTTTCAGAATTCAAAAATCATTATTTTTAATAGCCACTTAACATTCCACTGTATCATTCTCTCTTAATTTAGTAAAGCATCCTCCTATTGTTAGGCATCTGGATTATTTCTAGTTTTTTCTTTTAATTAAAAACAATGCTAGAAAAAAAAATGCTAGAATAAATTCCTTGGTACATACTCCTATAACATCTTGGTTTTTAACCCTATAGCATCTTGGTGAAAATCTCAATCTGAGGACTTTTCAAGCCTCTGGCTTTTCCCCTTGCTCTATTATTATTATTATTATTGTTGGTTTAACTGGCAACATATAATCCATGTACACTACTTTTTTTAAAAAAGATATTATTTTTAAGTAATTTCTATACCCAGCGTGGGGCTCAAACTCACAACCCCAAGATGAAAAGTCATGTGCTCCACTGACTGAGCCAGTGTGGCACCTCTCCATGTGGATTCCTAATGGCCAAGAAGACTTTCCAGTAATACAGAGGTTCTTAACTATGGATGCACATCAGAATCACATGTGGAAAAAAATTGTTATTTGTATGTATGTATGCATGTATCTATTTATTTTTGGAAAAAAATGTTTTTAAAATACAGATGTCTTAGACTTTACCACCTCAGAATGAAATCAAAACCTTTAAAGATGGGAGACAAATGTATTTTTCAAAAGCTCTGCAAGTGATTTTCTTACATCTCCCTAGTTAGAAAACATAACATTATATAATTCCATTAACTCCATATAAAGTTATAGCCCAAACCAACAGTTATAGACCAAAAGAACAACAAACCTTAAAAATCCTAGCACAGTATTCAAAGGATTTGGGGTTACTGACGTCATATACCAGGCACACAACATCACAAATGATCTCAGCCTCAGTTAGGAATTCTGATTCGGAGATATCATGTAACTTGTAAAAAGAAAAAGATAATAAGAAACATTAATATTGTAATGATGTTTCATTAAAGTCACGATGTGTTATTATTGCTTGACTTCCAAATAAA
The DNA here is from genome assembly GCF_022355385.1 of Mustela nigripes. NCBI lineage: Eukaryota > Metazoa > Chordata > Mammalia > Carnivora > Mustelidae > Mustela > Mustela nigripes. The sequence goes on from NC_081572.1 coordinate 39,759,854, forward strand.
GTACTTCTAAAAGATGTTAAGCATAACTTTTCAGGCTATTTTTAGAAATGGGAAGTGTAGATCAACAAGTAGCTTCTGATTTTGTGGACTGACGGTGATCAAGGTTTTCCAGGAGCAAACATTTTAGTGACCGACCTGCTCTAGGCAGGCTATTTACGCACATTCTCTACATAGGTAAGATAATAGGCTAAACAGATTAAGTCAACTGCCTAAGATAACACATCTAGCAAGTCATCAGACCAAAATTTGAACTCAAATATGATTTCAAGTCTATTTTCTTTCTACCAGACCACCTTTTCTCCTCACCAATTAAAAAAAACAACAACAAAGAAAAAGACTCTTTACACTAAGGTCATTTTGTTCCACTCCAGTGCCTACTCTTTTTTTTTTCCTGCCTACTCTTTTTTAATGTTTATTATAAAACGTCTATAGATATGTCACCCCTATGACAATGATCCAGCGAGAGTAAAATTCAGTACTACTGAGTTATTTAAGGCAGTGCACCTATGTCGAGAAGAAGGAAGTACAAGGTCAGAAGTGACTTGGTATTTTCCAAATAAAATGAATAGTCAGAGGCACGACAGATACCAATTTACAGAGACAGTATAAGAATAAGAACAGGAATATTCACAGTCAGGTATATCTACTGAGTACGCAGTTAAGTAGAACTATACTTAACAGGGGAAGAATGGGAAATAAACAAGGTTAAATTAGAAACTGACAAAAAAACGTTTATCATAAAGAAGGAAAATTGTATGAAATTCAATGTGATCATCTGTCTGGCAGAACAAACTATTTCCAAAAAGAAAAAGGAAGGAAATGAGCTTTTTCTGGTAGCTATTATTTGTTAGGAGCTCCTCAGTTTAGCTAGCTTGATAAGAAAGTCAGGCTCAGAGAGACAAAGCCACTTGCCTGAGGTCACACAGCTAATCAGTGATGGATCAGGGTTCGAATCAAACTGTGACTGCATCCAAGAAGAACACATAATCTCTTTCTACTGTATTTCAGAGTGACTTTTCAGTCATACACTTCTTTTATCCATTTTTTTAGACTAACACATATGGTAACTATACTCCTCTCTGCTAAATAGATGAAACTCGATTCAGAGTATAGATAAACTACCAAGCACCTGCAGTGAGGTTTTCATATTAATTTCCAGTCAACAGTAGAGGGAAAAAAAAAAATTTTTTTTAAAGTGGAAGAAAAGGAAAGAGAAGGTTTTTTTGTTTGTTTTTACTTTCTATTGTGTATAATACACAATTAAGCAAACAAATAGATTAACTTTCACTTTTATCTACACCCATGTGATCATCACACCCATCAGGGGAATTAAAATTAACTCCAATGAATAAACCAGGTGAAAGAAAAAAAATCACACAAGTTCTACAAACAGCCATTATCTTAAATGCAATTATGTTTTCAAAGAGTCATATAAAAATATACCTAACAATTAGTAATCTTTATATGCCAGAGAATTTCTTACCAACAAATATTTCTCTTGTCCATATACATAAACAGTGTTGATCGCATAGTAGGATTTATGATCATCGCGAATCTTCTTCTGCCTCTGAAAACAACCAAAAGTCTCAATATTTACAGTAAGTAATTACAGTACTGAGTCTTCATCAAAACCCACTCTGCATGTATGTATGGGTATGTTATAAAGAAAAGGGCATTCTTCCCTACACTATGTATTATTTGTCAGTACAAAGGGGACATTGATTTTGTTTCTTAGTTCTTGAGGTCTAAGACAAAAGATGCATTTGTTCTGCATAAAGTAAAGGAGCAGCTGAAAAGGAAGGATATTACATTACTTAATGTGTAGTATAGAGCTACCTGCTAGCAATTCTCCTTACACTATGATTTGGTCTGACATGAGAACCCATCTGGAAACACATCCAGAAATAGATACAGGACTCAATCGGAAATATTTACTGTACTCTGCTCCATGCCAAGCACCACGGCAGGTGCTTCCACATATGTATTCATTCAACCCCCGCCTAAATACTGCCGAGGAAAAAAAGGCAAATGACAGCTAACGCCAACGAAACAAAGATAAAGGCAGTTCAACAGGATCGTTGTTACCCTCAGACTGCCCTTCACTAATATACGCAGGCCGCTGAGCTCTAGCCATCATCTACAAGACTTAGTGGCTATGAAAAACTCATGTAAACTTGCGACAATACAAATCTGTTGGATAAAGCTCTATTATCTGAGAATTCTCACCATTAAGTTTCTTCCAAGAAGAGCCTGAAGAACGCCACTCTTCCCACAGTTTTTCATCCCAATTACATTACATCTGAACACATTTCTTTGAGTCTGTTTTTTCTGAAGGTCTATCTTTTTATCTCTTGTTACTAAGAAGAAAGAAAAAACAATCATGTACCATTGAGACTCACTGCACCTCCATTTCACTTTCTGTGAAATAGTATACGGGAATTCTCATTTTTATGAAGTGTATGATGAATAAACAGACACACTGTGCAAGAGCCATGCTGTATGTGAAACCAAGCACTATATACATGGGAGGGCTTCACTTGGTAGAAAAGATGTATTTCGGAAAGCTGGCTGTAAAGACAACTTATGGTAACCAAACGACATTTATTCGTCATGAAATAAGTAGCACACTTTCATAAGGAAAATTATATCCTAAAAATTAATGAAAATTACAGTGAACATAGCCAATGTTATGTCCCATCTACTTTCTTCTGTAATAAATAACTGTCACAATAAATTATAAATTAAAAGATGCTATCTCTAATCTGCACACTCTTGAATTTATAAATGGATAAGGGATATGCACTCTGGGGTTCACTGGCTTTCAAATGTAAATCTGTAAAAGAGGCAGAACAGAAAACAATGCTCCAATAGCAGAGCAAGGGCACCTCTCTTCCAGAGGTAAAGAGACCTCCTTAAGCTGTACCCCAAAATTCAACTATAACAAAACTCACCAGAGGCACTATTTACAGTAGCCAAAAACTGAAAATGATAAAAAACATACAACAATCATGGGACAGTTAAATAAGTTACATAACATCCTTATGATGACACACTACTGAACATTAAAGATACATAAAACTATACTTACTGACAGAGCAAGATGGCCACGATATTGTGGAGAGTGAAAGAACCTCATGCTAGCTAGGAATTCATTTCTTGCTCTTTGGTGCTGAATTAAATACTATCTAATGGGTTAACTACTTTAAAGGATACTTGCTCTGTTGGTGAATGTCTTTGGGGTGCCTGGGTGACTCAGTGGGTTAAGCATCTGCCTTCAGCTTAGGTCATGGTCCCAGGGTCCTGGGATCGACCCCTGCATCGGGCTCCCTGCTCAGTGGGGAGTCTGCTTCTCCCTCTCTCTCTGCCTGCCACCCTGCTCATGCTCTCTTGCTCTCTCTTAAATAAATAAAATCTTAAAAAAAAAAAAAAAAATGATTGTCTTCTTATGCTAGGACCTCCTGTAAGTTATGGCATTTACCCCACCAACTGGGATATAAGAAAATCTTGAAACAATCCATCCCCTAATTTGTTATTTCCATACCTATGTATATTCTTTAAGTGGAGCACACTGCCTAGCAAGAATTATAAAGTCTGGGAAAGATTTCCTAATGTAGAAAATGGTTACAAAACCAAGAGATACACAATTAGTTCAGTATTGGGATTATGTGTTAATAGGTATTGTTTTTAATGTCTAAAGAAAATGAAAAGACAAGATAAACTGGCACATTAAAATACATTTAATGCCCATAGCCCTCCCTGATGTTCATCAGTGGAGTGTCCTCAGGGGTAAGCTAGAAGTAAAATCTCTTCTCTTTCTTTTCTTTTTTAAAAGTTTTTTTTTTTTAATATTTTATTTATTTATATGAGAGAGAAAGAGTAAGAGATGGGTGAGGGACAGAAGAGGAAGCAGAACCACTGCTGAGCAGGGAGCCTGACCTGGGGTTCGATCCTGAGCTGAAGACAGACACTTAACCAACTGAGCCACCCAGGTGCCCATACTCTTTCTTTCTTGATTAAGAGTAAAATCAAGCCTCTGAACTCAAAAGAAATGACCAAATGACTGAGAGAACAGAGGACAATCATGGAAGACTAATGAAGAGGAGTTTATTTTCACCCTTTTCACACACGAAACCCAGAATATTTTAAAAATGTTTCTTAGCATGAACTGCGTACTATCCCGATACTTACCTGTAATGGCAGAAGCCTGAGACTCTTGCTCCGTCAATATAGAATAGCCTAGATAGCCCAAATACTCCAGGCATCGCTGGACGTCTAAGTAGGTCGTGAGCCTAAGAAAGGGAGGAGGTGGACATGTGTAAAGTTCCTAAAGACCATTTATAGGAAAAAAAAAAAAAAATCCCAACAGCTCAAATAATCTTACCACCAGACCCAGATAATTTCTGTCAGACTTCTTTTAACTTCCCATGTGCCCAACCATGGGTTTCCCTACACCGCCATTTTTCAGGAAGAGAAGAGAGGGCGGGGATACAATACCAGCAGGGGTAGAGTGGGATTCCTATACCTACGCAGAGATGAGCAGTGAGATGCTGGTAAAATCTACAGTAAGGATATTTTATACTGGCCACTTCCCATGAGACACAGCGTACCACAAATACTGGCGGGTTGCAGGCCTGATAATTAAATCTGAAAAGGTTTGCAAAAGGCGCAAAAATAACTGAAAGGCACCTGAAATTAGTTAAGCCTTCTTGTGACGTGAAAAAGGAACAGTCCCTGGTGTTGGGAAAGCTAGTCTCACCAAGGCTTAAGTAGTGATATCATCATGGGCGATCAGAGGATGTCCTTCATGCCCTGGATACAATGCCAACTACGATGTGAGTAGACTGTAGAGGAACCTCCATTAAGAAGTGCAGTAAAAACAAACAACAACCAAAAAAAACCCTCAAGTGTTCAGCATCAAGTAAAACATGCTCTCCCCATATTCAGGAAGTGTAAGAACTGTGTAATAGCAATGAGGTTCCCAACTCCTTCAATCAAAAAAGCATTAAAATCTAGTTCAGTTTTGATGAGAGACTTATTACTGTTTTCCTGTACATCATCCAAAAGCAAACACAAGCTTCCTGATACATTGACAGAACATCTAAAGTTCATCGTAGACACAGCAGCAGCAGCACTATAAATCCTGCCCACAGGCAGTTATGACTGAAGCATTCGGTAAGACCTGACCAACTTACAGAATGATGAATGTGACACATCGTAATTTTAAACTGGTTGTAACTAAAGGAAAACAGGTGAGCTCTGTACTCACGTCCACTGGGAAAGAAATCCCTGGTAAGTTATCCAGCCTCTTTCATTTGTACAAACTGTGTTATTCACATCTGGCCCCCACGGTATGTAAGGGAAAACTTTAAACAAATCTTTAAGCTCATCAGGTGACAAAGCACAGTCTCTATCCTGAGAATACACAAAGAAGTATACAAAATGTTTAGATATCTAAGAGAATAATTCCCACACACAGAGCCCCCAGCCTAGTAAAGCTACGCTTCTAAAAACAAATGAAATTTTACATTTTCTGAAGAAAATTCCTCTCACATATTAAGAAAACCTATATAAGAATCCATCAGAAACTAGATTTTTTCATCTTGAGAAAATAATAAAATAAATAGAACTTTTGCTAGTCTAGCTTAAGAGTTTGATCAATTTTTGTCTATGTGACATGAGCATCCCCTAGCTAAGGGAACAGAGTTAAATCATTTACCAAAAAAGTATTATTACAATCATGGCAAACTGTAGCTAAAAGCTTACCAAATCGTGCTTGTCAAAGGTGCTCTGCAGAAACAAATATGCATGATGATTTAATTCAGTAGTGCAATCAGGAGGTATTTTTAGCCTATTAACAAAAGAAAGTTTAAGAGTAAAATAAATCATTAACCAAGTATTAAAATTTAATTTAAGAGACAAATATAAAACTGCAACAAGTCTTTTTTGGTGGGATGATAGCATCTGTAAAAGACCTTTGCTGAAGCCATTTAGACCTTCCCAGGGGAAGTCAATGGGGCAGAATGACCATCCTCACAAGAGTGGCAGTAACACTCATTCTGACCTGACATATGAAGTTTTCTTAAATTTCTGAAGGGCAGGTTGAAATAAAAATTTTACAAGTAATACCGATTACCCTGTAATGGGTTTGCTCTTCTTGTAAATAAACTGTAAGTCATAACTATGGCTTATGTCAACATGATAATGAGCTGAAAATGATGGAAAGAGGTTATTTCTGCCTGATTTGTCCTTTGACCCATCCTAAGTTCAGTTCAATCAAAGGCACTGAGCTAGTGCACAAAGCTAGTGTCCCTAGTACACAAAAATAAGACAGGCTCCCTACTTCTAGGGAACCACATTTAAGTAGGAGACGGACCACAGACAATCTTACTACTGCAAGAGAATGAGGCAAGTGGTGGATATGGGTAACAGGATGCTACGGGGGCCCACACGGAAAGGGCCATCTCTGGCATGTGGGTGAGAAGGTGTCAGAGACACTATCACCTGACTTGCAGACTTGAAGGATAAAAGCCAATAATTAGGTTGGGAGAGAGAGAGGGGAAAAGTGAGAATCCCTGGGCAAAGGCCTGGAGTCCAAAACAACAGATGATTGGTAGACTGTAAGCAGTTTAGTAGTAGTATTTACTTCTAGAATGAAGGCAGGAAGTGAAGCATGAGCAGAGCAGATCATGAATGACCTTGTGTAACATGTTAAGAAGCCTGAGCTTTATCCTGGCTCTATGGGAAGTGACATGGGCAAATCTGTATTTACATAGCTACTAATCTAGTAGCAGTATGAAGGACAGAAGGAGACAGTTTAATAAGAAGGCTAGAGAGATTCAAGTGGTAGCTCTACAAGGCTATTCTATAGAAAACGAAAGGCAGACAGGATGAAGAAACCGAGAATTGTTAGTGTGAGCCACAAAACCCTAAGCAAGTTTTCTTACTGGAGTATTCTTACTGTCTTACTTAAGAAAGTAATAAGCAACTTCCTGTAGAATTTACATATCCATATTAATGGCACAGAAAAGAAAACCTGACAAAGGTCCTGGGACAAATTCATTCATTCAATACATTTTTTACTCCAAACTTTGGGAAATTCCTTGAGCCAAGATTTAGTAACCAGCAAGAGAAGTTTCAACTTAGACCTGATTCATGGACCAGAAAGAACTCTGCTTTCTCCACGATGATGATAAATGAAAAAACAAGAGTCTTTCTGAACCCTTACATAGACAGCTAGGGGTGCTATGCTAAAAGAAAAAGGGACAATATGAAGACAATGTGCCAAGGGAAAGTAGAGAAGAAGGACTGAAGACCCAAAAGGCCAGATATGGGGATGTCACTTTCCTGAAAAGCCTCCCTCCCGAGGGTACGGGACAAGCAATACACGACAAAGCAGTCTCCTGTTTCAGATGACACCGGGTCCGTTTTAAACAAACACAACTGACACACAGCATTCTCAGAGGAAAATAACCACAAACAGAACCACAAAACTCCTTAACAGGCTATTTAGGAAATATTAACTTCTTTCATCCAGAGCTAAGAAAAGGCTGTAAGAATTAAAGAGGAAAAGGACTAAGGGAAAGAAGTGAACCAATATACTCTTGACGTCTTGACTCCAAATGCAAGTCTGTCCAGCATCTGTCATCTCCTTCCTCAGTAAGATGAGTAAAAAAAGATACTCTTATTCCCCATGAGAAGAGGAGGAAAAATTTATGCCATGCTATAAATCAAGGGCTCTCAACTGGGGATGATTTCATTCCTGAAGGAACATTTGGCAATTTCTAGAGACATTGGACATGTTCAGTTGTCAGAGCTGGGGGAGGAGGTGTTACTGGCAACTAAGGACGTGCTAAGCATCCTATAAGACACAGGGCAGACTCTACATCAAAGAACTGTCTGGTCCAAAACGTCAATAGTGCCAAGGTTGACAAATCCTGCTATAAACCTCTCTATAAGTCTAAATTAGTTCTGAGTAGCTCAAGCCTACCTAAACTGTGCGCTAAATAAAATTTAAAAATACTTGGCAGGCAAACTCAATTAGAAAGCCAAAGGTACATACAAGGGGAATAAATACTCGGGTGTCAAATCCAGATCATCGTCATAACCAAATCGTCGAAGCACAGTCCAAGTAGTTTCGTGTCTCCCTCTCTGGATAAAAAGTGTATGTAAAAAAAGAAAACCTGAAATAAAATAAATCAGTAAGTACAGGAGATGTGAATAAGGGTACAAAGTCACAAGGGAGAAAAGCGTGTAACATGTAATGGCAAGAGCTAGAATCATGAACATAGGCATACAGCTTTGCATACCAAAAGGTCAAATCAAAGCAGAGTTCATAAATCTGTCAATGAAACAGAGCTGACTTCAGAATCCTTTCCCATATACACCCAAGTCAGCAAGAGAGAGCAATGGATAAAAGGGCCAAAAATGCATCCCAAGGAATACACTGACATTCCCAAAGTTACATGGTAAAAATAAATGAAGTTGTTTTAAAGATTTTTTAACTCGTTTCTATAATGGAAAACAGTGGTTTTCAATTTCATCTTTTATTTCACTATGGCTCTACAGTATGTTCTACAAGGAACATCTGTACTTGGTAAATGTGACTGGTAGACAAAATGTCTGCCTTAAAAATAATTTATACTTAAAGGATGCTTTTACATAGTAAGAATTTTAAGATAAATGTGTCCCAGAAATCTCAGCCCCTCAGATGGACCTCTGCATTCCCTAAGATCTGAGCAATTTCCCCACCTCTAATTTATGCTGACAGTAAGGATAATTATCTCCATCAATGGCTTATCTCTTCTAACTCTTAATAACGAAGTTAGATCTTAAGCCTATCCGTAAATACTAATATTTCCTCTTAAAGTATACATAATGCTAAGACCTTTACCTTATGCCAAAGTTTGAAAATATCAAGTTTAAAAGGCGGGAAAACACCATCCACTCACCTTTCAATGTCAATCCACTGTCAGCCACACCATCACTTATATGTTTTCGGACTACATTCTTGACATCTTCCAGAGCTTGGGGTGCTAATGGAGTATTGAAACAAATTCTCTAGTAAAAAACGTAAAAATAAATTTAAAAACAAAACAGCATTAAAACCACACATAATATAAAACATTATTCTACAAACCAACATTAAATCCGTTGTAATAACAACAACAAACCAAATTCTAAATTAGAATAGGATCATCTCTGCTTTGCATTATTTATTTAAAACATGTCATATGCAGAAGGAAAGAAACTTTCCCTACTGTCTCCATAGCATTTCTAAAACACAGAGTTCTTTGTGTACCCATGTTATACAAAACCAAGAAAGAAAAGATAAATCAGAGTTCAAACTTCAAGTCATCTTTAACGCATCCACTGTATCCCATGAAATGACACACAGTCAAAAGAGTCTCCTCAATTCCTGTGCGTAAGAGAGTTTTATACCCCAGGTGAAGACTTAACTAGCTTGATGGGAAAGACAGTTTACATGAAAGAGACATGCTTATCAACAGAATTTTGTTTACGCTAATAATATTGTTAGAGCTTTTCTCAACAAGAAACCCCCCAAGATATAGAAATGCCTGAAGAAGAGGGAGGGCTACCTGGAAGAAGTTGAGTTCAGCATCATTGAGAGTGCCATCATTATCTTGATCAGATATTTTAAATATGCGGGTGAGGGCTTTTATACAGGCTGGTTTCATCTATACATCATTGAGAAAAGAAACAATTATGTTAATCAAGGTAGTTGGGAATTCAAAATATGACTTTCGTAAGTAATGTTAAGAATAATTCTGAGGGGCACCTGGGTGGCTCAGTGGGTTAAGACTCTGCCTTCGGCTCAGGTCATGATCTCAGGGTCCTGGGATTGAGCCCCATGTCGGGCTCTCTGCTCAGCGGAGAGCCTGCTTCCCCCCCCCCCCCCGCCTGCCTCTCTGCCTACTTGTGATCTCTCTCTCTCTGTCAAATAAATAAAATATTAAAAAAAAGAAGAAGAAGAAGAATTCTGAAGGGCGCCTGGTGGCTCAGTCGTTAAGCATCTGCTTTGGGCTCAGGTCATGATCCCAGGGTCCTGGGATTGAGCCCCGAAGAGGGCTCTCTGCTCAATGGGGAGCCTGCTTCTCCCTCTCCCGGTCCCCCTGCTTGGTCTCTTTCTCTGTCAAATAAATAAATAAAATCTCTTTTTTTTTTTCCTTAAAAAAAGAAAAAAGAGTATTAAATGAGCCATAAGCTAGAAAGTCTACAATTAAGGGTGAGTTTTTACTTAAAGAATGGTAAGATATGACTTCTATAAATGTGATCCTAATATTAGATATTCACAATTAATAAAAATGACATCCTGGGGCACCTGGGTGGCTCAGAGGGTTAGGTCTCTGCCTTTAGTTCAGGTCATGATCTCAGGGTCCTGGGATCAAGCCCTGCATCAGGCTCTCTGCTCAGCAGGGAGCCTGCTTCCCCCACTCTCTCTGCCTGCCTCTCTGCCTACTTGTGACCTCTCTCTCTCTGTCAAATAAATAAATAAAATCTTTAAAAAAAAAAAAAGGTAATTTGAAGAAAAATGAAAAGATGCAATTTTCATTAAAGTTTGAAATGCATCAGAAGCTAAAGTGGTCTAGGAGGCCTGGGTGGCTCAGTCGATTAAGTGCCTGCCTTCAGCTCAGGTCATGATCCCAGCATCCTGGAATCCCGTCCTTCACTACACTCCTTGCTGAGCAGGGAGCCTGCTCCTCCTTCTGCCTGCTGCTCCCCCTGCTTGTGCTCTTTCTCTGACAAGTAAATAAAATCTTACAAAAAGGGATGCCTGGGTGGCTCAGTTGGTTAAGCAGCTGCCTTCGGCTCAGGTCATGATCCCAGCGTCCTGGGATCGAGTCCCACATCGGGCTCCTTGCTCAGCAGGGAGCCTGTTTCTCCCTCTGCCTCCAGCCTGCCACTCTGTCTGCCTGTGCTTGCGCTCTGTATCTCTCTCTCTCTCTCTAACAAATAAATAAAAATCTTAAAAAAAAAAAAAAAAAAATACAAAAAAAAAAAAAAAAAGAAGCTAAACTGGTCTAAGCTATTGGCTCAATAAGGTATTTAAATAGTAACTACTTTAAAATATAACACCAAAATCTGACTATGTTTAAAATGTATTAAAAATTCTATCTCAGGGTGCCTGGGTGGCTCAGTGGGTTAAGCCGCTGCCTTTGGCTTGGATCATGATCCTAATATCCTAGGATCAAGTCCCACATCGGGCTCCTTGCTCAGCAGGAAGCCTGCTTCTCTCTCTGCCTCTTCCTGTCACTCTGCCTGCTTGTGCGCGTGCTCTCTCTCTGACAAATAAATAAATAAAATCTTCAAAAAAAAAAAAAGAATTATATCTCAACAAGGCTGTAAAAAATTTAACAGTAATAAAAAATTCATTTTGCATATGAGTAGCTGAGACCCTCACACAATAAACATTATCATACAAGTCACATCTTTTTCATTATTAGGTAAGCAGAGGACTCCACGGTCCATATAGAGTCCGTCATCACTGGAATTAATTTTTAATTAATCATCAGGCTTTAATCTTAAATATTTTTTTAATGATTCCACCTCAAATCTGTGTTAAAAGGTTTTTCTGTTTACATTTATTTATTTTTGAGAGAGAGAGAGCATGTACACATGTGTGAGCCCACGACCTGGGGTTGAGGGACAGAGGGAGAGAGAGAATCTTAAGGAGGCTCTGTGCTGAGCTCAGAGCTGGGCCAGGACTAGATCTCACAACCCAGAGCTGAAATCAAGAGAAGGAAGCTCACCCTGCTGAGCCACCCACCTGCCCCTGTGCTGAAAGTTTATTGCTGGGACACCTGGCTGGCTCAGCTGGAGCAGAGTGCAGCTCTTGATCTCAGGGTCATGACTTCCAGCCCCATGCTGGGTATAGAGTTCACTTAGGACAAAAAAAAAAAAAAAAAAAAAGAGTTCATTAGTGTTGTCTACAAAAATGGTTCTGGTGTAAGCTTAGACACAAAGTTTATACTTGTCTAAGACAAGGTTTAGTCTCTAAAAGTTACACGTTTTACCTCAGGCAGGTCCCCCTAATAAACCAGTAACAGATGGTGGCAAAAGTTTTAGTCTTGGGGTCTAGGGAAGGAGCAGGGACGATAAGCAGATTAGGAGAACTAATAATAGGCCTAGGAGAAAAGTAGCAAATAAAGCACTGAGAACAAACCAATAGAGGGGATTTAATTTACCTAGGCCAAGGCCTCAGGTAAATCTGCATAGTATGAGACTTTCCCAAATTACCTTGAGCATAAGATAATGTACCTGGCTGAATCAGAATGGAATTGGTGTTTTTAACAAGTGTGCCTAGTAAGTATTATGAGGCAAATTAGGGAAATACTGGACTAAGAGTAAACTAGGAAGCACTCCAATTATGGAACAGTAAACCAGGATTAAGGAAAAGTAAATCAGGGTCAGATTAAAGGATAACTCAGATTAATTACTTATACCGGGTCAGCACTTTTTCTGTGAAGAGCTGCACAGCAAGTACTTTAGGCTTTGGGGGCCAATAGGTAAAATCAAGAATATCATGTAGGTATTTATTTATTATTTTTTTTAAAGATTTTATTTATTTATTTGACAGAGATCACAAGTAGGCAGAGAGGCAGGCAGAGAGAGAGGAAGGGAAGCCGGCTCCCTGCTGAGCAGAGAGCTGGACATGGGGCTCGATCCCAGGACCCTGGGACCATGACCCAAGCCAAAGGCAGAGGCCTCAACCCACTGAGCCACCCAGGCGCCCCTCATGTAGGTATTTATATATTATATAGCAAAAGAGAATCAAATTTCCATCAAGTTTTTATTGACAGAATTAAAGACGTAACAATAATGGTGTTTATATTTGTTATACAGGTCTACTACTAAGAAAAACAGAATTCTTTTTGGAGGAATAACATTTTGTTTAATTAAGGTTCAGTTAGTGTTCTCCATCATGAAGACTGAAGATGTTCATCTGTTAATGCTGACCTGCAATCAGATTTCACATATTTCACCTTTGAAAATCATTTTGTAGATCCGTATGTCCAATACTGACACTATAGAGCATTTTAATGGAGCACATTAACTGCTTTGAAGGCACTTATAAAATTAGATTCTTTTCTTGATATTTTCCTGTCACTACACTACAGACTAATCAGTTCCGATTGAAGGTTGGGTGGAAGCTCAAGTGCACAGTCAAATGGGTTACAAACATGGAAATCTCCTTTGCATTTGCATCAAGGTTCCCCAAAAACAACAATTCGAGGGGCGCCTGGGTGGCTCAGTGGGTTAAAGCCTCTGCCTTCGGCTCAGGTCATGATCTCAGAGTCCTGGGATCGAGCCCCGCATTGGGATCTCTGCTCTGCAGGAAGCCTGCTTCCCCCTCTCTCTGTCTGCCTCTCGGCCTACTTGTGATCTCTCTCTCTGTCCAATAAATAAAATCTTTAAAAAACAACAACAAAAAACGATGCGAGAACTAAAGTTTGGGCTCAGAAAATCTGTCTGCTTTGCCATCCATTTCTTTTGTTCTGGCATGTAGGTAATGCACAGATGATAAAACACTAAGATGCTCAGGTGCCGGTGCCCAGGGTATTCATGCCGTCAAGTCAATAATGGTGTCAGCATGCTCAGTGGTGCACACACAGCAGGGGGAGGGAGCACACCACACGAGGGCTCTGCAGCAGCAACTCGTGCCTCTCCAGCAGGAAAGCAGTCACAGACAAACAGAAAAGGACAAGTATGGCCGTGTTACAAGAAAATGTTATTCACAAACGATGAAATTGGAAAGTCATCGAATTTTCCCATATAACAAAATATTATTTCTTCAGATTTTTTTTCCCAAACAGTGAAAAATGTGTAGTAAATAAATTCTTAGCTCACAGGCTGTACAAAAACAGGTGGCAGGCCAATTCGGTCCATAAGCCAAAGCCTGGCAGCCACTCACCGATACTATAAACTTTCCCCGGAAAAAATGTGCAACTTTTATTTTTTAAAAACTCAACAATAAGAAGGTAATTCAGGGGTGCCTGCGTGGCTCAGTGGGTTAAGCCTCTGCCTTCAGCTCAGGTCATGATCTCAGGGTCCTGGGATCAAGTCCCACATTGGGCTCTCTGCTCAGCAGGGAGCCTGCTTCCCCCCACCCCCACCTGCCTCTCTGCCTACTTGTGATCTATCTCTCTCTCTCTCTCTCTGTCAAATAAATAAATAAATAAATCTTTTTTTTTTTTAAGGTTAATTCAATTAAGACATGGGCAGAAACTGAAATAAACATTTCTCTATATACAATAGTCAATAAGCACATGATGTTCAACATCATTAAGTTATCAGAAAAATGCAAATCAAAACAACCATCACTAGGATGGCTGTTATAAAGTGTGTACACAGACACACAGACAGACAAACAGACACACACACACACACACACACACACACACACAGGAAAATAACAGGTACTGACATGGCAAAGACATGGAGAAATTGGAACCTGCCATTCAGTTTGGTGAATCCAAATAAGTTAAAGAGAACTAGCATGTGACCTAGCAATTCACTCCTCAATATACATCTAAAAGAAATCAAAAGAGGTATTCTAACTTCTGTATGAATGTTAATAGCAACTCTATTCACAATAATCAAAAAATGGAAGCAACCCACATGTCAATCAACAGATGAACAGATAAACAAAATGTGGTATATCTATACAAGTCTATTGCAGGGGCACCTGGGTGGTTCAGTCAGTTGAGTGGCCAACTCTTAGTTTCAGCTTAGGTCATGATGTCAGGGTCCTGGAATGGAGCCCCCCATCAGGCTCTCTGCTTAGTGTGGAGTCCGCTTGAGGATTCTCTCTCTCTCCTCTCCCTCTACCCCTCTCCCCAGCTCAGGAGTGCGTGCACACCCATGCACGGTCTCTCTCTCTCTCTCTCTCACAAATCAATAAATAAATCTTAAAAAAAAGTCTATGGCAAATAGGTGAAGGAGATTAAGGGTTCATTCATTCAACCACTCATTTTATTTTATTTATTTATTTTTTAAAAGTTTTTAAAGATTTTTGTTTATTTATTTGACAGAGAGAGATCACAAGTAGGCAGAGAGGCAGGCAGAGAGAGAGAGGAGGAAGCAGGCTTCCCGCTGAGCAGAGAGCCCGATGTGGGACTCGATCCCAGGACCCTGAGATCATGATCTGAGCCGAAGGCAGCGGCTCAACCCACTGAGCCACCCAGGCGCCCTAACCATTCATTTTAAAATACTTTATTTATTTATATGACAGAGATAGAGAGAGCATGTGAGAACACAAGCAGGGGGAGTGGCAGAGGGGCAGGGAGATGCAGAATCCCCGTTGAGCAGGGAGCCAGATGCAGGGCTCAATCCCAGGACCCAGGGATCATCACCCAAGCCAAAGGCAGACACTTAACTGACTGAGCCACCCAGGCACCCCAAGTGTACATTTACTATGATGAGCACGGAGTAACATAAAGAACTTCTGAATCACTGTATTGTATACTTGAAACTAATACATCACTGTACATGAATTATACTGGAATTAAAAAACAAATACATAAGTTCTTTTAAAAAGACAAAAGTCTATGGGGTGCCTGGGTGGCTCAGTGGGTTGAAGCCTCTGCCTTCTGCTCAGGTCATGATCCCAGGGTCCTCCGCTCAGCCGGGAGCCTGTTTCCCTTCCTCTCTCTCTGCCTGCCTCTCTGCCTGCTTGTGATCTCTGTCTGTCAAATAAATAAATAAATATTTAAAAAAAAAAAGACAAAAGTCTATAGCAAATATTGCTAAATTTTAGATATTATTCAAATTGTGTTACATGCTGTACCCGTGTAAATTGATTACACAAGGTTTTCTCTCTCTCTCTCTTTTTTTTTAAAGATTTTATTCAAGTAGGCAGATAGGCAGGCAGAAAGAGAGAAAGGGAGGCAGGCTCCCTGCTGAGCAGAGAGCCTGACGCAGGGCTCAATCCCAGGACCCTGGGATCATGATCTGAGCCGAAGGCAGAGGCTTTAACCCACTGTGTCACCCAGGCGCCCCTACACAAGGTTTTCATTTGTGTGTTTTTAAGTCTGTGAACTTTACACTAGCAAAATAAGTAGGCTATTAGGTAAATCTTCAGACTTTGCTATTTGTTTTTAAAGATTTATCTATTTATTTATTTATTTGACAGAGAGAGAGAGAGAGATACAAGTAGGCAGAGAGGCAGGCGGGGGAGCGGGGGGAGCAGGCTCCCCGCTGAGCAGAGAGCCTGATTCAGGGCTTGATCCCCTGAGATCATGACCTGAGCTGAAGGCAGAGGCTTAACCCACTGAGCCACCCAGCTGCACCCCTGCTGCTGTTTGTTTTAATTGCATTTTCTGAAATACTGTTTGACCTGGAATACTATTCACGGTATTTAACATGAATGTCTTTGAAATACCTAGAAAAATTGTTTTTGGATTTTTTTTTTTTAAAGATAAGGACTTTTTTTTTAAAGATTGTATTCATTCATTTGTCAGAAATAGAGAGAGCACACGCAGGGCGAACAGTATGCAGAGCAGGCAGAGGGAAAAGGAAGGTTTCTCGCCAAGCAAGGAACCCGATATAGGGCTCAATCCCAGGACCCCATGATCATGACCAAAGCCGAAGGCAGATGCTCAACCAACTGAGCCCCCCAGGAGTCCCCTAATTGTTTAGCAGACAATACATTTAAATTTCATCAGTTTAGAAGAATACTCAAGAGTTACTAAAAATCACTACTAGAGTTACTACCTACATATTCCAGCCCCTACTATCACAGCTTGGGGGGCAGGGGTTTACCTCTTTCTCCTCTGGGCAGTACAGGGGCCCTGTAGGATGAAGAACAGCTTTCTGCGCATAATAAAAGAGCTCTGATATGTTCTTCAGGTTTTTTGCTGAACACTGAAAAAAAAAGTTTAAAATGTTATATTCTGAAAGCAATGACAGGAGCTAAAAACAATTTTTAAACTATCGATATAAGGTAATAACAAGATTGCTCGAAGAAAGAGAAAAATTTTCTTTGTTGAAATCACAATATTAATGTCTACAAACGACTCAGAAGCCAATTCTGCATTCTCTTTTGTATTTGGTTTACATGACTTCACAAACAGCAGGAAATGTATTCCATCCCACACCTTCTCACATCCTATTTTAAACCACAGTTTAGTGAGAATTCACCAGCAGTACATTTCTAAATCGAATGGTAAGGCATACCTCCACACAGGTTTCGATTTCTGTGTACTGGTTCATAATGGGAAGGATGGTCTCCATACTACTGTATTCTACCAGATCAGATTTGTTCCCAACCAGTATCAAAGGCAGCCTGAAAAAGCAGGATATATTGCAATAATAAGGAAAGCAGAAGACCTAAAATATCTATTTTAAAGTGTATAATAACCATTCTAATTAACTTCACTTAATCCCCCAATATGAACCTGCTACTGTAGTCAGTTCCAGTCCCCTAGATAGCATGTTCATGTTCAACAAATATTTACTAAGTACTTTTTAAAAATTTTTTGAAAGTTAATTTATTTTCTTGAGTAATCTCTACACCCGACCTGGGGCTTGAACTCACAACCCCGAAATTAAGAGTCATGTGCTCTTCTGAGTGAGCCACCAGACACACCTACTGAGTATTTCTTATAAGCCGGGTACTGTTCTGAGCATGAAGGATACAAGACAGACAACGTCCCTGCCCATTCTAATAGTGAAAAATCAGAAAATGGACAATAAGCAAATAAGCGATACACTTTCCAATTCCGTAAGTGCAATGAAGAAAGTAAATAGGGGGAGGATATGGGATAGTCACGGGAGGGGCTAATTATATGGCAATCGGGAGAAAATCTCTCTGACACGGTGGCATCTGCGCCAAGGAAAGGAGGATGAGACGGAATGGGCCCTGTGAAGAGGAAGGAAAGAGCTGTGCAAGAAGGGACAGTGTGCACAAAGGGCTCAAACTGAAAACACACCCTGGTGAGTCCAAAGAACAGAAAACTATCAGAGAGGGTGGAAAGTACTAAGCAAAGGGAAAGAGGTATGTAAAGGGGCTGGAAAGCGGAGCAAAGGCCAGACATATAAGCTGCGGTAGGGAGTGTGCATTTTATTGTAAGTGTAAAACAGGAAGCCAGTGAAGAATTAGGAATAGGGACACAATAGGATCTGATCCACATTTTATTATTTTTAAGATTTTATTTATTTATTTGACAGAGAGAGAGATCACAAGTAGGTAGAGAGGCAGGCAGAGAGTTGGGGGGTGGGGAGCAGGCCCACTGCCGAACAGAGAGCCCGATGCAGGACTCGATCCCAGGACCCTGAAATCATGACCTGAGCTGAAGGTAGAGACTTAACCCACTGAGCCACCCAGGTGCCCCTGATCAACATTTTAAAATGAGTCATATGTTGCCTTTTGGAGATACGTATTGAAATACTGACAATATGGTTTGTTCAAAACAATCCTAATGGGAGAATAAGAAATGAAACAAGACTGGCCATGAACTGACAACTGTTGACGCCAGTGACAGATACAGAGGAAATCATTAGACAATCTTCTCTACTTTTGTATGTGTCTGATTTTTTTTTCAATAATAAAAGGCTTTTTAAAATGTGGTAGTGTATTAGGACAGTGAAGATGGAGAGAAAGTATTCAGATTTGAGGTATATTTAATTTTTTTTTAAGATCTTATTTATTTGAGACAGAGGGAGTGAGCACAAGCATGGAGAGCAGATCTTATTTATTTGAGACAGAGAGAGTGAGCACAAGCATGGAGAGCAGCAGGCAGAGAGAGAAGGAGACACAGGCTCTCTGCTAAGCCTGCCTAATTCAGGGCTTGATCCCAGGATCCCAGGATCATGACCTCAGCTGAAGGCAGAGGCTCAACAGACTGAGCCACCCAAGTGTCCCTGGAGATCAATTTTAGAAGCAGAACTGATAGGAACAAGTGGTAGATTAGATATGGAGGTTGAGGGCAAGGCAGAAACCAAGAAAAATATATAGGTTTTTGGCTAGACAAAATAAGATCTCCTGAGTCACAAAAGACTGATTTAGGGGTGGAGGGGACAGTGAGGCGTAGGCAGGGAATTAAGGATTTTGTGTCTGACAGGCCTATCAGAAATCTAAATGGGGATTATCAAAGAGAGCTAGTCTAGTAGGGAACTGTTATTTGTACATCCTGCAAGAGAGCTTGGAGAAAAAGAAAATCATCTTGCTGGAACTCCAGAAAGCAAGAGAAATTCTTACGTGCATTTATTTCTGTCCCCTCCACCCCCAACGTGGTTATGGGTAAAAGGACTGGCCCATTATATAACCCAAATATACATTCCTAATAAAGACAGGAGGGTCTCCAAAAATGTAGTGGTTTGCAATTAAAGGTGTATAGAAATAATTTATGGAGCTTCAAAAACTACGTATGTCCAAGCTCTACTCCAAACCTACAGATTCTAGAACTCCATGGGTGGGGAAAAGGCACCTATATTCTTTGAAAGCACCTCAGCTGACAGTGATGGGCATCCGTGATTAAGAACCATTGCGACAGGCACCTGGGTGGTTCAGTTAGATAAGCCTCTGCCTTCGGCTCAGGTCATGATCCCAGAGTCCTGGAATTGAGCCCCGCATCGGGCTCTCTGCTCAGTGGGTAGCCTGCTCCCCCCCTTCCCCAGCCTGCCTCTCTGCCTACTTGTGCTCTCATTCTCTGTCAAATAAATAAATAAAATCTTAAAAAAATAAAAATAAAAAAAGAACTACTGTGCCTGCTAGTTTCCAGGAATAATGAAAAAAATTCATAGATATTCCCCAGAAGAACAAAAATTCTTTGAAGTTAGTAGAATCTATATGTATGATATGTGAGTCTCTTAGGAAGCAAATCAAATAGGAATGTTACAGGAAATAGGGAGAGATCTTCTATAATTTCCCAAGTTAAGCCACGTGGGTTGAGTGCATCTATACCCAAGCTGATGCTGAAGTGCCTTCATAACCCGATCTCTTTAAATGGACCTTTGTAATAGTAGAGCATGAAACATGTCTTATTAGTTTTTAAATCTTCAGTATCATTAATATCTGGCTAATGGTATTTTACTAAATAAAAGTTTGTTAAATGAAGGTTCTTCCTTCTCAGCAAAAAATGATTTGTATTTCCATAACCACAGGATGAATGTAGGAGTATGAGTGTGTATACATACAGGAAGAAGGGGGGGGAAAGGGTGGCCTATCTCCGCCTCAAACCTCCAAAAGAGGAAAAATATTGAGATTTGACAACCTGTCACAAATTCGGGAGATTAACAAACTATGGAAACATTTTAGTTATGTCAGGCTTGTGCATCTTCTTATTGTATGTAATTGTGCTGTTTTCTGTTTTATAGTTTAAGAAATTACTTACCTGTATTTATTAAACATACTTATTCCAATAATAAAAAAAAAAAAGAACGACTGTGACAACAGTGCATGAAAGTCCTACCAAAAATACATGTGCAACAAACATAAACTTAAGATATGAGGCTCGGGAAGAAATTACTGGGAAAGTGTAAGGTCCATATAATAAAGAAACAGACCCCCTAGGGACAAGTCAAGCACAAGAAAATAAGTATGCTCATATGATTTGGAGAGGGGGAAAAAAAAAAACAAAAGAGCCACATCTGAGAAAATTCAATTTGATCTTCAAATGTTAAAAGCTACTTTCAGAGGATACCAAAAGGGCCACAAAATTAGCCACAGAATTTTAGGAAGCTGTCATAGTGAAACTAATTTTTTTTAAATCAGGGGTCCAACCTGGTACTTGATAAAGAGTCCAGAAAAACTGCCTTCTCTGAAGAGTCTCCTGTGGAAACAGCTCAAGCATGCGGCAAGACGACCAAGGGTCAGGACCATGTAGCTGTGGGCCCCTCGAAGGCAGCCCTAGCTGACAGGCCCTTCCATGTTGATGGAAATGATGTTTATCCAGACTGTCCACTACTGTACCCACCAGCCACGTACCTGAAATGTGGCTATGTGTATCCAAGGAACTGAATTTTTAGCTTTATTTAATTTTACTTAATTTGCAGTCAAATCACCACAACTGACTAGAGTCTACTACAGTGGCTAGCATAGTTCTGCGGGGTTACTGTCGCCTTTTCACCTTGTCAGGAAGTCATTTCAAAGTTTAAAACTATGACCAAGAGGAGCCATCAGAGCTCAAGACACAGTCACAAAGTCTCCCTCTGTAAATACATGAGCCAGGGTCAATGACCAAGTTCATCTGGTTAGAACCAGATCTTTACAGTCTCAAGGCACAAAAATGTCCAGCCAACAGAGAAATCTAAAAAATTAAATAAAGGATCAGATGTGTACAATACATAGATATTAGTTCTGATTTCCCTAATGTTTAAGAATGCCTCATAAATGTTATTAATGTTCCATTAAATAATACTGCAAGAAAAATTTTTGGTTTCCATTTGACTTAAAAATGAAAATATTTACACCCAGAACTATCATTCTGTTCATATGAAAAATACAGAAGGTGTATACTCTTACTTCTTCCCATCACACATTATCTTCCAAAGAATTTCCAAGAAATTTCCCTCTATACATTCCTAATAAAGATCTCTAGCAATCTTTAGAGAACTTATAAAGCAGTACAAGTGCATTATTTCACTGGATTCTCAAAATTACCACATGCAGCCAAGACTGGCATTAACCTCGTCTCCACTACAGAGGAGGAAGGAAGGCTCAATGAAGTCAAGTGGATTAAGCCAGATCTCAGAGGGCACTCGCTCTCCTCCCAGTCCCGTGCCCTTACACACACCACCCTGTAAGTAATCAGTGACAAGGGGAAACCGTTCCTCACCCAAGGGGCACCTCCACAGAGAAGGCAATTACGATACAGATAAAGAGGAATTCTAAACTAGAGACTTCTTAAGCACTGGTTTGAGAAAAAGAAATAATGGAAGATCAGTGATCAAAATATTTACGGTCAGAAGTTATAAATCATTCTAGTACCAGAACTTGGTTTTCTGCTTTGCTCACAAATATATGTGCTGTCTCAAATAATTTCTCCCAAAACCAGCATCTGTGCAGAAACAGAGAAAGACCTATAGGTAAAGCAAACATGGCAAATGTTAACTAGTGGATGTAAGTGAAGGGTTTACAGGTGTTCACTGTACGATTTCTTGCAACTTTTCTCTAAGTTTGACATTTTTCAATATACAAAGTTTCACAGGAAAAAAAATATACCTGCTGTCTTTGTCCGTTCTTTCATTTATGAGAGGAATCCATCGACTTGTTACCTAAAAAGAAAATCAACAAAAGCTAAGCCACAGTGAGGATCTTCTCTGAAAACTCTAAATGGAAGATCAGTTTTAAAAGTGCACCCATAGAAATTTAACTAGATATACTGAAGAAAGTCACACGCTCATACCTTATCGATAGAATGCTTGTTGTTAACAGCATAAACTATGCAGATGACATTAGCCTACAAGAAAAAATTAAGAAATTAATGGTATTTTTAAACAACACAAATGTAACTGGTAGCATCTAAATTAACATATTTGGGCTAAAGGAAGACTAAAATTTGAAACCTAAAAAAAAAACCCCACACTTAGCATGCCTCCAAGAGTAAAGAGTTCCTAAGAACTTAATGCAAAAATACACAATCAAAGTCAGCAGTTAACAACAAAGAATTGAAAAGACCTAAGTGAGAGAATAAACAACACTCACAAAATTATCACCAAAAAAAAACCCACAGCTATTTTTTTTTAAACCCACCTGTGATATCTCTTGATGAAGCTGTTCATCACTCTGTTCTGCTTCTACAAATGACAAAGTTAAAAAGGTGTTCATTATTTTAAACATTTTCATAAAAACTAATGGCCAAGCTAACATTCTACATGGCACGCATCCAACATTCTTCATCCCCCATGACATTTATGTAGTAGTGTAGAGCCAGATGAGGTGCCAAAGCCAAGGGCAAGCCAGGGAAGGAAAGAGTTGGACTACGATAAGGAAGCTGGCTGGCACTGAAAGACAAGTCTACCAGAGGCACGAAGAGCAGAAGGCATTGTGTGATAAATCTAGGCCAGCATCTGATCCAGAGCTGAGATGGGTCAGGCCAAAGAGATCAGAAACCCAAGCTAGAAGACTAGGTGCTGCGGTCAGAAGCCCAGACAAAGAGTCCATACACACAGGGTCAGAAGGCCAGGTGAGAATCTGGGCAATACAAGCTTAAGAGCTTGTATCTTAAGAAAGTAGGCCCCAGGGGCGCCTGGGTGGCTCAGTGGGTTAAAGCCTCTGCCTTCAGCTCAGGTCATGATCTCAGGGTTCTGGGATCGAGCCCTGCATCAGGCTCTCTGCTCGGCAGAGAGCCTGCTTCCCCCTCTCTCTCTGCCTGCCTCTCTGCCTACCTGTGATCTCTGTCAAATAAATAGATAAAATCTTAAAAAAAAAAAAAAAGAAAGTAGGTCCCAGAAGCAAAACCCAAGCATGATAGTGATGAGTCAAGAGTTCCCTTTCCAGCACGTATCTCTGGCTGGAATGGGTCTCAAATGGTGGATGTACATAAAACCCCAGAGTGCAGGGGATATGCATGATGAGAGCCATGATGAAAAAGCATACAAATGAATGGGGTGCCTGGATGGCTCAGTCAGTGAAGCGTCCAACTTTTGGTTTCAGCTCAGGTCATGATCTCAGGGTCAGGAAATCAAGCCCTGCACTGGGCTCTGCACTTAGCGGGGACTCTGCTTGAGATTCCCTGCCCCTCTGGCTTTTGCTCTCTCTAGCTCAAATAAACAAATAAATTTTTTAAAAAGCATTCAAATGAAGAGATACACAGTAACAGACATTAATTTAGATTACCTTATGTTAAATATTCTCCCCCCAAAATGCCTGTTATTTCTGACATACAAACTAATACCATACATGAGCATAATGATATTTTAATTTATGCTAAACAACTGGCCACATTTTAAATATCTTTTCGTATGCTGAGTAATCAATGGGTAATGGCTTCAACTCCAATGCGGTAAGAGAATAATTTTGTAAATGAAGCAGGTTATAAGGCTGACTCCCACAGAAAGCGTCCAACCCCCTCAGCTTCTGGTATAGTGCTGTCTAGCAGCTGGACAAGCAAGCCATGTATGTCATTTTTAATGTTGCCATAGTCACATTTAAAAACTCAAAAGGTTGGGGTGTGTGGGTCAAGTGTTTGTCTCTTGATTTTGGCTCAGGTCACGATCTCAGGGTCATAGGATCAAGCCCCATGATAGGTTCTGCACTGGGTGTGGAGCCTGCTTAAGGTTCTCTCTGCCCCTCTCCCTATGCCCCTCTCCTGTTCAAAAAGTAAAAAGGAACAGGTAAAAGTACATTTTCATTTAATCCAAGGTATCAAAAATATTAAAAGTTCATCATGTACTCAACAAAAGAATTATGATAAGATTTACATTCTTCTTCTCACACCAAGTCGTTTTTTTTTTTTAAGATTTTATTTATTTGACAGACAGAGATCACAAGTAGGCAGAGGCAGGCAGAGAAAGAGGAAGCAGGCTCCTCGCCAAGCAGAGAGCCCGATGTGGGGCTCAATCCCAGGACTCTGGGATCATGACCTGAACCGAAGGCAGAGGCTTTAACCCACTGAGACCCCCAGTCACCCCTCATACCAACTCTCTAATTCCACCTGTATTTTATACTTACAGCACTTTTCAGCTTAGACTAGCCAAATTTTAAGAGTTTGATAATCATATGTACTGGACTGCAAGTCCTGGTATTTCACTTTTAAAGTATGTGGAATACCAGCTTAGGAAAACAAAGTATTACCAATGTAATTATGCCATTCTTACAAACAGATTTTATGTTTTAGAGCAGTTTTAAATGTACAGCAAAACTGAGTGGAAGGTACAGAGATTCCCCATATACTTCCTGCCCCCACATAGCTTCCCACTTTATGAACATAACCCATCAGAGTGGTCCATCTGTTACAACTAACTCCCAATGTGGGGATCGAACTCACAAACCCAAGATCAAGAGTCACACTCTCGGGCGCCTGGGTGGCTCAGTGGGTTAAGCCTCTGCCTTTGGCTCAGGTCATGATCTCAGGGTCCTGGGATCGAGTCCCACATCGGGCTCTCTGCTCAGCAGGGAGCCTGCTTCCTCCTCTCCCTCTCTGCCTGCCTCTCTGCCTACTTGTAATCTCTCCCCCTGTCAAAAAAAAAAAAAAAAAATCAAAAAAAAAAAAAAAAAAGAGTCACACTCTCTACCAACTGAGCCAGCCAGGCACGCCTCCTTTTTTTTTTAAAGAAGTCCCAGAACAAGCAGAATAATTTAGTGATTAAAAAGTAAGTCTGAGGGGCACCTGGGTCACTCAGTCGTTAAGCATCTGCCTTCGGCTCAGGTCATGATTACAGAGTCCTGAGATGGAGCCCCACGTCAGGCTCTCTGCTCAGCAGTGAGCCTGCTTCTCCCTCTGTCTGCCACTCTCCCCACCCCCTTCTGTCAAATAAATAAATAAAATCTTTGAAAGAAAAAAAAGTAAGTACTAGTGGGTAGAAAAATTTTAAATTATTAAAAGCAATACAAATGTAATGTAAGCAAGCTGACAACTGTTTTAACTGTTATTTTGGGGAGGGGACAATTCTGATAAATTAAAGAACAAATTTAGAACTCAACAAATTCTCAAACTCAGAACTCTTTCTACATCATAAGAGCATTCCTGAATGCCTGATAACAAAACTAATCCAGAACTTACCTCTGCAAACATGCCAAGTCAAGGAGGGTAATGATTTATCTACTACTCGTCATTTATCATCACTCTTTCTTTTTCATTATTATGGAACCCAGCTTAGTAGATCTAGGACAGAGAACTACAAGATGGAGGCTTTATGTGGGGTATGGGGTGGGGGTTGGCAAGGAGATATAAATGAGACAAGATTAGGAAATGATTATTTACTGCTAGAGAAAAAGGAACGCTTATCCTGGCACATTTTTTAAAGCTCAGTATGTACCCCTTCTTTGAGGACTATTCAATTAACCCTGCAGCTTCACCCACAAGAGGATATTCATTACCTGAGTAATCTACGATGTGTGTAGGAACTCTCTCAGGGGTGACATCAGCTGGAATGGTAATTTCTTCTGCCCGGGGAGGAACCTTCATTTGCAAACAAACACAGAAAAGGAAGAAAAAAAAAAACCTTCAGCTATTATCCATCAAACTTGTTAACAGATCATGTAAATTCACCTATATATTATCCCCTTCCACCCATACTTATCCTTCGAAGATTTATTATACTTTTAAATGCTTATTTTTTGTGCTTGAACCCACAACCTTGAGATGAAGACATGAGATCAAGAGTTGGATGCACAACCCAGTTGCCCAGGTGCCCCGAAAAACACTTCTTTTAAAAAAACATGCACAGGGGCGCCTGGGTGGCTCAGTGGGTTAGGGCCTCTGCTTTCGGCTCAGGTCATGATCCTAGGGTCCTGGGATCGAGCCCCGCATCGGGCTCTCTGCTCGGTGGGGAGCCTGCTTCCTCCTCTCTCTCTGCCTGCCTCTCTGCCTACTTGTGATCTCTCTTTTTTT
>NC_081572.1:39786466-39786997 GCF_022355385.1 Mustela nigripes
GGGGCACCTGGGTGGCTCAGTGGGTTAGGGCCTCTGCTTTCGGCTCAGGTCATGATCCTAGGGTCCTGGGATCGAGCCCCGCATCGGGCTCTCTGCTCGGTGGGGAGCCTGCTTCCTCCTCTCTCTCTGCCTGCCTCTCTGCCTACTTGTGATCTCTCTCTGTTGAATAAATAAAATCTTTAAAAAAGAGAAAAAAAAAAACCATGCACATTTTCGGGCTCTCTGCTCAGCGGGGAGCCTGCTTCCCCCCCTCTCTCTCTGCCTGCCTCTCTGACTACTTGTGATCTCTGTAAAATAAATAAATAAAATCTTAAAAAAAAATGCACATTTAGGGGTGCCTGGGTGGCTCAGTGGGTTGAGCCTCTGCCTTCAGCTCAGGTCATGATCTCAGGGTCCTGGGATCAAGCCCTGCATCTGGCTCTCTGCTCAACGGGAGCCTGCGTCCCCCCCACCCCTGCCTGCCTCTCTGCCTACTTGTGATCTCTCTCTCTCAAATAAATAAATAAAATCTTAAAAAAAAAAAAAAAGCAT
>NC_081572.1:39787097-39800324 GCF_022355385.1 Mustela nigripes
TTGTGATCTCTCTCTCTCAAATAAATAAATAAAATCTTAAAAAAAAAAAAAAAAGCATGCACATTTCTACTTGTGTGGGCACAGGACATATTAAATATACTTCAGCTCTAACACAGCCTAAAACAATACCTAAGTTAATTCAGTGTTTCAAACATTTGATTTTTAAATGCTATTTTCATTCCATTTTTTTGATGCTTAAGATACTCTACAAATGAGGAGCTATGTTAATCCAAAGCAATTCTCAAATAAAACAATAAATTATCAAAACTGATTTCTTCTAGAAGATAACTGATTGGCTACATGAGCCTTATTAAATGACTCCATTTTTAAAGGAAGACTATGATTTTTTAAAATCAATTAAAAACCTCTTATCCATACCCAAGAGGACTATGCTAAAATGACAATTCTAAACTCAGTTAAATGATCATAGAAAACTTTTAGGTATTATACTCCAAGTGATCAGATGATGATGATACACTTCATTCCACAAATTAAGTAATTACTTATTTCAGTATCTTATTTAAAGGGGGGGAAACAAAAGAAACAACGAATGGTCATAATGGCATTTGTAACTGATGAAAACACTACCATATAATATACCGAATTCCTGTCTAAACAATGAGATTATACATATTCCTAACTAAACAAGAGGAAAGAAAAAGGAAATGCAAACTGTGGGACTAATAATACTAACTACGTGAAGAGAATAAATAGTATTCATCCCATTTGCATCAATCCCATTCCCCAAAACAGAATTCTAACTTTACATAAGGCCTAAGCCAACAGTCCCTCATTCTGGAACACAAATTTATTGCAATAATCATAAAATCACCTTACTCTACTATCATTAACCTTACCTCCTTTGAGACACACAACAATCCTTTCAGTGGTGTTATGAATTAGTTTCTTCATTTGTAAAATGATGTAATGGATAATATGAAAGGTTCTCAGATATGTGGTCGGAATCCTAGGGGTACTAATGCCTCAAAGACCAGGGAGTGTCAGATGGAAGGCAGGTGGGGAGCCAGCTAGACATTTCACCCTTATTTCAACTAAAGGATACTCGCCTATTTTATATTTTGGGGTTATGAATAACATTTTGTTTTTAGGAAACGATTAACAGCTTAGATGATCTGTAATAGCCCTTCCAGCTCCCATTTTACAGATGGGACAACTAAGGCACAGAGATGACAAATGTCCTAGCCAAGATCCAAAGGAGGAAAAGGAAAGGACTTAGTGAACCCAGATCTGGTTTGATTCTTGCTCCTGCGCTACATTTCAGGGATACCCTGTGTAAACTAATATGAGCCCTTTTATAGTCACAGCTGTCAGAAAGGAAACACCTGCCAAAAAAGTGCAGAACTTATTTCACTTCAACTCAATTTTGATAAATTAAAAAGATTTCAAATGTAGAAAAGACATAAAAATGTTTACCTCTTCTGGGAATTCTTCACTGACCAGAGACATAATCAGTGATGTCTTCCCAACTCTAGCTGTGAAAACAAACATCATTATTTTAATAATAAAATGCCCAGATTCTCCATAAGCTCAAATTCAACAACAGAGCAGAGTCTGTTATTCATCAGCTAAAATCAGAGGCATCCAACTCACCCAGTTTTAGTACAATGCTTAAAATTTATCTTTTTTTCTGTTTTGGAAAGTTACACATGCCCATTGTTTAAAACTAAAAAATTACCAAAATATATAAAAGCAAAAATCTTCCCCCAAATCCCTTTCTACCAGTTTCGTATATGAAGTCTCCCAGATTTTTTCCTTACTTATGCTATTATAATAATTCACCACACAGTTTACAAGTAGAATCGCAGCATTCATACTATTTTACAATCTTCCCTTATTGTTTAATTATGTACTTGGGTAGCATTCCACGTCCATATGTAAAAATTTCCTGAGATGAGTGAAGGTACAGTTATTATGTAATAAACACAGAGTTTTATTGGGGATGATGAAAGAGTTTTAGATGGAAAAAATGCTGATGATTACACAACACTGTGAATGTATTTAATGTCCCTTAACCATACTCTCAAAAATGGTTAAAACGTCAAACCATATTCCTTAAATATTTTATCACAATTTTTAAAAATAGCAGCAGGAAATCCATTTTACATTAATATAAAAGATCTCTTACATTATTTCTTGACAGTTGTATAAGAATCCATCATAAGACATGTCCTAATTTATTAATGCAGTCTTCTAACGATGAGCACTGTTCAAGTTTTTGCCTTTATAAACAATGCTGCAATTAATATTTCTACAGGGTAAATTCCTAGAAGTGAACTCGTTAGCATGCATAATCTTCATTTTTAATAACTATTGTTAAATCACCTCTAAAAAAGAACAAGCTAACTTACATCCTCACCAAGAGAAGATAAGGGTGTCTGCTTTGGACATCCGTACATTCTTTTTTTAGGTTATCATATAGAAAAACTTAGTGAGAGCAAAAGTAGCTTTCCTGTTATATTTTCTAACCTAGCAAGATTTTTTTTCTCTAGAAAGATTTTTAATGCACAAACTTAAAAATCTTCATTTTCATTTGGAAATTTCATTTCCATTCCCATCACTTTCTGATCATATACATTCAACTGCATCAACTAAATCCTTTTGTGATTCTAGAGGAAAACAATCCACCCGCCTATTAATCTCTGCCATAACGGCAAATTAGTTTCCAAAGGTAAAGCCTAAATATTAAAGAACTGGAAAATTTTAAAGTGAAGAAAAGTCACATTCCTTTTTTAAAATGATGACTAAAAGAAACAGTGATGAAAACCACAAGTCAAGTCTCCGGAAAAATAATGAATGGCTTGAAAAAGAAAACAAAGAGTGTGGGCCAAAACCACGTAAAGGGTATGCTGCAAACAAGTGTTGCTAGGGGAAACTCAGAGTAGACTGAGCGACAGGTATCTTATAGCTCCGATTTCTGAGGATCTTTTCAGTTTACTCGTGTTTGAAGGCTTGGGCCTTTTTCAAGTAGCTGACTATAAGATAACACTTCTCTGAGTTCCAACCATGTCAGGTGAATCCAGAGTCCATCTCAAAGTACCACTAGAATACAGTTATCAATGTCAGCTTATCCAGCCCCCTGCAAAATTCAGATGAAGAACCTGGGACCCAGAAATAGCGATTTCTCAAGGGCTCACAAAAAAAAATGAGTTGCAGACTTAAGAAAATAACCCTTCTTTCTGATGGCTAAGCCAGTGTTCTCTTTCCTGCAACATACTTTAAAAAAAATATTAAGACATGGGGTGCCTGGGTGGCTCAGTCTATTAGGTGTCAGCCTTTGGCTCTGGTCACGATCAGGGTCCTGGGATCAAGTCCCGCATCAGGTTCCCTGCTCAGCAGCGAGGCTGCTTCTCCCTCTCCCTATGCCTCCTGCTCCCTCTTGCACACTTGCTCGCTCTTTTTCTTTCTCCCAAATAAATAAAATCTTAAAAAAAAATAAAAAATATTAAGACAATAATACAGAAAAGGAATGATAGCCCCTAAAGTCAGCAAGCACTACATACACAAAAACTATATAAATTAATTAAAATATTCACTGATTCACTGGTGACTAATCCAGCTCTGGTTCCACTTTTTTTTTTTTTAATTTATTTTGAGAAAGTATCAACTTTCAGAAACATTGCAAAAATAGTACAAAGGAGTCATATCTATTCTTTAACCAAATCCCCCAAATGTTAACATTATATTATCATTCCTTTCCTCTCCCTCCCCCTACTCTTTTTAAACCATTTAAGAGTAAGTTGTAGATGCCTCTTAACCCTTAAGCACCTTAAGTTATGTATTTCCTAAAAACGAGATCATTCTCTTCCATAACCACGGTGTACTGTCAAGATCAGGAAATTAACACTAACAGTGCTATTATCTACTCTGTCGACCTTATTTCACATCTCACCATTTGTCCCATTACCATCTCTTATAGAAA
This sequence comes from Mustela nigripes, assembly GCF_022355385.1. Classification (NCBI taxonomy): domain Eukaryota; kingdom Metazoa; phylum Chordata; class Mammalia; order Carnivora; family Mustelidae; genus Mustela; species Mustela nigripes. The sequence continues at coordinate 39,791,038 of NC_081572.1, forward strand.
AGAAAAATCTTTTTCTTCCCCCAGGATCTAATGTTGCATTTGGTCGTCATGTTTCCTTAGTCTTTAGTCTGGAAGAGTTCCTCTTTTTATCTTTCATGGCCTCAGCATTAAAAAAAAAAAAAGTCATTTAATTTGTAGACTCTCTCTCAATTGGGTTTGTTTGATGTTATCTCATAATTTCAGGTTTTGCATTCTGCGAAGGAACATTCCAGAAATGATACTGTATCCCTCAAAGTGCATCACAGTAGAAAGGAGACTATGTCAATTTGTCCCACTAATGGTGATGTTATTTTTCATCACTTGGAGGATGTGGTGTCTGCAGGTTATTATCATTCCCTTTATAATTGTAAGTATCCTGTGAGACTACAAGCCACTATAGTCAACTGTAAGTTGAGACTATGTGAATACTGTTTCTCATCAAACTTTCACCTACTGGTTTTAGCAGCCATTCATGTCTTGTGTTGCTTGTTCTGTCTTGTGTTGCTTTAGTGGTGGTTATGTGGTGGTGTTTCTATCAGTCCTTCTACATTACTTTGCATTCTGCTTTAAGCAAAAACTCCCTTCTGATTCATATCAGCACGGTCTCATGGATTCCTACACTATTCTATGCGTTATGATCCACTACTGTCATTATTTAGAGGCTCAAATTGTTCCATTTTACTCCGAAAAAATGACATTTATACAGGTATAAATCAGAATTACTATATGACCTCATTTTATAAAAAATATGTATTCACACTGGAAAAAAAAAAACAACCCTGAAGGATCTATACACCAAAGCAGTCATCTCTGAAGTAAACGTAATTGCAACTTTCTTTGTGCTTTTGTACTTCTGCATCTTTTCCCAATTTTCTACAACAAATATAAACAATTTTTGCTCCTAGAAAATGTTAACAATTACTATTTTAAAAGTCACTATTTAGTAGTAAAAACTGGCATGTTCTAAATTTATAGATGGCAGGGTGTCTGGGTGGCTCAGTCAGTTAAGCATCCAACTCTTGATCTGAGCTCAGGTCTTGATCTCAGGGTTGTGAGTTCAAGCCCCACACAGGGCTCCACAGTGGGCGTGGAGCCTACTTAATATTTTTTTTTTTTACAAAGGGCACCTAAAATTTACCTAAAGAATGGCAAGTTAAATGCATTATTTCACTCCTTCAAGAAATATCTCTTGAGGACTTCTATAGGCGAGGCACTATTTCTGGTGCTGGGGATACACCTGATCAAGGCACTAGTTCTTCCTTATTTTTAAATTCATGGAGATTATATACCAACAGATTTATGAGATTTTCACCAAAAAAGAATATTCTTTCTACATATCAGGACATAAAGCAAAAACTCAAAAACTGGCCATGCTTGATTTACCCTTCCTCTGTACTGAGCATTCGAATTCTGTCAAATTTTCCTCTGAAATTTTTAATATTAATTCCTTTCTCTCTGTTCCCACCTTTCTGTAATTAGGATATTTTCTATCCCTTCCTCCAACCTCTCCTCTTATTAAAATCCATCAGAATACAAATAGCAACCCCTCTCTCTTAGACATCTTTTCATTTTCTAACTCATCTGATCAAAAGCCTTGACTCTCAATTACCTACCACATCAAGGTGAAACATTCTGCTGGCCTTTAAAAATCATGCATAATTTAATGCCACCTCATCTATCTAATCTCATTTCCCACTATTTCCACATGCATGGTTTGCTCAAATAAGGCCATTCTGCTCTGTGTAAGCACAAACAGGCTATTATGGATCTTGCCTCCTCACATGGTTTTCTTCATCTAACACATCGTTCCCTCTCCCTCCTCTGCTTTTCCAAATGTTAACCATCTCTCAAGGGCAGCACAAACTCTACCTCTTCCCTAAAGACATCCCAGGGCGAATGCAGCCCTCCCTTTCCTTCTTTGGGCTACTTCTGTGCCACATAACTGAACACTAAACTGTTACGAATACAACGTACATACTTAACATGTCTGCATCTACAGTACCGTAATAATCAAATATTTGATAATGAACTGAATTTTCTAATTTTATATGAGTGGGAGAAAGACCTCTAGCACAGCAGCCAGACTGAATTATCTGACTTACTTTCTCCTTGCCCAAGTACAACAGCATTGCTATCATTTCAGCCCTGCCATTTAGGAAATTAAGTTCTACCTCGTGGAGCTTCTGGAACTATCCCATTCAAAGTTTTTCTTAACAGCAGCTGAAGAGCTATGAACAGTAGGGTAACTTCTGAGGAAAAAAAATATATTCTAAAATTACTAAATTCTAAGTAATTCTAAAATTACTCTGTGCAATTAATGTTGAAATTGCCAATAATATTAAAGGAGGGCATGATGTAATAAAGAATCCATCTGATCTTTGTCCCTACCCAGTTCCTGGCACAGAGCTTCAAAATCCCTTGGAAGTTCCTAGGTGATAGGAGTATCTTTTGTTACAGTCTCTTTCAACAAACTTGAGTTTATCTTGATTAGACAGGAGGGCCTAGAGAGCTTTAGGATGGGGACTCGTTGTCGCAAAAACCAACCATGCAATCAGTGGGTTGGAACTTTCAGCCCCACCCCAAAACGCAGCAGCTGGTAGGGTGAAGGCAAGAGTGAGCCCACAGATTTAATCAATCATGTCTACATAATGAACCCCCATTAAAAAAAAACAAACTCTGGACATCAAAGCTCAGGGGAGCCTCCTAGTTGGTGAACATAATGATGAACCAGGAAGGTGGCACACTCTGACTCCATGAGGACAGATGCTCCCATGCTCAGGATCCTATGAGACCTTGCCCTACATACCTCTTGATCTGGCTGTTCATTTGTGTAAATGTAAATATAGCACTTTCCTAAGTTCTGTGAGTTGTTCTAGTGAATTATCAAACCTAAGGGGGTTGCAGGAAGCTCCAAACTTGTAGTCAGCCAAGAAGTGTGGGTAATCTAGGGACCCCAGTTGTAGCTGGGGTCTAAAGTAAGGGTAGGGACACCTGGGTGGCTCAGTCAGTTAAGCATCTGCCTTTGGCTCAGGTCACGATCTCAGGGTCCTGGGATCGAGCCCCACATCCGGCTCCCTGCTCTGCAGAAAGCCTGCTTCTCCCTCTCCCTTTGCCTGCCGCTCCCTCTGCTTGTGCTGTCAAGTAAGTAAATACAATCTTCAAAAAAAATAATAAAGTAAGGGTAATCTTGTTGGGGACCTTGGACTTTAACTTGTAGGATCTGATGCTAACTCAGGGTAGTGTCAAAATTGAACTGAATTGTAGAACACTCAGAAAATTGTCAGAATGAAAAGGACATGACAGTTTGGTATTTATGAGAAGTAGAGATGGCTCAAAAACTGAGAAACACTGCAACAGACCTTCTATCCAAGAGTACAAGTTCTATTCTGGCATATTTGCTCATGTCTGGACAAACTAGGGGAAAAAACCACCGGAAGATCATACAGACAATATTAACTTATGGTTTTACATGACCCATCTTCCCTGTGCAGACTCCTACCAATTCATTTGCTCAGTATTCACATGACTGTCTTCCAAATGCAAAGTTTAAACTTACATACTCTGTGGGATACTATGGAAAATGTATTAAACAAGATAGATAAAACTGCTATGAAAGAGGTAGGGATCAAGTGCTATGCTCAATTGTGCTTGAAAAAAAGGAAAGGGGGCAGGGAAAGGTGGGAAGAGAAAGGGATATTTTCTGCTCTAAACATAGCAGAAAATAAAAAAGCTCATAAAAGCAGCATATAGTTTGTTCTCAAGGAGGAAAAACTGAGTAATGAACTAAGACACGTAGGTTCTAAAGACAGTACTATGCGTGTATAACATCTAGGCAAACATCCAGCATATCACCACTGATCTCCTGAAGGACTTCCTAGACCTCCTTGATGAAAACTTTACTTTTCCTACCAGCTACTGAGTGTCTGGAAAGACTAAGGAACAAGAATTTCATTATCACCCACAGGAAATTCCACAAGGACAGAGAATGTGTCTTTCTTGCTCATTACTGAATCTTAGCTCCTAGCAAATGCTCTTAGTAAATGCAACTTACAGCTTAGTGGTTAAGAGCACAGATTTGAAATTTAGGAAAGTGGGGCACCTGGGTGGCTCAATCATTAAGTGTCTGCCTTTGGCACAGGTGCGATCCCAGGATCCTAGGATCGAGCCCCAGGGCATCTAACACATCGTTCCCTCTCCCTCCTCTGTGGGAAGCCTGCTTCTCCCTCTCCCTCGCCTTCTCCCCTGCTTGTGTTTCCTTTCTCGCTGTCTCTTTCTGTCAAATAAATAAATAAAATCTTAAAAAAAAAAATTTAGGAACGTGGTTGTTTACTTTTGAGAGAAAGAGAAGGAAATACAAGGGGCTTCAACTGATTGGTAATGTCTTCTTTAAGTGATGGGTATTTGTTATATTATACTTTACACCTTTGATATAAATATTTCACCAAAAAAAGGGGGAAAAAAATAAAAGCTTTGGAATCAGCCAAAACTAGACAGAAATCTTAGTCCCAGCGGTTACTGGCTGTTTCCCCAGGCAAGTCGTCAAGCCTCAGTTTACTCATCTATATAATGCTAAACAGCTGCTGGTGAGTTGGTAAGAGGGTTAATTACAATGACAGATACATAATGCTCAGCACAACACCTGGCAAACATTAAATACACAAATGGCATTTGTCGTGATAATCATGATCACAGTTTATATTAAAGGAGTTAAGTGAGCACTAGAATGGGCCAGATAACTTGGATTTGGGAATCAGCTTTCTAATTAGCAGTATAACCTTGAGTTATCACTGACTCTCTCTGGGCCCCAATTTTCTCATCAGTTTAAAAAAAAAAAAAAAAGACTAGATGCTATCAATGCTTATATGCTCTGTGATTAATCTACACTATCATGTAGCACACCTTAGAAGACTGGCCTATAACAGATGAAAAAAGTGCACATTACATGTACCTTACAGTGATGTACCTTAGAGTACCCCAACAATGGCAGACAGATCCCCAAACTGTATCTGTTATCTATTTCGTGTATGGGAAAGTGATTTGTCAGGAACTTTCACCTAGCTATAAGAACAAGGTAGGACTCTCCAGGGCAATATGGGATCCAGAAATTTCTAGAACTTGCTGACTAACAATCAGCATTTCGTAACTTTTTTCCTTAAGTAACTCCTTTCAGCGTGGCCTTATTTAGGGTCCCAGAAACCCCAACCCTTCAGCTAGCTCAAGGTAACATTCATCTCCAAATCCACAGCAGTCCATTCTAATTACTGATTATGCACATGATTACGCACAGTGGAGGCCAAACAGTTAACCTTAAAATGAACCAAACTACTGCCTTATTGCAGCTTCAGAAAACCTAGAACTTGGACCTCCCGCCTATTTTTTACTCTTGGCAACTGAAGCTGCTGCCGAGCAAGAAGAATGCATTTGGGAAAGAGCCCTAATAAAGTTCCTTGCAAAGAGTGGTGATGTCTGATTTAAGGCAACACACAGCAGGGCTGACTGTGGGTCACCTGACAGGAGGTTGCCTCTGCTTTGAGTCCAGTGAAGTCCACCAGGCCCTGTACTATACAATATTTTAGTAAGTAATAAAACTCCAAGTACTAAAAACAACAAACCTTCCAGAAGAGCCAATGCTTGTACAATTCCTGTCACCTTTGAACTTCTGGGTCTTTCTCACCCGCGTAGAGATGTCTTTTTTTTCCTAGTGTCTCCAAAAACCCACAGCTAACACCAGCACAGATGTTCCCAGAAACTGTTCCATTTCTGCAGAGCTCTTACATCTCTACATTCTTATCGTTGATCAACTATGTTAAGAATGGGAAAAATGAATCAGATGCTCAATAACTCAGATGCTTCTTGATACTTGCTTGGTCCTTGAGAAATCCGTCTGTGTTGATACCTTTCAGACCTTGATTCCTCTCACAATCCCCTTTTTAGAATTACTATTTAAATTTTTTATCAGATTTTATTTATTTGAGAGGGGGAGAGAGAGAGAGAGAAAGAGAGCATGAGCAGGGAGAGGGAGAAGCAGGCTTCCCGCTGAGCAGGGAGCCCAAGGTGGGGTTGGATCTCAGGACCCTGGGATCACGACCTGGGGTGAAGGCAGATGCTTAATGACTGAGCCAGTGGCCCCTAGAATTACCATTTTAAAATTTTGCTTGTATCCCACCACTCCAAAACCCTCACCAGTTTCAGAAGAAACCTTTTAATCCACAACTGGAAATGTTCAACAAAAACAAAACAAAAACAAAAAACAAACTTTTAATCCACAACTGGGAATGTTCAACAAAAATGATCAAAATGAAGTCAAACACCAACATTAAAAGGCCTACTAATTTCCAAGAAAACTAAAGACTTACTGCTCCTTACTCACAACCACACAGGCCTTCAACAGGCGTTCCAGGTTACTTTTAAAGTCCCCTCCCTCACCACAACTCTTCCATGTCATCCATTCTTCCTAATCTCTCTGATTAAAACTCAAGAGAACAACCTTTTTCCTGGCCATTGTCCCTGTCTGCTTTTCCCATGGACCCCTTACTTTCCCAGGGATAGTTTCAGAAGGGAAAGACCAACATTCTGAGGACATTCTGATTTCTTGACCACTCTCAACAAGGCAACTCTGGCCACCGATGCAGCAGCAGGCTCCGGCCCAAGTACAAACCTGCCACCAGCTCCATTCCAACAGGGCAGGCCTCAGGGACAGAGGAGGAAAACCCCCGGCAGGACGGCCGGAGAAAAGGGCACCACAACTACAACAATTAAAGAGCTTTACTTACGCTTGATCATACAGACATACAGATGGTGACGCCAAACATGAGAATCATTCAATTTGAGCTTTTTTTTTTTTTTTTAAGATTTTATTCATTTGAAAGAGATCATAAGCAGGCAGAGAGGCAGGCAGAGAGAGAGGGGGAAGCACGCTCCCTGCCGAGCAGAGAACCCGTACAGGGCTCGATCCCAGGACCCTGGGATCATGACCCGAGTCGAAGGCAGAAGCTTAAACCCACCGAGCCACCCAGGTGCCCCCAATTTGAGCTCTTTTTATGGATACTACCACTTAGAGTGTGGTACTTTTATTTATTTACTCATTTATATTCTGCCTCACCTGTTAAAAAAAAATCTGAGGCGGTTTAGTACTCCCTGTAATATAACAATTCCATCTACTTTCTGAAGTAACTGTATAGTAGGCTTTTTAAAAATCAAAGAACAGGAATCTCTCCCACATAAAAATCCAAGGGGGATTTCCTCTTTTTAAAAAAAGTTGAAAATTAGAGCAAGAGAGACAAATTACAGTGAACTTGGGGAGAAAATGAGTACATTTTCATTAGTATCATTTTGGGTTTCCTTTTGGAAGAGCAGTAAGATGATAGGTACTTTAATAAAAGATTGGCAGATGTGATTCAGTTAAGAAAGGCTTCGGTGAATCTAAACTAGAGCTTTTTGGTTCCTTTAAGGCCTAACCACCTTACCCTGAATGAGACCATAAAAGAAATAGGAAAGCAGCAGGTTTAAAATTACAATAGGCCACTAATTTTAGACTAATTTTAACTGAGAAACAAATAAGCACCTTAAAAACAATGAAAACATTTTAGAATATTAAATTTAAAAAACTATTTGAACAAGCCTACAATCCAAAAGGCCCCTCAACAATGGCAGATCTGAGTATAAAGACTACGTATTTTCAACAGCTTCAAAAATAATTTCCATAGGGGTGCCTGGGTGGCTCAGTGGGTTAAAGCCTCCGCCTTCGGCTCAGGTCATGATCCCAGGGTTCTGGGATCAAGCCCTCGTTGGGCTCTCTGCTTGGCGGGGAGCCTGCTTCCTCCTCTCTCTCTGCCTGCCTCTCTGCCTATTTGTGATCTCTGTCAAATAAATAAATAAAATCTTAAAAAAAATAATAATATCCATAAAGGAACAAACTTCTCTCATTACTGTACCCATTAAATTTTATATTTAATACAAATACCATATATACTTACATAATTTTATAACAAATAATTTATTAATAAAATATATGTAAAATATAATTGAAAGATATTTAACAAAAATATTAATATGGAGAACAAAAAATTATTGTTAGCCAGCCACCTAACATTCTCTACTTCCTCTCTTTTGCCTGAGAAACACTGAAGTAATCTCTAAAAACAAAAGGCACGGTCACAATTATCCCCAGAGACGGAAGGCCTCCTGATCGGTTCAACACAACATTCCCCAGCGCTGCCGGAGACTCCATGCTTCTAAGTAGGTCATCCACGGGAAACACAACTCATCACTATAGAACAAATTATCGAGATTCATCCAGGCTAAAAATTTCTTTGTCTTTTCATCACATCTTTTGAACATCTAGTTCTAAATGACAGCAAATTCCTAATATTCATGAAGCGGAAATAACATTTTTTGGTTTAATTACCATCTTACCAGCCATATTGGCTATTTTTCTTGTTAACAAACACCCCGTGTTTCAAGTGGTAAAGGGACCTACTCCTCATTTTTATCTGCTGCTCCTTACGTAGCCTTGTCGGCTCTTCCTAAATTTCGTAATTAGAATATACAGGGATGAGGAGGGTGACTATGGAGTTTCCCAGTTATTTTAACTGGGAAACTTTACCATTTGGGGCAATAGCTGGGTACTGTTCCAAAGGAAAATTTCATTGACCACATGCAAACTATTTGAGCTGCAGGAGAAAAAAACGTCACGGTCCATCCCTGTCCTTTGCACTAGATTAACCCTAGTGCTCAACCAGTGCCAGAGAAACAAAAAGACAGATGTGTGATACACATGCAAGAATGACATAGAACAAACTTCCTAAGAACAAAGAGACTCTTCAGACTAGGCCTGAACATCCTTGGTCACAAACTGTCACCCAGGTACTAAACACAGTATAATTGAAACTGGAGGATTTAACAAAGACCAGAATGGAAAGCAATATGGCTTTAAAGGGACTGCAGAGGGGCGCCTGGGTGGCTCAGTGGGTTAAAACCTCTGTCTTCGGCTCAGGTCATGATCCCAGGGTCTGGGGATAGAGCCCTGCACGGGGCTCTCCGCTCAGCGGGGTGCCTGCTCCGCCCCCACTTGTGATCTCTGTCAAACAAATATATAAAATATTTTTTTAAAAATAAATAAATAGGGCGCCTGGGTGGCTCAGTGGGTTAAGCCGCTGCCTTCGGCTCAGGTCATGATCTCAGGGTCCTGGGATCGAGTCCCGCATCAGGCTCTCTGCTCAGCGGGGAGCCTGCTTCTTCCTCTCTCTCTGCCTACTTGTGATCTCTCTCTGTCGAATAAATAAATAAAATCTTTAAAAAAAAAAAAA
>NC_081572.1:39800424-39818790 GCF_022355385.1 Mustela nigripes
TAAAAAAAAAAAAAATTAAAAAAAAATTTTAAAAAAATAAATAAATAAATAAATAGGGGCGCCTGGGTGGCTCAGTGGGTTAAGCCGCTGCCTTCCGCTCAGGTCATGATCTCGGGGTGCTGGGATCGAGTCCCGCATCCGGCTCTCTGCTCAGCAGGGAGCCTGCTTCCTCCTCTCTCTCTCTGCCTGCCTCTCTGCCTACTTGTGATCTCTGTCAAATAAAAAACAAAATCTGGGGCGCCTGGGTGGCTCAGTGGGTTGAGCCGCTGCCTTCAGCTCAGGTCATGATCTCAGGGTCCTGGGATCGAGTCCCGCATCAGGCTCTCTGCTCAGCAGGGAGCCTGCTTCCTTCTCTCTCTGCCTGCCTCTCAGTGTACTTGTAATTTCTCTCTGTCAAATAAATAAATAAAATCTTTTAAAAAAATTAAAAAAATAAAAAAATAAAAAACAAAATCTTTAAAAATAAATAAATAAATAAAGGGAGTGCAGAAAGTTTTTTTCCTAACAACATAAATGCTAGATTACTGACGTTTCTTTGATTCTTTTTTATTTTATTTAAAGATTTTTATTTATTTGACAGAGATCACAAGTAGGCAGAGGCAGGCAGAGAGGAAGGGAAGCGGGCTAAGGACCTGGAACAAGACACTGGACGAACGCTGCCCTCAAATGCTAACAGTAACCACACATCAGACTGGATTTAAGAAAGGAGAATGGTCAAATGTTCATGACTAAGAGGACTGGTTTGGAAAACAAGGAAAGGCTAAATAAATGGAACTAACTTGAACTCATTCATTCTTCCAAAAGCTACAGATGACCTGGAGCACCTGGATAGCTCAGCAGGTTAAGTGTCCCACTCTTGATTTTGGCTCAAGTCATGATCTCAGGGTAATGAGATTAAGCCCCAAAACCAACTCTGCACTGAGCATGGAGCCTGGTTGGGATTCTCTCTCTCTGCGTCAGCACCCCTCCCTCCCAGTTCGCTTACACACACTCTCTCTCTCTCAAAAAAAAAAAACAACTACAGGTGATCTTTGAACACCACAGAGATTAAAGGCACCAACCAACTCCCCATATCCCCAGCAGTCCCAAATCCTCAGACTTTATTCTAAGTCAAATTAGAAATCATCAAAGAATTTTAAAAACGGGTAACAGGATCTGAGATATTTTTTAAAGATGACTCTGCCTGTTACATAGAGAATAGATGGAATTAGAAGAAGGGAGACCAGTTAAGGAGAGAGATTATAAAAGCCTAGGCTAGAGCCAATTGAAGCCTGAGCAAGTTTGGCTTGAACTAGTTTCAATGATAAACTAATCAGTTAGACATATTGTGTTAAGAGCCACCAGATTCAGGGAGCCTGGGTGCCTCAGTGGATTAAGCCTCTGCCTTCAGCTCAGGTCATGATCTCAGGGTCCTGGGATGAAGACCCGCCTCTGCTCAGCAGGGAGCCTGCTTCCTGTTGGCCACCCCCCCCTCTGCCTACTTGTGATCTCTCTCTCTGTCAAATAAATAAACAAAATCTTAAAAAAAAAGCCATCAGATTCATTTTAAAAGAGTGTAAAAGTTCCATTTTCTTAATGATTTTGACCAGTAAAGACAAACATATCTCAATTTAAAAACAAGACTTCACTAAAACTAGATCTTGTGTACTTTTTTTTTTTGACAGGCAGAGATCACAAGCAGGCAGAGAGGCAGGCAGAGAGAGGAGGAAGCAGGCTTCCTGCTGAGCAGAGAGCCCGATATGGGGCTCCATCCCAGGACCCTGGGATCATGACCTGAGCTGAAAGCATAGGCTTTAACCCACTGAGCCACCCAGGCGCCCCAGATCTTGTGTACTTTTAATGTAGCTACATGATTTAGACAAAAGGCCATTGAGGTTCTTGCTAATTTTATTGCAAAAAAGACAACTGTTAAGCATAGTTATACAAATCTAGCTAAATACAAATGCTGGCCAAAGAATCTGAGCATGAAAAATCATAACCTGAAGAACTAAGTTTTGCGTGGTTGTATTTTTAATGATTTAAAAATTTTGTTTTGTTTAAAGAATGGCAACTGACTTTTAACGTGGCCTGAATGGACCTTATAATGTTCAATATTATTAAGATAAGGTGCAGAGGGGTGCCTGGGTGGCTCAGTGGATTAAGCCTCTGCCTTCAGCTCAGGTTATGATCTCAGGGTCCTGGGATCAGCCCCGCATTGGGCTCTCTGCTCAGCGGGGAGCCTGCTTTCCCACCCCCCCCCCCCCCCCCCCCCCCCCCCCCCCCCCCCCCCCCCCCCCCCCCCCCCCCCCCCCCCCCACCCCCCCACCCCGCCTCTCTCTGCTTGCCTCTCTGCCTACTTGTGATCTCTATCAAATAAATAAATACAAATCTTTAAAAAAAATAAAAGATAAGGTGCAGATATTTAAAACACTTTGGATTTCTCCGCAAATAAATACCTTAAAATTTATAGACAATCTAAATTCTTTGACCTGAAAACTAAAGAGACAGTAAGCAATTAGTAGGCATTTAAGCCTGGATGGATCAGAATCCAGGTTCTGGATGGGCCAAGAAAAGATTCATTTCATCTCCAGAGTACAGGATAGGTTCAGCCGACAGAATGTTGAAACCATTTACAACTCTTTGGGACCTTCAGGGAATGAAGCTGCTGCTGTGTGGTTCAGGGACAGTAACAGCAGTAAAATGTACTGAAGCGACAGAGAAGGAACAGACTTTACAACAATATCAGAGTTGAAGCTCCTTTCCGCCCCCCCCATTCCCCTTAACCATCTTAAAATGACAACTAAATTACTACCACTTTTACCTTAAAAAGTGGGCTTCCTGATAAATCCATGTGTTAGACCAGTTTATATTTTTGTATTTATTAAAATAGTCTTGGTCACATTTATATTTACTCAGCATTTAAGGTGGTATTTGACAGCTAGGCTAATAGCTGTCAAATATTTACATTAAATCCTGTAATGCTTCAAACATTCCCCCCCAAAATATACCTTTTAATTTAATTAAAATTACATATTTCATATTAAGTCGAATTCTAAAGTTTTTTTTTTTTGGACAGAGATCACAAGTAGGCAGAGAGGCAGGCAGAGAGAGAGAGAGAGAGGAGAAAGCAGGCTCCCTGCTGAGCAGAGAGGACTTCGGGGCTCAATCCCAGGACCCTGGGATCATGACCTGAGCCAAAGGCAGAGGCTTTAATCCACTGAGTCACCCACGTGCCCCTAATTCTGAAGTTTTTTTTTTTTTTTTTAAAAGTTTTATTTTTATATTTGACAGAGAGAAATCACAAGTAGATGGAGAGGCAGGCAGAGAGAGAGAGAGAGAGGGAAGCAGGCTCCCCACTGAGCAGGGAGCCCGATGTGGGACTCGATCTCAGGACTCTGAGATCATGACCTGAGCCGAAGGCAGCGGCTTAACCCACTGAGCCACCCAGGCGCCCTAATTCTGAAGTTTTAAATGGGAAAAAAAAATTATACATATGGTAACTTGCCTAAAGCTTTTTGGTACAAACCTTTTCAAGAAAAATCTCTTTCTTGAAAACTAAAGCTGTCTTTTAGGTCAGGTTCTCCCTATGACCAAAAAACTCATGCATGCACACTTTTCTTAACTCTCCTATTTGCTTTCATACCTGCAGAACATGGCTTTTTAATTTTTTTTAACAAATTTTGAGTTCTTTTTATGTATTTCTAAATAATACTGTAAACACTTTCTTTTAAATGCCCTAAGGCCAGACAATATATCTTACATACATAGAGCATTTCTATTGAGATGTTTTACAGACTAATTATTTGTAATTGCTTCCCATATTCCAAAATAAAACCAAAACATAGGGTTTTTGCTTTCAGAAAATTAGTATTACAATTACTGTACTATAAAGCTATTTTATGACACAGTTAAGGATCAGCTTTTTAAGTGGCTCATCCACTCACGTTCCCTATGTTATTCCAAATGCATCAGGTATGAATCATACGTTAAGTAACACCCTCCTGAACTTTGTCAAGGAAATCCATGCAAAATTCAGATTAAGATATAGTTACAAATAAAGACTAAATTTCACAACTGGCAAACCAAAAAGTAAACTGTTATCAGGCCAAGCTTCCTTCCAAATTCTGGTTTTAAAGACTTCTCCAAACAGCAGGTGAACAGAGATTTCAATGACTATCAAAGAACACTCCAGAAGAGGGTAAAAATGTGTTAGCTTTCTTCCTTGGGAGTGCACCACAGTGACCTGGAGAAGCTACTCTAGGATGAAATGGGGTTGGAAACAGAATGCTTCAAAAACATCAATGGCAGAGCATTAACTAATGTACAAACAAGCAATTCAGTCCTCCCAGCCCACTTTCCTATTTTAGTCCTACCAAATGAGTCATGTAACTAGCCAACTGCTATCAAGAAGTCCCTGTTGTTCTGTCCCCAAGTCAGTGAACGGAAGGCCTTTCTCCTTTATTTTATCTTCAAAAGGTGAAATCTAAGAATTTCTAGGGGGTCTTATGTGTATGTGTCAGTTTGGGTCTCCTGTGTGCCTGTTACTTACAAATTACCAAGTAGCTATCCAATAAGTACTGTTTAAGGGGGGGAGGGGAAGGGAGAGGGGACGACTAGGCTTTTTGGTGACAATAATTCTCTCAACTAAAGGAGCCTCCCCCAAATAATTATTCACTCACTGAGCGCTTGTGTACCTTGAAGTTGAGAGTAAATTTGGTGGTGGGGGGGGGGGGGGGAATATCGAGGATAGCGGGAGTTATTCCAATGCAAAGTGCAAGGAACGCCGAAAACGCTCCATACCTTGAGGTGAATGTCTAGAGGGTGAGAAGATTGCGAGCATCAAACAAAACAACAAAAAAACAAAACAAACAAACAAACAAAAAACCCCAAACCCAGAACCCTGACCTTGCCGGCAAGTCGAACAGTTGTGCACCCCTCCCCCTAGCTTCCCCGGGAGCCGGTTCACGCTATCCCAATTGGTCAGCCGGCCTCTATCAGCACCTGCCTGGCGGTGACAAGCGAATCTCCACGGAAGACAAGAGGCTCTGAAAAGGAAGCGGCCTCGGAAACGCTTTGAGGCCCAGGAGGCAAGGATTCCAAGCGGAAAAGGAGGAGAGGACCTTCGGAGGCATGAGGCCGGCGGTCAGAGACTCGTGGGGACAAGGCTGGCGAGGACGACTGGGGGTCAGGAGCGGGAGGTGTTAGGAGGGCCCGGGTGAGCCGAGAGGTTGGGGGCCGCCTGCGGGCCGCGGGAAGGGGAGCGCTCAGGGGCTGGGAGGCCCGAGCGCGCGGAGAGGGGCGAGCAGGCCCGGGGCGGCTGGGGCTGCGAGGGCCGGGGGCAAGCGGACTCACGTTCTCCCACCAGCAGGATCCGCACGTCTTTCTTCATGTCGGCGGCTCGCAGGGGCCGGGCTCGGCCCGCACGCATGGAGCGGACACCTCTCGCCGGGAGCGCCCACCCCGCGGCGCCGCTCTCCCAGCGCTGCGGGTACCGCCTGCCAGCCTCCCCCGCCGCCCCGCCCGATCCTCGGCTGGGGCCCGCCGAGCCGCCTCCTCGGCTGCTTCCCCGCTCGGGAGCCGGGACAGCTCCAGCTCCGCCTCCTCCGGCTCCGCGGGCGGCGGGGCCGACGGGGCGCCGCGAGGGACAAGCGCTTTCCGAACGCGAACGCTCTCTGGGCCTGAGCGGCGCCCCCCCGCGTCCGGCCAGCCGCAGCCGCACCCTTCTCCCAGCCGACCGGTCGCGGGGCCGCGGATACCGCCGGGGACTGGGGATTTGAGCGGCAGATCCGCTAGTCTGACCCCATTTCTTTTGCAGAATTGGGGCCGGAGAAGGTACTTGTCCAAGGTCACATAGCGAGAGCCTGGCAGTGACTCAGGACGGGAATATTCTCACCGGACTATAATCTCCGGGAGGGCAGCGACCTGCCTACCAGGCTTTCAGTAGCGTCATAGGACATAACCCTCAGAAAATCCATTGATGGAAGGGTGACCGGCTCCCGGGATAGAGCCTTTTTCACTACCCATAAACCACCACCCTGGTTCCTTTTTGTCTGTGATGCTTACAAAATACAGTTCTAAATAATGACATTCTTCTTTACCTTGTCCTTGTAAAAAGATTCATTCCTTTGTAGCAAACTAAATGACTTTCCTCTGCGCTAAGCCAAACTTAGTTTCTAAACCAAACTAAGCCACTTTCTGTAGTTTCCTTGGAGCAAGGTTTTCTGATGTTTATCTTTAGTTAGGTTTGCTGAACATAATGCTAGACACATAGTGACACTGGCTTAGAAACTATTACTGACTTTTCTAATGTTGCCTTACTTCCTCCTGGCCCTCTCCATCTGGAGGAATCTGTCGCTACATCCCGACTGCTACAACAGTGCTTGGCACACAGTAGGAGAGATAGATAGATAGATAGATAGATAGATAGAAAGAAAGAAAGAAAGAATGAGGAAATACTCTTTGCATAATGTGCCTTTTTTTTTCTATCTTAAATATTACAAAGTAACTTTTTAGAGGAAATAAAGTGTGCAAAATACAATCCCCTTTTCTCCTAGGAGGAGCTGTGGGGTGTTGGCATAGTGGTTAAGAGCTGCTGACATGCTCCAGGGGATTGAATCCAGACTCCATTACCTAATTAGGTATGGGATCCCGAGTAAGTGCTTTTACCTCTCCAACCTGTCCATTCCGTAATGTGACAATAATGATAACGATACTTACCTAGCCAGGTGGTTTTGAAGAATAAGTAACATAATACATGTCAAACATTTGGTAAAGTGGGAGGCTCCGTACTTGGTCTGTTGATCTCAGCTACAATTGTTAGAGTGAGTTGAGCTGTGAAGTTATAAGCCACAGGTTTTGAGGCAAATACATTGTTACACTTCCACCAGAGTATTTTGCCTCTTAGTATAATGATGTCCCTAAGGAGTATAGGAGAAGAAGGAAGCCCTTCCAAAAAATACTCTGTAATATAAGGAGGGAGATAGGAGAGATACACTCCCTGCTTGCTGGGAAATAATGAAGTTGTATTCTGGGATGGATGCAAATAAGATGGATGGAAATGTGAAATTCGGGAGTCTTGATGATCAGATCTTGCAGGGAAAAGGATTCCACGATGGTTGAATTGAAAAGACCCCTATAGAGCACCTATTCCAATCTCATTACTCTATAGGTACAAGCAGGACCCAGAGAGATACCCTGACTTGCCAGTGGCAGGACAGCTGACACTGAGCTCGGGCTCTGCCATCCTTAGTATGTGACTCTGGGCAAATCACATCACCTGTTGCCTCAGTTTCCTCTCTACCAAATGAAAACTATCATCTCTTCCCAGCCTCTGACCTTATGGAATTGTTTGGAGGAGCCCATGAAAGGATATATATGGAAAAAACTTTTTTTTAAAGATTTTATTTATTTATTTGACAGACAGAGATCACAAGTAGGCAGAGAGGCAGACAGAGAGAGAGGAGGAAGCAGGCTTCCTGCTGAGCAGAGAGCCGGATGCGGGGCTCAATCCCAGGACCCTGAGATCATGACCTGAGCTAAAGGCAGAGGCTTTAACCCACTGAGCCACCCAGGCACCCCTCACTTATTTTTTTAAGAAAAAGTTTTTTCCCGGGTGCCTGGGTGGCTCAGTGGGTTAAAGCCTCTGCCTTTGGCTCAGGTCATGATCCCGGGGTCGTGGGATCGAGCCCCACATCGGGCTCTCTTCTCAGCAGGGAGTATGTTTTCCCCTCTCTCTCTGCCTGCCTCTCTGCCTACTTCTGATCTCTCTCTCTCTCTGTCAAATATATAAATAAAATCTAAACAAACAACAACAACAAAAATCCAGGCTCAAGAGCTGCAGAATAGAGAGAACGAACAACCACTTTTAGTAGGCAACAACTAATTGTTAGTACAAACAGACAAAAGCACTCATTAAAGTGGGGGAGAGGGTGTCTGGGCCTCCTGGACTATGTAAGTTTCTTGTTTTTTTTGTTTGTTTTTTTTTTTTTAAAGAGATCACAAGTAGACAGAGAGGCAGGCAGAGAAAGAGAGGAAGGGAAGCAGGCTCCCCACCGAGCAGAGAGCCCGATGTGGGACTCGATCCAGGACCCTGAGATCATGACCTGAGCCAAAGGCAGCGGCTTAACCCACTGAGCCATCCAGGCGCCCCTGTAAGTTTCTTTTTACATCTCTCCATCTCCTGATTAGCTACACTTCTGGAGTTTTGGCTGCCTTCACTCCCTTGATATACACTTCTCAAGACATTAACAGGCATCCATCAGGGATCACTGTGAAGTTCTCCTAGAGACAAAATAGTTCAGGGTTTAAGAGCTGGGACTCTGGGGCGCCTGGGTGGCTCAGTGGATTAAAGCCGCTGCCTTCGGCTCAGGTCATGATCTCAGTGTCCTGGGATCGAGCCCCACATCGGGCCCTCTGCTCAGCAGGGAGCCTGCTTCCCCCTCTGTCTCTGCCTGCCTCTCTGCCTACTTGTGATCTCTCTCTGTGTCAAATAAAATAAATAAAATCTTTAAAAAAAAAAAAAAAAGAGCTGGGACTCTGGAGTCCACCTGCCTAGGTCTGAACCTCAGCTTTGCCAGGAACCAGTTGTGCCTCATCAAGCAAATTGCTTAACTTCTCTGTAACTCATCTGCAAAATGGTGATAACACCTCGTGGAATTGTTAATGAAGATTAAATGTGTTAGTGTAGTAGGAAAACACTCATAATAGTGCATGGTATGTAGCAGTGATTTACAAATATTAAATAAATTGTGAAGAAAGTGACTTCCGTACACTTCCCTGAGCCCAAGTGTAGAGCCACATGATGCCACACTGCAGCAAAACACAAGCCAGGGAATGGAGCTGTTGGCAGTGGAATTTACTGTTGGGATATTACAGATTGATTACTGTATATTAAGTATATTGGATAGGCTAAGAAGACAGATTGCAATCTAGAAGGCCCTGATGGAATTTTCCTCCAGAACACTGCTAGGAAGGAGCTCTACCATCACAAGACAAACTTCCTGCCTCCTCACTGTGCAGGGTACATAGGGAGGTCTGAACAAAGTACTTTTACCAGGAGATAACAGGATCCATCTTTTTTTTTTTTTTTCAGATTTTATTTATTTATTTGACAGACAGGGATCACAAGTAGGCAGAGAGTCAGGCAGGGGTGTGGGGGGAGGGAAGCAGGCTCCCCACTGAGCAGAGACCCCAATGCAGGGCTCCATCTCAGGACCCTGGGATCATGACCCGAGCCAAAGGCAGAGGCTTAACCCACTGATCCACCCAGGCGCCCCTAGGATCCATCTTTTATGTCTGTCAAAGGAAGAACTTGCCACACAGCCTCTTTCTACATCCCAGGACAGTGAAACACCCAGGGCCAGTGGGTAGCATATGACTGACATTGGGTGGAACCAAAAGGCTGGCCTCTGATTGGTGAGTTAGCCGCAGTCCTGGGCAGGAGGCCAAGTCACACTCGGGCTGGCATTGGTCCCACTCCTTAGATCCTTTTATCTTTGGCCTCTCACGTTTAAAACCAAAGTAATATTCATTGTCCACTCATACTTCATTTTTGTCTCCGTTCGGTCCAGGAAGACTTCTTCCTTTTCCTGTCAAGCCAGCTCTGGTGGAACAGAAAAGTACAAAGCCTAGATACAGAGTAAATAGTTAATCTTGCCTTCCAGTGCACTTGCTCTTGGTTCATTGTTCAAACATCCATGTCCTCTGTGTTGTCACATGGATGGGTCTCTAGAGGACATGGATTCTGTTTGCTTGATTGGGCTTGAAGGTCTGTCACTCAGCACAATTACTTAGTAAAAATCATTTGAAAACTAACCATGTTGAAAGGCAATTTTTCCACATAGGACCCTCATCTGTTAACACAGCATAATTTACAGGGTTGTAGAATCACTATGTTGTACCCTTGAAACTAATATAACATTGTGTGTCAAGCTATACTAAAAAAAAAAAAATCCTCCACCCTGCAGCATATAAATGCTTTATTTTACAGGTTCTCTTTAGCTTTTGGGAAAAGAATGAATATTTTAAGTAGTGAAGTTCTGGATACTTTTTATAACACTCAACAAGATAATAAAAACTGATTTTTATCTAAAAAAATATCCTCACATATTGATGAGGTTGCATCCAGTTTTCTTTTTAATTTTCTTAAGCTCCTTTCAGATACAGATTGTAAAGCAAAAACCCTCAATTAAGAGATAATTGATAATGAGAAGCCTCGCAGACCATCCTCCCCACACATGGTCTGAATTCCCTTAGGGAATGGCTAAGAGCCTGGGTTCTGGAGCCTACATTTCATCTCCAACACTTTGCTAGCTGGGCAAACATTGGGCAAGTTACAGAACCTCTCTGGAAACATAAACGTCATTTGCAAAATGGAGCTATCTCATAGGGCTCTTTTTTTTTTTTTTTCTTTTAAAGATTTTATTTATTTATTTGACAGACAGAGATGGCAAGTAGGCAGAGAGACAGGCAGAGAGAGGGGAAGGGAAGCAGGCTCCCTGGTGAGCAGAGAGCCTGACGCAGGGCTCAATCCCAGGACCCTGGGATCATGACCTGAGCCGAAGGCAGAGGCTTTAACCCACTGAGCCACCCAGGAGCTCCCATAGGGCTCTTTTGATGATTAAATAAAATCCAGATAAAATACATTTATCACATTGTTTAACACATAGTTCAGGCTCACATATCACCGTTCACTGCATTTTTTAATTTGGAATTCATTTGCTGACATGTGTCATTTTTCCAAGGGCAAACTGATTAGCCTGCCCACTCAAATTATAAACTCCAAAAGGCAAAAATGCACTTAATATAACATTTTTAAAAATGTTTTAAATATAGGGGCACCTATATTTAATATACCAGAGGAATATTGTGGCTGTGTTGCATTCCTCTGGTAGTCTGCTCTTCCTACCCAATGGTGTTAACAGATGACCCCCGGGCCACACTATGCCTTAACCCAGCAAGCAGGCAAATATCCCTAGAGATCTCCTAGGAAAAAATACCATGGTTTTAGCCCAAGGAGCCTTCCTGATAACTCCTACTATTAGCGGGTCTGTTTTGATCTAATCTAAATGTGTTGTGCACCATTTTCAACTGAGATCTCTTTCTGGACAAGGTGGGCAGTGGGGGGCACACTACAGGGGAAAAAGACTGGATTCACGAAAGTACACGATGTGACACAAAGCAAGGTGGCTGGGGTGGAGGGTGTGTGGGGGAGGATAACAGGGAATGGAGCTAGAGGTGGGGAAGAGTAGAGGTAGGAACTGGAACTTTCTGCTGGAGGCACTGGGGAGCCCCCAGGGAGTTTGAAGTAGAGGAGTGACATCTGATTTGTGTTCAGGGGAACTCATGTTAGCAGAATGAGAACAGATGGGAAAGGGTTCTAACTAGAGACAGTGGGGCTCAAATCAAAATAATCTGTCAGAGAAGTGATTAGAGTCTGTACCACAGTAGATCCAGAGGGAAGCGGAGGGGCCCGGGAAAATTTGAGTAAGCAGAAGCCAGGGTCACAACTTGGTACTAATTGTCCAGAAGGTGGTGAAGAAAAGATCCTGGGGTAACTCTAAGACACTGTGTCCTGAACAAAGGTTTAAGGTTTTCTCCCCAAGAGATATTAAATTTGAAAAATAAAGGTGAAAAGACTCCCCTGTGCAGGGAGGGAAGACACAGTCTTCCATAGTGCACCATCTCTCAGGGTCACATTACCTTAAGTTGTGGAACAGGGTAATTGTAGATGGTGCGGGGACACTTGAAATGGTGGCCTCTGTAGCCAGAATGTTTTTCCCTTTTCCGTTTCTATCCTAATTAAGTCAGGATGAAAGCCTCAGTAAATCTGTAACACCCGTTAATCTCCTTCTGTGTGCGTGGGCACGTGCACAAGAGAAAGAGAGAGAGAGAGAACACATGCAAGTCAGCTCCAGAACAAGCCTAAGATTCAGAGCCTTATAGGACAGAACCAAGCAGCTCACAATGTTTTGGTTTTCCAAGAAATATATATTTAGGGTTACCCCTTTATTTAAGACACAGGATTCTGATGCCTATCTACATCATTTTTTAAAAGTTTCCTTTTGAAATGAATGTATCTGAAGGGGGTTAGTGAGTTGGTTTAGGAAAAAACATTAAGTAAAACATGGTGCAGGAGATAAGCAAGTGTGACAAGAATCGTGGCACATAAAAGACTGAAGCTTGGGAAACAGTGTCCTGAGAAAGCCTATGGCTGGTTAGGAGGTAAACCCCAAATCAGAACAAATCTTCGACAAAACCCTCATTATAATTAAAGAAGACTCTTCTGGAAGGACAAGAAATCGCGCAGCATCTAGGGTTTGGGTTTTTTTTTTTTTCCTTAATATTTTATTTTGAAGTAATCTCTTCACCCAATGTGGGGCTCAAACACACAAACCCCGAATTGAGCAATTACGAATGAGGATGAATTTGGGTTTGGGGCTGAGGGCTCAGGTGGCAGTGGGGAATGATGGAGCTGAGCATATAGGAAGGAAAATTCTCTCTTCCTGTCAAAAGCCCTAAGTGTCCCCAGGGAAGAGATTTTTCCTTTAACTACAGCAAAAGGGGCTTAGGTATCTCCAAGGAACAGCATTGTTGCTTTTCCTGGCTCGTTTCTGCAATCAGCTGGGAGATAAAGTCTTCAGATTAAACTTTTCCAGAAAAAAAAAAAAAAAAACGTATTGGAGGGAGGAAAATTAAGGGACATAAAGATGTAATTGTATGAGAGGCTGCTGTGAGCCTAGGAAGGTGGTGGCTTCCTGGTTGGTAGGGGGTTCTTCTAGGAACCCAAAGCCCTGGACCCCAATAATGGGAACAGCCATGCCTCCCTCCAGTAGGTGCTTCTTCCCCAGAGGGTAAAGAGTGTAAGGTGGAAGGGAAGAGAGAGGGAGAGATAGACAGAGGTGGCCGTTGTTGCTAACGTTACTCAAGAAAACATAAGCTTTTGAGAGAAACATCAGCAGAGAAGGTGAGAAGCTGCCGCAGAAGTCCTCGGTGCTCTTCCCATGAGCCTTTGTGTCCCCATAGGAAGTCTTTCCAGCTTGATCCATTTGTGGATGATTTCTTGCCCCACATAGTGTAGTTCCAAGTGAGAGGTCCTTCACTCACTGGCATTTCAGCTTCATTATTTCTATTCTAGAGGATTTTTCTTTGTTCCATTTGAGGAAGGGTACCACTTTCCACCGTGTCCTGGAAGGCTGATTTGCAGACCGAAAGCTCAAGACAAAAGCAAAGAAACAGAGTACTAACCTTCATTCTCTACCTCTCTGATTCTTATGCTTCTGCTCTGGGTTGGAGAAATCACGTGGTGAGGCAACAAACCCCATGCTCACAGAGGCCCCATTATTCAAACCACCAGATCGGATGGTATTTAACCAAAGCACCTCAAGATGCTAAAAACCCTAGGCTCTGAATTCTCAGTATTAGTACTTTGATGTTTTTTATTTTTTAAATATTTTTTATTTTTTTAAAGATTTTATTTTTTTATTTATTTGACACAGAGAGAGAGATCACAAGCAGGCAGAGAGAGGAAAGCAGGCTCCCTGCTGAGCAGAGAGCCTGATGCGGGGCTTGATCCCAGGACCCTGAGATCATGACCTGAGCTGAAGGCAGAGGCTTAAGCCACTGAGCCACTCAGCGCCCCTAAAGATTTTATTTATTTATGATAGAGAGAGATAGCAAGAGAGGGAACACAAGGAGGGGGAGCTGGAGAGGGAGAAGCAGGGTTCCTGCTGAGAAGGGAGCCTGATGAGGGCTCAATTCCAGGACCCTGGGATCATGACCTGAGCTGAACGCAGACCCCCAAGGACTGAGCCACTCAGGTGCCCCTCGGTCTTGGTACTTTTAAAGGGCAAACATCAAGGTGACTCTGGGTGAGAAGATAAAAGCTTCACGATGCAGGAAATGAGAACAGAGAGCCCTTTAAAGGTCAGCTGGCACAAAGAGACGAGGTCTTATCCTTACTCAGACAACCCAAAGCCACTATACTATTCTCAACTGAGAACCGCTACCACCAACAACCAGAAAAGAAGAGTCACTCTAGGGCTAGCTGTGTCCCATCAGTGGAAAGCCAGCTCCTGGCTCAACACAGGGCCTTATCAGAGGGTATTAAGGTTAGAGACTCGAGAGAGGGAGTCAGTCTCTGCTCTGCTAGCTGACCAGTCCTAGGCAAACCACTGACCCTTGTCTGGGCCTCTGTTTTTGTTGTTGTTGTTGTTTTGTTTTGTTTTTGTTTTTGTTTTTAAGACTTTATTCATTTATTTGACTGAGAGAGTGAGAGAGGGACAGAGGGAGAAGCAGGCTCCCTGCTGAGCAGGGCTGGATCTCAGGACTCTGGGATCGTGACAGAAGCCAAAGGCAGCCGCTTAACCAACTGAGCCACTTAGGCACCCCATGTTTTTAAAGTTATTTAAGTAATCTCTACACCCACCACAGGGCTTAACTCACAACTCCAAGATCAAGAGTTGCAAACTCTACGGACTGAGTCGGTCCACCAGGTGCCCCAATCTGTACACTTTATTTATGTATTTTTTTCTTTTTAAAGCTTTATTTGTTTATTTGAGAGACAGAGAAATAGAAGGAGAGTGGGGGGAGGGGGAGGGAAAGAGAGTCTTTTTTTTTTTTAAAGATTTTATTTATTTATTTGACAGATCACAAGTAGGCAGAGAGGCAGGTAGAGAGAGAAGGGGAAGCAGGCTCCCCGCTGAGTAGAGAGCCCCACGTGGGGCTCGATCCCAGGACCCTGAGATCATGACCTGAGCTGAAGGCAGAGGTTTAACCCACTGGGCCACCCAGGTGAAAGAGAGTCTTTAAGCAGGCTCCCTGCCAAGGGAATAGGCCCATGTGGGGCTCTATCCCAAGAACTGGCTGGGATCATGACCAGAGCTGAAATCCAGAGTTGGTTTCTCAACCAACTGAGCCACCCAGGGGTCACCCGATCCGTATACTTTAAATAAGTGAATTTAATAGTATGTAAATTATAACTCAACAAAGCAGTTAAGAAAAAGACGTATCCTTTTTTTTACATGGTTAAGACTGTGGTTAGGGTGCATATTTAGGTGCTAAAACTCTAAAGAGATTCAAGGAAGTGATTACTGTAAAAGTCAGATTCCTTTCAGGTAGAAGCAGGGTTATAGGACTGAGAAAAGGCACATGAAGGAACTTCTACCAGGGCATAGGAAGGTTTTATTTCTTGACCTGAGGGGTAGTTAATAGGGGTGTTCAGAATAGGATAATTCATTATATTCCACATGTGTTTTATGGAGTTTTCTGTATCTGTTCTGTTATGTAATAAAATGGTTTGTAAAAACAGGGGAATTGAGTATGAAATGACATGCAGTGCTGGCCACACTGTGAGGGGCCCCCCATGCCCCCCCACCTCCTGGTATTCCTCCCCTTCCCTAATCCCTCCCTGTCGAGTGGGCATGAGCAGGACCTGTGGCATGTTTCTAACCAACAGAATAAGGCAAAAGCCACCGGATGTATGTGAGTATGTTTGTGTGATTACATTATACAAGACCTAATGTTCATTGGGCTAGCTGTCCGTGTGGCAGCTCACAGGGCACTGAACGCCACCAACAACCATGTGAGTTTGGAAGAAGAGCCTTCCCCACTTGAGCTACAGATGCCACCATGGCCCTGGGTCACCCCTTGACTGCAGCTGGTGAGGCTGGTCGTCAAACTGTGGCTGGTGCACAGGAACTGGGCTAATAGCCACGTGCTGTTTGAAACCACTGCATTTGTGGTAGTAGTATTCCACGGCAATGGATAACCTGCCCCCATGTTGGGGGGTTGGTCCCTAAAACCACTTCCAGGTTCAGCAATTCCCTAGAAGGACCCAAAGAGCTCAACAAAGCCATTGTAGTTTTGGCTACAGTTTATTACAGTAAAAGGATACAGATTAAAATCAGCGGGAGAAAAAGGCACATGGGACACCGGCCAAGAGACACCTACTCTCCTTCCCGGTGGAGTCACAAGGACAATGTGAATTCTCCTAGTGACAATGTGTGACAGTGTACAAGGGGACTCCCAACCAGGGAAGATCCCCCCAGCCTTGGTGCCCAAGGCTTTTCCCAGGGGTCGGTCACAGGGGCAGGCCTTAGTCTCCAGCCCCTCCAGAGGTCAAGCTGATACCTCCTGGCCCAAGGCCACGGGTAAACAAAAACACTTTTATCAGCCAGGATACCCCAAGGGCTTACGGGTTGCCTCCCAGGAGCCAGTCAAGGGCCCATGCTCTCCCAGGAATGTGCAGTCTGCCCATCCCAGGCCTGCAATTAGCCATTTGCTGCACACCCATTAATTCCAGAAATGGGACTGTTGTCAAGGGCCTGGTTTGAAAGGCCAGGACCACCAGGTTCTGACATCCAGGGAAACTTTACACATTTACTGGCCTTATAGTCAGAGAGTTTCCAGGATTTAAGCCATAGAGCCAAAAGGCGGGGTGCAGAGGAGAGGAGGCTGGGACCGGGCACTCATATATAAGCTTCTCCTGATTAGCCACTGAATAGAAGGCAAGTTTCCCCTCCTCCAGGTCCAGCCAGACGCCCACCACCATAGGTCTGTCTGAGCCGAGGACAGTCTCCTCGACCATGTGCCATGCAGAGAGCTGGCCCGTCCCCTTCCACTCTATACAGCAGGAGTCGCTGGTCCTTCCCAGGATCTGGGTACGCTTCATCCCCCAGGAAGCCACCCCAACTGCCCAGTGGCTGCAACGCTGAGTGTCCACTTCCCAGTACTGTCGCCCAGAAGAAAAGGCCTGGGAGCATAAGGCCTGGCAGGTCACAAACCTCTCATGACTCCAGAGATGGGTCTGTGGGCAGTGAGACACAGTCACCGCCAGGCCATCCTTGGACACCTTTAAGCTGCAGGAGTGGCTGCGAAGGTCAAAGGTCAGACTGATGGCCCCTGAGGGAAAGAACAAGGATAGGACGGGCTCGCTTTAAAAGTAAAAAGCAGCTTTGGGCTTTTGGGGGTTTTTTTGTTTTGTTTTTAAAGATTTTATTTATTTATTTGAGAGACAGCCAGAGTAGGAGCAGGGGGAGAGGTAAGGGGAGGGGAGAGGTACAGAGGGAGGCAGACTCCCCTCTGTATAGGGACCTTGATGTAGGGGCTCCATCCCAGAACCCTGGGATCCTGACCTGAGTTGAAAGCAGTCACTTAGTTGACTGAGCCACCCAGGCACTCCACAAAAAGGCAGCTTTGTACCTTTGGGTGTGATAAAGTTTTACTCACACTGGCATTAAAACTGGCAGGTCCACTTGCAGTTTTCCGTACACAGCCCTGGTGCTGTTCTCATCAGGATACCCTTTTTCCATCTTAAGATTTACTTCCCCATTAGGCCTCTTTCAGGAAGCTGTCTCGGAATCCCACTCAGCTTAGCCTGGAATTTGGGAGTCTTCGATTCCCTTTGTCTTGGTAATCAGATCCCCTCAGGAGCCAAGGAACAGACCCAGCAGCAGGGAGGGGGACTGGTAGGCCCAGCCTAAGTGTCCGCAGCCCACATACTTACACTGAGCAAACCTGGAGGCCCTCTCAGGAGCTGGGTGGCTCTGGCCAGGCAGCGGGCATGAAGCAGAATGGGGAGCTTCCTGGAGTTCCACTAAGTGTTTCAGAAAATCGGGAAGGGGAAAAAGTGGCATCAAAAGAACAAATAAATAAATAAACAAACAAAAAGCAAATACAAGGGTACCCGAACGTCATGGTCAGGGAACACGGCTTGTCTGCTTCATCAAATTTCCTCACACATTTTTTTAGGGGCAGACTTTGATCAGGCACAACTCCCTTCTCAGGTAAGTGCAGACTCATGTTCTCACCATACTTTTTTTTTTTTTAACTGCCTGTTTCCCCCCGGAAGCTCTAACCTCCTTGCCGGTAGAGACCTTGCTCATATTTATGTTCTAAGCACTCAGCAGAGTGCCAGCTACATAGGAAGTAAGTGTGAGGTGCCTATCTATCAAATAAATTACAGTTCCAGGGGATCACAGCACCCTAACACCCAGAATACCCACGACCACCGCCGTGCCCCCTCCATCAGTGCTTTAATTAAACTGTTAGCTTCCATAAGTAAATTCTGAATGGGCACTCAAGAAACTAATACAAACGGTTAACTGAGACAGGGCAATAGGAAAATGGGACAAGGGTGGGAAAGAGACCTTCACTGTATGCTTTTATATTGTTTTGATTTCTGAATTTAAATTTTCTTTTTTTTTTTTAAGATTTTATTTATTTATTTGTGTGAGAGAGAGAAAGACAAGAGCATGTGTACAAGCAGGGTGTGGGGCAGGCAGAGGGAGAAGCAGGCTTCCTGCTGAGCGAGGAGTCCAATGAGGGACCAGATCCTAGGTCCCTGGGATCATGACCTGAGCCGAAGGCAGCTGCTTAACCAGCTGAGCC
>NC_081572.1:39819190-39849863 GCF_022355385.1 Mustela nigripes
TATATATATTATATATATATATTATATATATACACAATGGAATACTATGCAGCCATCAAGAACCCTCGAAATCTTGCCATCTGCAATAACATGGTTGGAACTAGAGGGTATTATGCTAAGTGAAATAAGTCAACCAGAGAAAGACAATTATTGATCTCTCTGATATGAGGAATTTGAGAGACAGGGTGGGGGGTTGTGGTGGGGAGGGAGGGAAAAAAATGAACCAAGATGGATCAGGAGGGGGACAAACTATAAGAGACTCTTAATCTCAGGAAACAAACTGAGGGTTGCTGGGGGTTGGGGGGCAGGGTTAGGATGGCTGGGTTATGAACATTGGGGAGGGTATGTGCTATGGTGAGTGCTGTGAATTGTATAAGACTGATGATTCACAGACCTGTACCCCTGGGGCAAATAATACATTATAAGCTAATTAAAAAAAAAACAAACCCACAAAGCCATTTGTCATTGTTTTGGTCATTTCCTCCAACTTCCATACTTAATCCTTTCTTTTTTTTTTTAAGACTTTTTTTTTTATTTATTTGAGAGAATGAGAGAGAGAAGAAGAGAAGGCAGGTAGGGTCAGAGGGAGAAGCAGACTCCCTGTTGAACAGGGAGCCCGATGCGCTACTCGATCCTAGGACTCCAGGATCATGGCCTGAGCTGAAGACAGTTGCTTTACCAACTGAGCCACCCAGGTGCCCCAATCCTCTTTCACCCAGTAAACTCACCCTGCATCTGTTCTTCGAGGGGCTCTTTCCATGTGAGGTTTTCCCGTAATTTTTTCTGGATTTCTTCTAGGTCATGCAGAATGTCTCTTGTTTTTCTCTCAGGTGTATTGGAAGTCATTGGTTTTGAAGAAGCCAAGGAAAGGTCCATCTCACCAGAAGAAGACTATTGATCGATCATTAAAAACAAATTAAATAATTAGTCTCCTAAGTTGTGCATCAAATAATATATTCTAATTATGCCATCTATAATTTTCTACTTCCTCACAGATTTTTAAAAACATAATTAGGTCCTCAAACTATATGCCTTGAAAGCAATTTGGAAGAACACATCATGCAGGAAAAATATTAAAGGGGTTGTAATTTCTGCATGGTAGGGTTACGGAAGATGTTCCTTTGTTTTCTTTGAACTGCTATGCATTTTCTAGTATTTTCTATAATGAATATAGATTTCTTAGGTAATATCCAAAAAAGTAGTAAAATTTGCAAGCCCATCCTTTAGGGGCTTTACAGAATAAATAATACAGAGAATCACTAAGATCAGCTATAGAGGCCAAAATAATCTTCCCCAGAAGGTTATAATTCTATTACCTCTCCTCTCAAGAGCCCGCATAGATATCCAGCTGGGCATCCAGGCTCTCCCAGCTCTCTGGGGCTGCCAACACATGCTCCCTGACTTTCTTTAACCCCGGGTCCTGTTATTCCCCAACAGAGCCTCTCATCTGCTCCCACCTTGCCACTTTTGGTCCCTGACATTCTTTCCCAACTCTGCATACTCAATTTTCCACTCTTCTTACCAAGAGTAAAGTAGCAGGCATCACGGATAGAGGACTTCCTGTGGCTTACGTTTTTTTTTTTTTTTTAAGATTTTATTTATTTATTTGACAGAGAGAGAGATCACAAGTAGGCAGAGAGGCAGGCAGAGAGACAGGGGGAAGCAGGCTCTCCACTGAGCAGAGAGCCCAATACGGGGCTCGATCCATCCCAGGACCCTGGGATCATGACCTGAACCGAAGGCAGAGGCTTTAACCCACTGAGCCACCCAGCCCCCCCCCCCCCCCCCCCCGTGGCTTACTTCTAATTTGTATAACAACCTTCCCAGGTAAGTTGGTTATCCCCCTCTTGCAAAAGAAGTTAGAGCTCAAAAGAGTGAACTAAATCCCTACAGTGAATTTTACCATCCTGCATTTTCCCACCACTTGAGCATTTATTACCAGAGCTGTTTTAGTCCTCACATCAGACGAATGCAACGTCAAGTGTGAGAGTCAGACTTTCAGGCTTTCCTCCCCTCAACACCCTGCAGCCCTTGAAGACTCCTGGGTATTTGCTGAGCACTTACTATGTGGCAAGGCCCTTTCAAGGCCTGGAGATACAAGAGTGAACAAAAGAATGAAAGTCATCAAGGTCTCTACCCTAATGAAGGTTACAGTCCCAGGCAGGGGAAGAGGGAAAACAGATATGAATAAATGATAGCGCCCGTCCTTATCAAGTTGCAAGCTGTGGTAACTGCTGCAGGTGGAATCGTAAGAGCCTCTAATAGCAGGACTTGTTCGAGGAAATCAGTGAAGGTTTCTCCAGGAAAGTGATGATCCAGCTGGGGTCTGAAGGATGACCAGGGGTTATCTCGGTGACAGGGCGAAAGAAGAATATTCCTCGGAGTGCACCCCGTGGTGGGAAAAAACATGACATCCTAGAGGGACTGATAGGGGCCAGAGTGGCTGTGGCTTGAAGGGGGGGAGCAGACAGGGAGGGAGTCCTGCAGGGCCCTGTAGGATTTGGGCCTTAATCCCACACAAGCGGATGTCACTGGAGATGTTGTAAATCAGATTTATGTTTGAGACGGTCACTCTGACAACCATGAGGAGAGCAGACCAGTGGGAACAGAGTGGAGTAATTAATTATTGCAGCAATCCAGGCAAGAAATGATCAGAGGCTTGGGACGCCTGAGTGGCTCCGTCATTTCAGCGGCTGCCTTCCGCTCAGGTCATGGTCTCAGGGTCCTGGGATGGAGCGCTGCCTCCTCGGGCGTCCTGCTCTGTGGGGGGCCTGCTTCTCCCTCTGCCTCTGCTCCTCCCACCCATGGCTTGTGTTCTCTCTCTTACGCACTCTCTCTCTCAAATAAGTAAATAAAATCTTAAAAAAAAAAAAAATGATCAGAGGCTTGGATCAGAGACATCTCCAAGGATCTCAAGAGTAGTAATAGGTTCTGGGGATGTTTAGGCCGGTGAGGGAGGGGGTGACATGATTCCCAGGTTATGCCCTTAGAAGGATCACAGGGCTAGCCACAGGAACTCCCAGAGGAGAAACAGTATGGGAAATGCCTTTGAGAAAGCAAGAAGGACAGGTGCCTGGATAGCTCAGTGGGTTAAGCTGCTGCCTTTGGTCCAGGTCATGATCTCAGGGTCCTGGGATCGAGTCCCGCATCGGGCTCTCTGCTCAGCAGGGGGCCTGCTTCCCTCTCTCTCTCTCTGCCTGCCTTTCTGCCTACTTGTGATGTCTCTCTGTCAAATAAATAAATAAAATCTTTAAAAAAAAAGAAAAGAAAAGAAAGAAAGCAAGAGGGAAAGGTGAGAAGGAAGACAGCAGACCACAGCTCAGAGAGGGGTCCAGGCTGGAGCTGTGCTCGCGGATGGGGTGGTAATTAAAGCCATGGTATGGGGAAAACCACTCAGCGGGAAAGAGACAGGGACGTACCCCTCAGCCTTGAGGGATTTAGGCATTTTGTTGCTGAGGAGAGGAAAAGAGAGTGAGCCTGCAAGACAGGTGGGGAAGGAGCAGCCAGAGAAAGAGGGGAAGGTCAGAAGACTCCTGGTCCTAGAAGCTAAAGGAAAAGAAAGCTTCAGGAATGAGGGTGTGGTCAAAGGCTGAGGAAAGGTGGAGACTAGACTGTCTGCAGGATTTGCATAGACGTCCCTGGGGAATCTCAGAGCTGGTTAGAGGCAGAGATAAGGATGGAAACCTGGCCCCCCCGATGCTCCCCTACCTCACCTCAAGCATCGCACTTCCGGTCATCCATGTGGGACAGTAAGAAAATGGTAAAAGATGAAGACTTACTGCATCCCTCAACTCCCAACATATTTCCTCGGCTCCCGCCAGAAGCTGCCCCTAGCCCCGTCCCCGGCACACACTTTCCCGCTTTCCCGCTTTCCCCTCGGGGCTGAGCCTACCATGCTCGTGCTCAGGGTGCTCCTGTCATTGTCTGGTCCGGATTCAGGGACGTCCCTTTGACTCTGAAGACGCTTGACAATGTCTACGAGCTCTTCTGCCAACTCTGCCAGCTCACGCACAACTTCTATAATTCTCTTCTGTGCCGCAGCCTTTAAAAGAAGAAAGCAGAACCCAGAGCTAGACCTAGGACCCAGCTCTCGACTGAAGGGGCTCTCAACACTGCATAAAGGAAGCAGGCAACAGGGTCACAAAAATGTCCAAGGGACAAGGAGGTAGATGTCTCAGAGCTTTTGCATGCCTGATGACTGTCCGGTAGCTTTAACAGGGAACCAGAGCCCATCCCCAGCCTAGGGGGCAGTGGGTGAAAACGAAGCCTAAAAGCCTAAAGAAACCTGTGGGCTCATTCTGAACAGAAGTCAGAGCAGAGATGCTGACCAGGGGGGGTATGCATCAGGAGTCCCACGGTCTTCCTCCGACTGAGCCAGCCAGGCGCCCCTACATCTTGCCCATTTATTTATTTATTTATTTATTTTTAAAGATTTTTATTTATTTATTTGACAGAGAGAAATCACAAGTAGATGGAGAGGCAGGCAGAGAGAGAGAGAGGAAAGCAGGCTCTCTGCTGAGCAGAGAGCCCGATGCGGGACTCGATCCCAGGACTCTGAGATCATGACCTGAGCCGAAGGCAGCGGCTTAACCCACTGAGCCACCCAGGCGCCCCCATCTTGCCCATTTAAAGGGACCCTCAGACTAGGGAGCTACACAATCCCACTTAAAGACCTTGATCTGCTCAGCTGCCTGGCTGGGAGTGGAAGTTCTGCAGCCAACATTCTGGTAACAACTTCCAGACCTGGTGGCACTCATCAGAGGAAGGTGGGGCCCAGACTTCAATGGTGAACACTGCACTCCCTCCAAAAGGGGTTCTATACAGAGTCACAGAAATACAACATGTTCATCAACCAACTGTTAATAAACCAGAGTTTTTATAACTTTGTTTTGACATTTTCCATTTTTAAAATCATATTAGGACCTCAAAAACTGGAATTGACCCAGGACCTTCTGTATCTCTAAGAAGTCTGATGTCCCTCAAAGCAGCATGTGTTCTGGAAGCCATAATTGGGCTACTTTAGAGAGGGAGGTAGCCGACCACTGGTAACAACATTTGCTCTTAAATTTCCAGGCCCCACTCCTAAATATTAGGTGACTGGAACTGAAGAAAGGAGCCCTTATCCTAGCACTGGGGCAAATTAAAAACTTAAAAGAATAAGTACATTGTTTTTTCTATTCATTAAAGGAATGCACACTCATCGCAGTGAGTTTATATCAGAGACATCTCCAAGGAGCTCAAGAGTAGTAAATAGGTTCTGGGGATGTTTAGGCCAGTGCGAAGCATGAGGGGCACATGTGTGGCTTAACCAACTGTTAAGCATCTGATTTCAGCTCAGGTCATGATGCCTGGGTTCTGTGATAGAGCCCCGCGTCGGACTCCCCGCTGAGTGGTGGGGGGACCTGCTTGTCCCTCTCCCTCTGCTCCTCCCCCTGCTCATTCTCTCTCTCTCAAATAAATAAATAAACTCTAAAAGAAACTGCAGAGCATGAGAAAGAGGAAATGTTTTAAATCATCCAATATCCTGCCATCTAAAAACAATCATTTTTACTTAATAGCCAATGGGAAGTTTATGCACCACATAAGCATAAGCAACATTAGTGAAGAGTTTTAAAGACCATAAAGCAACATTAGTGAAGAGTTTTAAAGACCTGAGGGACGATGTTGTATTTATAATAAAAAAGAAGAAAACAATTTTAATCATTATCATAAAAAAATGGAAGTAACCGATATGTCCCATCAGAAGGTGAATGGATAGATTGTGGTACATTTGGGTAATGGAATATTTTTCAGAAATAAACCATAATTTTGTTTAGTCAAAGAACACTACCCAGAAAGTCCAGAAATTGTATGATTCTAACTATATGACATTCTGGGGGAAAAAAAACAAAACAAAACTAAAGAGACAGTAAAAAGATCAGCAGTTGCCAGGGGTGGGGATGAAGGTACAAAGAGGTGGACCACAGGGGATTTTCAGGGCAGTAAAACTGTATGACACCATAACTGTAGCTGCATGAGATCATGCGTTTGTCAAAACCTATAGAACTGTAGAGGAGGGACGCAGGTTCCCCACAGAGCAGAGAGCCCGATGTGGGGCTCGATCCCAGAATCCTGGGATCATGACCTGAGCCGGAGGCAGAGGCTTCAACCCACTGAGCCACCCAGGCACCCCCATTATATGTTAATTTTAAAAGGAAGA
This sequence comes from Mustela nigripes, assembly GCF_022355385.1. Classification (NCBI taxonomy): domain Eukaryota; kingdom Metazoa; phylum Chordata; class Mammalia; order Carnivora; family Mustelidae; genus Mustela; species Mustela nigripes. Next base: position 39,825,390 of record NC_081572.1, read on the forward strand.
AGAAATGGGGGGAAAAAGAGAGAGAGGAGACATGAATAACTAAAATCAGAAAGAAAGTAAACTGGAGACATCACACCTGACCTCACAGAATAAAATTTAAAAGACTATTATGAACTTTGTATGCCAACACATTAGATAACTTACCTGAAATGGATAAATTCCTAGAAACACAAATTAATGACTAAACTGACTCAAAAAAAAAAAAAAATAGAGAATCACAACAGAGGTATAACAAATAAAGAGACTGAATCAGTAACCAAAACCCCAACAAAGAAAATTCCGGGACCAGATGGCTTCACTGGTGAATTCTACCAAATACTTAGAGAAGAATTAACACCAATCCTTCTCAAACTCTTCCATATCATTGAAGAGGATGGAACCCTTCCTAACTCCTCAGTGAAGCCAGCATTACCCTGATGCCAACGCTAGATAAACACATCACAAGAAAATTTACAGACACTTTGGAGGGGATAGGGGTAGGGGATGGGTGAGCCTGGTGGTGGGTATAAAGGAGGTCATGTACTGCTTGGAGCACCGGGTGTGGTGCATAAACAATGAATCTTTGAACACTGAAAAAATAAAAGAAAATTTTTAAAAAAGGAAAATTACAGACCGATATCCCTTATGAATATTGATATAGAAATCCTTAACAAGGGACACCTGGGTGGCTCAGTGGGTTGAAGCCTCTGCCTTCAGCTCAGGTCATGATCCCAGGGTCCTGGGATCGAGCCCCGCATCGGGCTCTCTGCTCAGCAGGGAGCCTGCTTCCTCCTCTCTTTCTGCCTGCCTCTCTGCCTCCTTGTGATTTCTGTCAAATAAATAAATAAATCTTTAAAAAAAAAATAAAGAAAGAAATGCTTAACAAAATACTAGCAAACTAAACCCAACAGCATATTAAACGGATAACTCAGCATGACGAAGTGGAATTTATCCCAAGAATGGAAGGTGGTTCAATTTAAGAAAAAACAACCAATCTGATACACCATAATAACAGAATGAAGGAAACACACACACACATACACACACAATCATTTCAATTGATGCAGAAAAGGCATTTGACAAGATCTTACACCTTCCATGATAAACAACAACAACACACACACACTCAGAAAACCAGGAATAGAAAGGAACTTCCTCAATACAATGAAGGGAATTTATGAAAAACCCACAATTAACATCATACTTAATGGTGAAAGACTGAAAGCTTTCTGCCTAAGATAGGGAACAAAACAAGCATACCTGATGGGTATTTACCCCAAAATAATGCTGCTACCCAAAATAATTCTGCTACCCAACATTGTACTGGAAATTTTAGCCAGATTAATTAAACAAGAAATAAAAGGCATCCCAATTGAAAAAGAAGTAAGATGATCTCTATTCCCATAGGACATGACCTTATAAATAAAATGCTAAAGAATCCACAAGAAAGCTACTAGAGCAAGTAAATGAATTCAGCAAAGTTGAAGGGCACTAGATCAGCACCCAAAAGGAAGTGTGTTTTTATACACCTGCAGTGAACTATCCAAAAAGGAAATTAAGGAAGCAATTCCATTTTTAGCAGCACCTAAACGAGTAAAATGTCTAGGAATAAATTAAACCAAGGAGATGAAAGGACTTTTATTTTTGGAACCTACAGAAACTTTTTGGAACTAAAAGAAAGTTAAAAAGACCTAAATACATGCAAAGATATTTGACGTTTTGGGGAAGAAGACTTAATATTGTTAAAGATGCCATACCCAAGATGACCTACACATTCAATGAAATCCCTCTCAAAATTCCAACAGCCTTCTTTGCAGAATGGTAACATCATCTTCAAATTCATATGGAATTGCAGGGGCTGTGAAGAGCCAAAACAATCTTTTTTTTTTTTTTTTAAAGATTTTATTTATTTATTTGAGAGAGAGACAGTGAGAGAGAGCATGAGCGAGGAGAAGGTCAGAGGGAGAAGCAGACTCCTCATGGAGCTGGGAGACTGATGCAGGACTCGATCCCGAGACTCCCGGATCATGACCTGAGCCGAAGGCAGTCATCCAACCAACTGAGCCACCCAGGAGTCCCGAGCCAAAAGAATCTTGAAAAAGAAGAACACAATCAGATAGACTCAGAGTTTCTGATTTCAAAATTTACTATGAAGCTAGAGTAATCAAAACAATGTGGGACTAACCTAAGGATAAACCAAAAAACCAAAGGAATAGAATTAGGAGTCCAGAAATATGCCTATTCATCTATAGCCAACCAACTTTTTTTTTTTTTTTTAAAGGCAGAGATCACAAGTAGGCAGAGAGGCAGGCAGAGAGAGAGAGAGAGAGGGAGAAAGCAAGCTTCCTGCTGAGCAGAGAGCCCGATGCAGGGCTAGATCCCAGGACCCTGAGACCATGACCTAAGCCGAAGGCAGAGGCTTAACCCACTGAGTCACCCAGGTGCCCTGCCGACTGACTTTTTATAAGGATGCCGAATCCACACACTGGAGAAGAACAGTCTCTTCGACAAACGGAGCTGCGACAGCTAGATTTCCACATGCAAAGAGTAAAGTTGTACCCCTACCTCATGCCATATCGAAACATTAACCCAAAATAAATCACCAACCTAAATATAAGACTTATTATTTTTTTTAAAGATTTTTTTATTTATTTGACAGAGATCACAAGTAGGCAGAGAGGCAGGCAGAGAGAGAGGAGGAAGCAGGCTCCCCGCTAAGCAGAGAGCCTGATGCGGAGCTTGATCCCAGGACCCTGGGATCATGACCTGAGCCTAAGGCAGAGGCTTTAGCCCACTGAGCCACCCAGGCGCCCCTACCATAAAACTCTTAAGAGAAAATATGGGGGAAAATCTTCATGATCTCAGAATTCGGCACTGGATTTAGGTATGACGCCAGAAGCAAGAGAAATAAAAGAAGGAACAGATAAACGGGACATCAGCAGAACTTAAAATTATTAGGCATCAAAGGACACCGAAGTAAAAGATAACCCATAAGTAAAAGGCAACCCATAAGATGGGGGAATATATTTGCAAGCCATATATCTGATAAGGGTTTAGTATCCATAATTCATAAAGAGTTCCTAAAACTCAACAAGAAAGGGCAGCTGGGTGGCTCAGTCAGTTAAGTAGTGCCCTGGGCTCAGGTCCTGATCCCAGGGTCCTGGAATCCAGTCCCCACATTAGGCTCTGCAGGGAGTTTACTTCTCCCTCTGCCCCTCCTCCCATTCATTCCCTCAATCTCTATCTCAAATAAATAAGTAAAATGTTAAAAAAAAAATCTCAACAAGAAAAAGACAACCCCATTTTTAAAAATAGTCAAAGGACCTGAATAAACATTTCTCTCACGAATATATAAAAATAAGCAATTAGCACATGAAAAGGTAGTCAACACCACCAATCCTCAGGGAAATGCAGATCAAAACCTCAGTCGCAAAGCACTTCACTCCTAATAGAAAGGCTATCCTAAAAAACAAAGGGGGGGGGGATCAAAATAACATGAATAGTTAAGTATTGGCAAGGATGTGGAAAAATCAGCATCTCCAATTCTGCTGGTGGAAATGTAAAATGTCTTAGACGCTGTGGAAAATGGTTTAGCTGTGTTCCATAGTATGCTGAACATAGAACTCCTATACCACTCACCGAGTCCACTCCTAGGTTATTTCTCCAAAAGGACTGAAAAGGACTTGGTTACTTGCACACCAATGTTCACTGCATCGCTCACAGTCACCGGAAGGCGGAAACAATCCGAATGCCCACCAGTGTATGAATAAACCAAATATGGTACATCCACACAATGGGAGAGTATTCAGCCACAAAAGGGAATAAAATTCGGGTGCATGCTACAACATGAATGAACCCTGAAAACATTACGGTAAGTGGAAGAAGGCAGACACAAAGGGACAGATATTATAGGATTCCAATTATACGAAATATCTAGAGTAGGCAAATCAGGGAGACAGAAAACTGACTGGAGGTTACCAGGGGCTGCAGGGAGTTGGAATGAGGAGTTACTGCTTCATCGGTGCAGAGTGAGAGCTGCACATCACTGAGAATATAACGAATGGCACTAAACTGTACACATAAAAACGGCTCAAATGGCTAATTTTGTGCTCTGTCTTACCCCAGTGTAAGAACGTTCAAAGAGACAGCGGTAAGTCTGGAAAGGCGTGGGAACCGGCCAAGGATCAGCCAGGCTGGTGGGATGTCAGGAAACTGGGGTTTCCCGCCCCCCCTTCATACTTGGGCCAACTCTCCCAAGAGCTGGAGTGCACAGAGGGACGGCGGCCCGGCGAGACAGCACGCCAGCCGGGCCAAAGGGGCAGAGTCGGGACCGCGCGCCCGAGCGGGGCGCGGTGGAGCGCGAGGGCAGCGCGCAGTACCTCCCTACCGGCAGCTGGGCGGTGCCACGCGGGGTCGCAGGCGCAGGCGCGAGGCCAAGGGCGCGTCCCTGGGCGGGGCCGGGGGCGGGGCCGAGGTCAGGGCCCGCCCCCAGCTCGCGCAGCGCTCGGCTGTACTTGTCCACCAGCTCCTGCAGCAGCGTGTTCTTCCGCAGGTGCAGCGGCGCCGGGGTGCTCTCCCGGCAGGTGGGGCAGGAGCGCGGGGGACTGGCGCTGCCCGCGGCCCACAAGCCCTTCAGGCAGTCGCGGCAGAAGCTGTGGCCGCAGGGCAGCGTGGCGGGCTTGGTAAGCAGCCCTTGACAGATGATGCAGCCCAGGTCGTCCTCGGCCAGCCACACGGGGACGGCCAGGCCGGGGTCCACACCCGCCATAGTGGCCCGGCCGCGCCGCCCGACGCCGGGACGCGGAAGTCAGGGCCTCGTCGGGGACCGCCCGCCAGCCGCGACGTCTCCTCGGCTCCTCCCTCGGCCTTCCTCTCCCCGCCTTGGCCCACCCTTCCTGTCTCGCGTTCCTGATGAGCAGACTTTGAGTCTCCCCGGGCCTGGCGCGGGACACGGCCTCCTGCACAGAGGATGAGCTCGCCCCCAAACGCTAGGAACCCATTGATGTCCCAAAGATCCTTTAGCTTGATGCCCTCCCTCCCGGGCCAGACACACATTCACCCCGGCCCATGAAAACGGAACCCCGGCAGTCCTTGAGAGCAGAAGAAAGAGGGGGTTCGGTTCAAGAGCTTTTTCATGAGAAGGCGCCCACTAGATGTCATCCAGCACTCCAAAAAGTGGAAAAGGGTTAGAGAACACCCGGTGCACTTAGCTCTTTAAAAATACCGGCGCTGGGGGCTTCACTCCCAGAGAATCTGATTTCGCCGTCCGGGGTTGGGAGCCCGGCGCCGGGATTCGTAAAAACCTCCCCCGAGGATTCTAACGCGCAGCCAACGTTGAGTGTCCCCTGGACTTTTCAAACCGCTGTTACAAGGCAGAACTGTGCCCCTGTCCTCTTACTGCTCTCTGCTGGCTAAAAGCACATTACCCAAGAAGCATCCGGACAAAAATACTAGAAAGTCTTGTTTTCTTGAGGTAGCGGGCCTTGGTTGGGCTCCCTCGCTTCCTGCTCTCCTGTTTCTCCAGTCCCAAGCTCATGACAGCAGGAAAACGCTGGCGCTGGAAGAGCACCACATCCTCCCCGGAGGGAACTTTCAGGTTTACACGGCAGTAATTGAGAGGCAGAGACCAGAATCCCCATCTCTCTGCTCAGCTGAAATGAACTAACGGTAGATAAATAAATAAACAAACAAATAAATATTTAAAAACGTATTACTAGCAGTCAATCAAAACAAATATATAAATAACTGGTAAACAAAAAGTCAAAATTTTTATTGGAATTACAGCTCTTAATGAGAGTGATGTGCTGGTTTCTTTTACAAAATGCATTTATCTGTGGATGAACATTACTTTTTTCTCCAGCTTTGCTGAGCTACCTCAACTGACCTATATAACATTGTCTCTAAGTTTAAGATACACAATATGACTTATTTAATGCACATATGTTGAAAAATGATTATCATATAAGGTTAATGAACACCTCCATGGTCTCACATAATTACCTTTTTTTGTAATTTAAGACCTAATTTAAATTTAAAACATTTAACATTAAATTTTAATTAACATTTAATAAATTAAATGTAATTTAATTTAAGATAATTTAAATTTTAATGTAATTTAATTTAAGGTCTGCTCTTAGCAACTTTCAAATATACAGAATGGTAAAAAATAGTCACCATGCCAAACGATAGATTCCCAGAATTTATTCATCCTGTAAGTGGAAATTTATACTTTGTCCTACATCTTCCCATTTCCCCCACTCCTTTCCAGTCCCTGGCAATCACCATTGTACTCTGTGGTTCTGATTTAGCTTTTTCAGATTCCACACGTGAGATCATACAGTATTTGCTTTTCTCTGATTTCATTTAGCATCATGCCCTCGAGGGGTGTGTGTGTGTGTGTGTGTGTGTGCATTTTCTTTATCCATTTGTCTGATAACGTAGACATCGGCTATATCTATGTCTTGGTAATTGTGTATTATGCTGCAATGAACATGAGGTGTAGATAGCTCTTCGAGACAATGATTTCATTTCCTTCAGATATATAGACAGAAATGAGATTACTGGATTATATTATTTTTTGAGGAACCTCCATAACTGTTCTCCATCCTGGCTGCACCAATTAACATTCCCACCAACAGTGCACAGGGGTTCCCTCTTCTCCACATCCTGGCTAATACTTGTTATCTCTTGTCTTTTTTGATAGCTATTCTTATAGCAAATGGTTTCTCACTCGTGTTTTGTTTTGCATTTCCCTGGTGATTATGATGTTGAACACATTTTCACACACCCGCTGGTCATTTGTACATCTTCTTTGAAAAAATAATCTATTCAGGTCTCCTGTCCATTTTCAAATTGTTTTATTTGGATTTTCGCTATTGCATTATGTGAGAGATGAACATTACTTACCAACAGAATTAAGCAAGTTTCAGTAATAAATTATATTTCTATTTTTTTTGTCTGTATACATGTTAGTGCTGAGGAACCTTGTCCACATATATGAATGACTACAGTGTCACACGGTTTGTTGAAGAGCAAAAAAGATCACATAGTGATCCATTATCAGAAATTACTTAGTAATCCCTCAGCTGACCAGATTGATTTTCCTTCAATTTTAATTGAGAACAAAGAATATGAAACTAACTGTATTGCAAAAATCATTAGAAGTATTCACTTTCTTGGGGTGCCTAGCTGGCTCAGTGGAAGGGCAAGCAACTCTTGATCTTGGGGTTGTGAGTCTGAAGCCCCATGTTGGGTGTAGAAATTAAATAAATAAAAATTAAAGAAAAAAGCACGTATTCACTTTCTCATTTTCTGGGTGGTATGCTAATAAGACTTCACCAAGGCTTATCAAATTATCAAATTACCACTCTTTTATGAGTCACTTTGTTAAACATGATATACTCAAAAAGGGATAGAAAAATTAGAATAATATTATTCATTTCAATACACCTTTGTCAATCTAATATTTTTGGAAAGATACTTTTCTATGTTTGAAATACATTTTCTTTAAAATTTGGAGCTACAGATTTAGCTTGTCCAATTTATGCAAAATATTGCCACATAACCTAATTGGCAAGGCCAGTTCCCAAATCAAACCAGTCAGGCAAGTCAGACTCATATTCTGCCAAAGAATCTGACCTCATTGTTAAATTCAAAGAGATGTGTTAAGGGGCGCCTGGGTAGCTCAGCTGGTTAAGCTGCGATTCAGATACTGTGGTCATGGGATCAAGCCCTGAATCGAGCTCTGTGCCCCATGGGGAGTCTGCTTGCAATTCTCTCCCTCCCTCTGATTCTGCCCACCACCACCTCCCAGCTCATGTGTGCTGTCTCTAAGATAAATAAAGTCTTAAGCACACACACACTCACAAAATAGATATGTCAATACACATCCCTGTGACACTGGGTTCTAATGTTAAGTCAGATGGGAAAGGACAAGATCCTGAATTTGTGCACAGGGTGAAATAAGGTACGACCATCGTTAACATCTACCAGTGCTTTGCTTTGCTCTTACTGGATTCCTTCAGGGATAAAGCATGTTTTGTTAGGGGCAGGAGAGGTCATAAAATAAACATCATCCTCAGTTCCACTCCACTCTTTATGAATTCAAAACATCCAAACATAAGCCAAAACACCCCAGTTTTAATGCCAAACTTTGTCACCAACAAAAATCTGCACGAAACAGAGGGAGTCATAAAACCTGACCTCCATGCCTTAAAAAGACTTCACTGGTACTGTAAAGAGAATAAAAAGCTACAGATTGGGAGGAAAAATTTGCACATCCCATGTCTGTCAAAGGACTGATATCAAGAATGTATAAAGAACTCTCAAAACTCAACAATAAAGAAGAGAAACCATACAATTAAGAAATGAGGGGCACCTGGGTGGCTCAGTCAGTCAAGTGTCTAACTTTGGCTCAGGTCAAGTTCGCAGAGTCCTGGGATTGAGCCCCATGTCAGGCTCCTTGCTCGGTGGCAAGTCTGTGTGTCCCTCTCTCTCTGCATGGCTTGTGTTCTATTTCTCTCTCAAATGAATAAATAAAATCTTTGTCTGAAAAGTAAATAAATTCTTTTAAAAATGAGACATGGATACAAAGTCACTTCTCCAAAGATACAAGGTTGGCAGATCAGCACAGGAAAAGATGTTCAGCGTCACCAGCCACTATAGGGAAATGCAAATGAAAACCATGGGGACACCACTACAACGGGAACCATTAAATTAAGACTACTGAGAATAGCCAGTACTGGTGAAGATGCAGGGTAACTGGAACTCTCACACATTGCCAGTGGGAATGCGAAAGGGTCGAGGCCCACTCTGGAAGACAGTTTGACAGGTTGTTATAATGTTAAACATACGCCTACCATGTGACCCAGCAGCTCACTCCTGGATACTGTTGCGTGTATCAATAATTCATTCCTTTTTATTGTGGAGTTCTCTTCCATGGGATAAACAAACCATGGTATACCCATATGATGCACTACAACTCGGCAATGATAACTGTTGATACACGTGATGACTTAGATGAATTGCAAAGCCATTATACTGAGTGAAAGAAGCCAATATCAAAAATTACATTTCTAATTATCCCATTCATAGGACACCCTCAAAAATATAAATCTGGGCCGATGAAGACCAGAGCTGTGGTTGGCAGGTGGCAGGGCAAGGGGGCGAGAGCTAGCACCCAGGAGCATTTAAAGTGATGTAACCATTCTTTACTGATTGTGGTGGTAGTTACAGGAATCCATATATGTATTAACATTTATAGAACAGTACAAAATAAGTCAATTTTAGTATAGAACAATGTAAAAAAATAAAATTCACAAAGGAAAATTGTCACTCCTATTTCAAATTGGCTCTCTATCTGGCATCCCGATGAGTTTTATTGCCTTGGAGCAGTGTAAGGTTTAAGGTGGATAAGAGGTATGGCTTTCTTTTCTGAACAGAAGGATGTTTAAGAGAGAAGAGGTGGGAAGGAGAGCTGGTGTGCTGCCTCAGATGCAGGCCCGCAATTACACTTTCCTATGATGCTTGTGATTCATGCAGTGTCCCCCGCCCCACACTGCCTGCTGATCTCTCTGCTTCCTTCCCACACTCTACGTTGCCGCCTTGTTTTCCTAAGTCTCAAATCTGATCATGGACTCTCCTTCTTAATGCCAAGCAAGTAGCTTTGTGACTGTCTGTTTACTCCTTCTTTCCTCTCTAGATGGAGCTCATAGGTAGTGAAAAAGGCAGATGAGTACATTAACCATTAATATACAACTCAGCAGGTGTTGAAACAAACATTTTCAAGGTACTTTAGGGGCCAGAAGAGGAAGCACACCCATCTCCATCTGGGCTGTCAGGAAGCCTCCGAAAAGACACTCCAATAATGTTGCTTGTCCTCTGAGGATTCCATAGGAAAACCCCATCAAAAGAAGATATTCTGTTAAATGCCCTCCCAACCCTCTGGGTCTCCACCAAAATGAAGAGAGCACACCAGATATCTTTCTGCACGTGACCTGAAGGACAAAGAGTCATAGAGCAGGCACCTCGGCGGTGATCTATTTCTCTAACTTTTCAGCCATTCCAGATTTCTTTTAGTTCCTCTTTCCCACCTAAGGGACTTTGAACATTTTCTTTCCTGAGATGAGTGTTTTCCTCTTCCTGTTGACTTACCTCTAAATATCTTTAAGGTTTCCACTTCAACATCACTTTCTGGAGAGGATGGAGGCCCCCCTCCCCCTCAGTTAGGTGAAACCCAGGCTCCAACAATTGTCTGTGCTTCCTTTCCTCAACACTTGTGGCACTGTCCTGCCCCATGGAAGCGTGGCCTTGCAGCAGCCTGTCATCCATGGTAAGCAGGGACCAGCTGGTTCTCACCCTGTTCCCAGGGCCTGGCACAGAGCCTGGCACCTGGGATAGCCTCAAAAGTACTTGTTGCTTCCATGGAATTTCAATAGTCAGTGCGCTTTCCTGCTCCGAAAGAGAAAAACCAAGGCACATAGGTGGGAAAGTGAGGTTTCTGACCATTTTGAGTTTGCGGAAAGGCCAGAGCTGGCTGGCAGCCTGGAGAGCTCTCTGCTCTGGGTTTCAGTGGAGCTGGCTTGCTTCTTTGCTTCCAATAATCGATCTGAACATTGTTTTGTTTTTTGTGTTTGTCTTTGCTTGTTTGTTTTGTATTCTCTGGGTTTTCATTTCTTCTAAAATCTGTACCAAGACGAGACTTCCCCAGGAACTGTTTTGATTCATGTAGAAAATATAATTGCTTTTGAAGAGTGCAAATGGGTGTTTCTTTAATAATTTCCCCCAGCTTCCAAGTGTTTAATTTGAACACTTTTGAATCTCTAGAAAATGTGCACCAGTAAGACAACAAAGACCCATCTCTGCTTCATCTAGATCCCTCAGTTGCTAACACTTTGCACAGAGGCTCACTTTTTTCTCTCTCTCCCTGGGGGTGTGTGTGTGTGTGTGTGTGTATACTTCCTGTCTTCCACACAGACACACACACTATATATATGTGTGTGTATATACTCTCTATATATACATGTACACACACACTTATTCTTTCTTGACCCATTTAAGAGTCAGTTGTAGACTAAAAATTATTCTATTTTTACCCCTGAATATGTCAGCACGTATCCACAGGCACAAGTGCAATCTCCTACACAAATACAACATAATCATCCGTCTCACTATCTGACTAGCTGATATGCATCCATATTCAGACTTCCCCCAGTATCTCAATCATGTCCTTTATAGCTGCTTTTTTAAAAAATCCAGGATCCAGGGAGCACCTGGCTGGCTCAGTCGGTGGAGCGTGGGACTCTTGATCTCGGGGTCATGAGTTTGAGCCCCACGTTGGGTGTAGAGATTATTGAAAAATAAAAATCTTAAAAAAAAAAAAAAAGGCATCAAAATCCAGGATCCAATCAAGAATCGTGAATTCCACTTTGTTGCCTCCTTCGTCTTCTTTAATGTGGAACAGTTTCCTCACTGCTTTATCTTATACCGGCAGTTTTATAGACCGTTCCTCGTGTGGATTTGTCTGATTCCTTCTTCATGGTTCCATCCAGAATCAAGTTTTTTTTTCTCTTTGAGCAAACCTCTACTTGCAGGACACGGTGGGTGGCTCTCCGATGCAGTGTTTTCATTCCAGAGGTCTGAGGCCTTGAGGACATGGGCCAGATCCCCAAGACTCGCCTGAGCTGGGCCGTGGGAAGGCCCAGGGAGCCAGCAGGTAAAGGCCAAAGCTTCAGTCTTGGCAAAGTTCATGGCCAGCCATGGCTGCTGAACGGCGGGGCATGCCTGCTGGGCAACGAAGGCTGAGGTTAGAACTTGTCCTTCCTACCATGAGCTCCGGGTGACCGGTAGCCAGTGGGTCACCTGCTGCTGTGGCCACTCTCCGATGATGCAGCTGTCAGGGGAGCAAGAAGAGAGCTCAGATGATAACCGTGCCAGTGTAGTCCTGCTGGAAAGAAGGGACAGCAAGGGGACAGGGACACAGTGACAGAGAACCAGAATTAAAAAAACAACCGAGGGCGGCGAGAGACACACGCCAGCGCAGAGAGAGAGAGAGAGACATGGAAACAGAGTCAGACACGCAGACCCACCGGCAGGGACAAGGAAGGCGCCAGCAGATGGGCTTTACTAACAACTTTCAAGTCTGTTTCTCAGGCTCTAGGCTTTCAGATTTTGGAAAGGGAAAAACAGGTGTGTTTATGCTGATCTGACTCAAAGGACACAAGGGTTTCTCCTAAGGGGGCGCTGTGGGGTCTCCTCCTCGGGTCTGTCCTTTTTCAAACACAGAACTTGTTCCTGGTGCCCGCAAACCAGGCCCCAGGCCAGGAGTTTCCTGCTCCCGCTCAGAACGTCTTCTCATTTTTCACATGGCTGTCAGCAGACAGAAGCCTACTTGTCACACATCTGGGGGGAAGGGGAGGAGCAGGAGAGCAGCGACAGAAGGGAGGATGCAGAGAAAAGAAGGGCACCCAAAATAGCCTTTCCTCTGTGAGGGGAGAGGAACCCAAGACCCCAGGAGTTGCCCAGTGGGTGTGACCATAGCTAATAATAACAGACCCGGGTTTCTCAGGTGGAGAGGGACTGGTGGGCGGCGGGTAGCTAACAGGGCGGAGCTCCCCACAGAAGAGCTGTGCATGGACAGAGAGAGCTTCCTGGCAACAGCGAGCACCATCTGTATTCTTCTTCGGCAGGAAAAGAAGAAAATGTTAGAAGCACAGTCAGGAGCCCGGAGCTCAGTTTCAGGGCTCACAGCTGAACCCTGTGAGGCTCCATTCTGCCCTCTGCCCTTGGCCGAAAGAACAAAGCCCAGGCTGCACATCTTACTGAGAAGGTTGAGGGGCGTCAAGGGGCGGGAGAGGACATCCTGAAAACTCTCCAGCCATTCCCTCTGCTCCTTCTCGCTGGGGCAGGTGAAGAGGAACCTCCGCTCGGGGGTGACGATGGTGAGGCCAGCTTTCCAGCGGTTCCCTCGGATGCCCTTGGGCAGGTCTTCATATACTCCGTACCCCTGCTCGTTGCTCCCAAGAAAAACCTGGCCCTGTTCAAAGGCATCCTGAAGACAGAGGACACCTGGTCATCAGAGGCCACACCTGGGACAGACGGGCCCCTGCAGCTAGGACATCCCCCCAAGCTCTGTTTGAGAAAGAGATATTTCATGTGTGTAGTGAAGGTCTCTACTGGGGATCTCTGCTTGTGGGGACCCAGAATTTGAAGGGCTACAAAACTATAAAAGAAATCACACATGTGATCTGTTAAAAGGATACTTACTTAACATTAGGGACAGCTTACTATGCACCAAGACTTCAAGTGCTTGACCTTAAGTAACTTACATAATCCTCACCGCAATCTCTGAGGAAGCACTGCTATCAAGCCTGTTTTCCAGAGGAGGAAACTGAGGCAGAGAGTTAAGTGTTCTGCCCAAGGCATACCACTAAGCGGCGGGACTGAAAGTTCTAAAGCCCACAGTCCTAACCACGAGCTTCCCCGTGAGAAGTGAGCCCTGGAGACGGGAGGACGAGGAACACCCTGTTTAACTACATCAGCAGCATTCTGGATACACAGAGGATGTCCTAAATGTGGACAAGAATAATTCTGTGCACAGGAGATGACTTAGAGATGGGCGAAAGTGCAGGTGTGTCCCTCACCAGGTTTCTCCCACGCTGTCGCTTGCCCATGGTCCCGGGCTAGCACAGACCCCACCTCTGTCGGGGGTCCTCTGCACCAGAGGGTGGGGGGCAGCTATTCTTACCAGTGGGTTCTTGTAATAGAGCAGCCTCCGCTCCTGGGGATCCAAGACAAACCACCTTTTCTTGAAAGGTTCTTTCTGCTGCAAAAGAGGGAAGCTCATAGCAGGGTCAGCCAAAGCGGGGGTGGGGGTGCAGCGGGGGTGTGGGGAGCTGGTGGGGGGAGTGGGCGGAGAGAGGTCAGAGAGCCAGCCTGGCCCTTCAGTCACCCCAGTGTGCTTCCCGGAGGCTCTGCCCACCTCCTCACCCGCTGCCGGCTGTACCCTGTGCCTCTGGGTGCTACTGTGGGTAGGAAGAGGGGCTCTTCTCTTTCTCAGGCTAAGGACAAGCAGTTTCAGAAGAAGGAAGTGGGAGAAATTTAGAAGCAGTTACCGCTCAGCAGTGCTGACAGCGCTGGCCTTGAGAGGAATTCTAACAGAGGTCAGGGGAAAGGAAGCCCCTGGCGAGAACCCTTGGGGAGTGGCTGTGCCATCAACTGGTGAAGGCAGAAAATAAAATGCACAGTGCTTTGACTCATTTTTAAGCTGCCCAGAGGCTTTCTTTCTTACTGATTGCCTAACACCTTTCCCTGCAATCTTAACACCCATCCTGTCAAGATACAACACCTTTAAAAAAAAAAAAAAAAAAGGCAACATTGGATTGCTGCTGTTTTTGGAGGTTTTTTTTTTTAGGAGGCTCTCTCTGCTTTCCCTTCCCCCATTCCTCCCCTCACAAATGCCAAGACCCTCTCCGGTCAGACTTCTGACTTGGAGCTGCTCCCCTCTTGGGATCCAGGCTGGCGCCCCCCTCGTCCCCAGCAGGAGCCGCCACCCCTCCGGACCCTCCAAGGGAGGCCCAAGAGCAGCCAGTCTTCCCTTCCTTCCCAGATCAGTGGGAATGAGCAGCACTGGGAGTTGGGGCAGGTTTAGCAACCGAGAGCAGAGGCTGAGCTGGATGGAGGGTGTGTGTGCTGGGAAAGGGTGTGCCCATGTGTGTGCATAGGTGTGTGTTCCCAGACCCACCACGAGTCTGTCTCACTTGGACAGTCCTGGTAGGCCCCCAGCACAAAGCACACAGGGGCTCTGGAAAGTGCAAAAACTGCTGCCCCCAAAAGTCCCTTTTCAACTATGCTTTCCTAGGAGTGGGGTCAGTGAGATGGATTTAAGAGGAAGAAAGAGGAAGGAAGCTGGGGACGCTTGGGTAGCTCAGTTGGTTAAGCATCTGCCTTTGGATCAGGCCATCATCCCGGGGTCCTGAAATGGAGCTGCATGGGCTCCCTGCTCAGCGGGGAGCCTGCTTCCCCTTCTTCCTCTAACCCCCTCCTCCCCTCTGCTTGCTCTCTTTCTCTCAAATAAATAAAATCTTAAAAAAAAAAAAAAAAAAAAAAAAAAAGGAGGAAAGAAGCTGCTGGTGATGTCGTTAAAGAAGGAGGCTGCCCAAGGATCAGGAGAAGCACCTGCAGCGATCCTGGGCTCCCACACCACACACTAGCTCACCAGTCCCCACTTGGTCTTCTGCCCCAGGAACTCACAAACATTGGGTTACTTCCGTCCCTCCCTCTTCCCACCCCCTTGGTTCCTCACTTCCCACTTCCCAAATTCTGCCCTACTGCCCACTGGAACCAGGGCTGTGTAAGTCCCACAGAGCGTGGTGGAAGGTACCTTTGGACCCGTCTTTTCCATGAAGCCTTGTTTGAGGTACTTCCTTGTGATGAGGGGCACGAGCTGGGGGAAGAGAGACATAACACTGAGACCCCCCACTCACATGTCAAGGGTTCAAGGTTCCCCACTGAACTTGGCTGCCCAGCAAAGAGGAAGTTTGGAATGGGGAAGGATGTGTGCTCATGGTTCACAGGGTTATATTTGGAATGTGTTGGATGCAATGTTAACAATTCAACAGACGACAGCATCTCAGATGTTTGCAGAGCTCACCAGCAGAGCCGAATCATGGCTTAAGGATCCCTTCTGCAACCCCAGGAGGCAGACAGAGGCCAGGCTCGAAGGAAACCTTCCTGGTTTCAGAGGGCATATTCTGAGGGTCTAATTGCTCTGGGTGCAATTCTCAGTCACCCTGTAGGGAGGACATTATTATGCTCACTGGACTTCTAGAGAAACCAGGCCCCAGAGAAGTGTCTGGCGAGCTTCCCTGAGCTGTGTCGCTGGTAGGATATACAGCTCAGCTTCACATCTCGGGCTGACAGGCACGAGACAGTACCACGGTACACTAGTGGCACTCTTCCCACTCCACCGTGACACTGCCGTGTAGACATGCCGAGCCCTCAGATCAGGCCCCTGGCCAAGGCCTGGCCATTGCTGGCAGTTCTGACATAGGCCCACGGGAGAAGCTAGAAGAGGGGGCATGTAGAGAAAGCTCTGGACTAAGTCCCAGCTGCAGCTCTGACCCCCCACCAGCTGTGTTCCTTGGTAAGACCTTGTCCCTCTCTGGGCCCATTTCCCTCTGAATAACAAGGAGATGGGCTTATGTGATCCCCAGGACCCTTCCAGCTTGCCACCCTATGCTCAGAGACATTTCCAGGAATGAACGCTGGCCTCACATGCTCGAGAGGTCAAACTGGCAAGTCTAGAGCTCCCAGTGACAGCTCAGGCCTCTGAGAGCAGAGGGGCTTGGTTCTTGGGAGCTCCAGGGCCCAGGGTAGGGGCAGAGAGGAAGTGAAGTCTGAAAGGAAGAAAATTGTGAGCCGAAAATGAAAATATAAACTCTACCACTCCTCTGTCCCCACAGTACATTCTGTAGGCCCTCATTCCTTTTTTTGGAAGGAAGAGTCCTAAACTGCGCAAGAGTCTGACCCTGAGTCAGGGCTGTGCACTCTCAGCCTAGGGAAGCAACCAGAAGAGGGGAGATCATGTGGATGGGGTGCTGCTCGCTGTATCCCAGAGGCTGTGGCTCCCCAGAGTCTCAAGCAGCCCTGGAAAGTAGGTGTTGTCCCCACAGTGACCGATGAGTGAACCGAGGCTCAGAGCAGTAAGGTGATGTGCCCCAGGTAATACGCCAGCTTCTCTGACTTCAGAGGCCACCCATTTCTTAGTCTGGGACCACCCCTGACACTGGAACTCCCTGGGTGTCTAGCCTCTGGATCCCTAACCTTGAGCCAGGTCCAGGTGACTGCCCAGAACCTCAGGCCATCCCTAACCACAGCGGGAGGAACAGCAGCAAAGAGACGGGGGTAAGGAGGAGACCCACGGTGGATGAGGGGAGGCAAGAGGACACTGAGAAGTTGGCCAGAGACCAATGTCCTCTGCAGAGGTCAGCAAAGTTGGAGAGTGAGCCCAGATGACTAAGGCTGGGAGTCCATTCTCCAACCTCTCCAGTCAGCACTCGACAGGCACAGCGCCCCGCTGGCGGAATGTGCACTCACTCAAGCTGGGTGCTGACACCGCAGATCCAGGGGTTGCACCACAGTTCTGGCTGTGGTTGCCATCAGTGGGGCCATCTCTGTGCACTGCCAGGCCTGGTGCAGACGCCCATTCCTAAAACTCAGCTCCCTGCAGACACTGGAATTAAGGAGCATTTAGGCTTTTAAGGAGGGTCTAACTGTTTGGAAAAAGAAAGTCCTGGGATTAATAGGGTGTCTCCGCCCCACCATCATTTACAAAATCCTCCTGGAGCAGGGCCCGAAGCAGCCCAAACCATAGTACCTCCGAGCTGGCAGGGACCTTGATAATAACCCAGACCCACCACTATCTCACAGATGCGGAAACAGATGCTCCAAGACATGATGTGACCTGCAGCAGTCAGACAGTGAGTTAGCAACAAAGCATCCACGAGAGCGCAAGCGTCTGGGCTTGAGGCAGCAGAGTATACCCCCCACACCTGAGAGACTAGATGGGGGCCCCACATGTCCAAGGAGAGCCATAATGAAGTTCCTGGGCTCACCAGTACCTTGGCCACAGAAGGTGGACTGTTCCTGTCAGAGCTGTAATGGAGAAAATCCCATTGCCTTCCCAAGACCAGAACACAAAAGGGCAAAGGGAGGACATTAGAGTGGGAGGTGTGCCCTCTGGCATTCACTTGACCTTCCTGGGACTCAGTTTCTCATCAGTAAAATGGGAATAATCACCCCACCTAACTGGATGTTACAGGGGATTACTAGATAAAAGATAAAATGGGCTCAAAAGCATGTTGTAAGCAGTTCATTAGGGATCATTTGTACATTTCAGTGGGAGAAGGGGTCAGAAAGAGATGTCCAAATACTGAGCCCCTTGACACTGGGGAGGTGGATATGCATCCCAAAGGGGACAGCCTGACCTACGTTTCTGAGGCTGCCTTGCCATGTGTGAGGCCATAATCCCCTGAAGAAAGCCTTTGGTTTCCCTCGGAGGTATCCAACCCCAAATCTCAAGGTCTTGTCCACAAAGCTAGTCTGGCCTCTGAGTATTTCTGAGGTCAGCAGACAAGGAGAGGAGGTGGCAAGGAGAAGACTTGGAAGTCGGGGTCCATGGGGCTCCTGAGTTGCTCAGTCAGTTCAGCATCCACATCTCGGCTTCTGCTCAAGTCATGATGACTTGATGAGGGTGATGAGATCGAGCCCTGCATCAGGCTCTGCACTCAGCGGGGAGTCTGCTTCTCTCTTCCTCTTCCCCTCCCTCTGCTCACGCTTTCTCTCTCTCTAATAAGTAAATAAATCTTTAAAAAAAAATAGAAGAAGTTGGGGTCCACATTTAGCTCACCTCAGACTCAGGGAGCTCAGGAAAGGCCGTTTTTAGGTACTGCAGACGGGCTGCACGCAGGGCATTGAACCAGTCCACTATCTCCTGCGGAGAAAAATGAGAACAAACCGCCTGTGAGATGGAGCCCTGGGGGAGCCGAGTTTGGGGGCAGGAGGCTAGCTGGGTCAGCACATCTCCCCCAGCCCCCCGTTTTGCTCAGGGACCATGTGCTGATCACAGGCATCTGGGAGGACCATGCCAGAGCCTGGGGGGCTCACTAGAGGAGGGAAGCCCCCGGTAGAGAGATGTCCAGAGCCATGGGGGAAAGACCAAGGTGAACAGCACCAAAGTTCAGTAATGGCCTTGGGCTGTGCTTGGGGAGTGGTGGTGCTAAGATCCTGCATTTCTGACAAACTCTCTGGTGATGCCATGCTCGTCAGTGGGACACAGCTGGAGGAGCAAGGGTCCTCAGATGTCAAAGACCACCTCTCAAGTGCGGGCAGGTGCACCTGCAGATTCCCCACCAATCACGTGGAGTGCAACTTGGGTCAAAGCTGGCTTGGACTTGCTTGTGTCATTCTGGGGGGAGTGTGTCCTTGGTGGAGTGTGGGCCACTGTTATCCCTGGTGAACCACTTGTCTAGCTGCCTCAGCCTTGACTCTACTACCCTGCAGTGGGGCCTCCCAACAGCAGCCAGAATGATCTTTGTTTTTCCCCAGTGATTTTCTTTTTTAACTTATTATTATTTTAAATTTATTTTCTTATTATTTATTTGTCAGAGAGAGAGACAGCACAAGCAGAGGGAGTGGCAGGCAGAGGGAGAAGCAGACTCCCCACTGAGCAAGGAGCTCGATGCAGGACTCAATCCTGGGACCCCGCAATCATGACCTGAGCTGGAGGTAGTCGTTTAACCGACTGAGCCACCCAGGCACCTTCCCAGAGTGATTTTATTTTTTAAGATTTTATTTATTTATTTGACAGAGATCACAAGCAGGCAGAGAGGCGGGTCGGGGGCGGGGAGGGAGCAGGTTCCCCACTGAGCAGAGAGCCCGATGCGGGGTGATCCCAGGACCTGGGATCATGACCTGAGCCAAAGGCAGAGGCTTAACCCACTGAGCCACCCAGGCGCCCCCCGGAATGATTTTTTTTTAAAGATTTTATTTATTTATTTGACAGACAGAGACCACAAGTAGGCAGAGAGGCAGGCAGAGAGAGAGGAGGAAGCAGGCTCTCTGCTGAGCCACCCAGGCACCCCTGATTTCTTAATTGAAAATCTAACTCAGTCTGGCTTAGAGTCCTCTCTGCTACCCTCAGATGAAAAGTCTAAGTTCCCTAGTATGACTACTTCACCCCCTGAGCTCTGTAGGTACAAGAGCATTTGCACATCTCCCTTCAGCTCAGGTCATGGTCCAGCACCCTGGGATTGAGTCCCTGCAACAGGCTCCCTGCTCAGTGTGGAGTCTGCTTTTCTCTTTGCCCCTCCCTCTGCTGGTTCTCTGTCTCAAAATAAATAAAATCTTTAAAAACAAAACAAAACAAAACCAAAACCTTTGCAATCCTCCCAATATATTTCACTCCGCCTTGTACACTCTGCTTCGCCCACCTCTCTTCCCTCACCCCACACATAGCTTTGGCCTAGAACATTCTACTTCTTCTGAAGTTCAATTTAGTTGTGGATTTTTGCTCAGCCCGAGCCTAGCTTCTATGAGAACCGCCCCAGCCTTGCTCACACACTCACCGTTCACCCACAACTGCAGCCACATTTGCTGCTAGGACCCGCCCCTTCTTGGCCACAGCAACGAGGTCAGGGCTGGACCGATGCAGAAGCTAGACCAGGCTTCTCAGGTCCTCTCTCTCGAGAATTTGGAATCGGGAAGCCGAGAAAGAGTGGTTCGAATGGCCGAACTGCTGCCCTCTGATGTAATACGGTGATCGAGAAATTCATTTGAATATGGTTTTCCAGGAATGCAACAGAATGACCCTTTGTCTCTCACCAGCAGAGCTGCTCTGGCCCTAGTATTTCAGAGTGGTGAGTTCTCTTGTCCCAAGTGTTAATAACCTTTCCAGGTCCCAGGCACTGAAATAACAGGGCCATCCCAGAAAAGACTCACCCAGACCTTCACTTTGGTCACTCACGGGTGACACTGGGGCCAAATCCAATCTGCATACAGATTTGTATGAAGTTTTGTTTTGAAGTTTTGTTTGTTTCAAACCTCTATACAGGTTTTCCTGCTTTAAAGCCTTATAGCTGTCTACTTCACTTTTTTTTTTTTTTTTAAAGAAAAAGACTGATTTATTTATTTGACAGAGAGAGAGAAAGCACAAGCAAGGGAGCAAGAGGCAGAGGGAGAAGCAGACTCCCTGCTGAGCAGAAAGCTTGATTTTAGGACCCTGGATCATTACCTGACCCCTTGTCCACTTCACTTTCAAAAGAGGGACGTGTCTCCTGCAGGCACGAGTAACCCCCTCTTATGCCTACCTAACAGAGAAGCTGGAGCACTAAGGGAAAGAGAAGGGCCAGACCCTTTTTCAACACATTCACATAATTTTTAAATAGAAACTCTTTCTTGTGGCTGCTGCCTGCCACTTACACATCTCCTGTGTGTCCCCAGCATGATGCACACCCCATCACACAGTATAGCAAGAGAGCATGAGGCAGTGGAGGAGGGAAAGGGTGCAGTCAGCCCCTGGCTCAGCAGGGAGCCTGACAAGGGGCTCTATCCCAAGACCCTGGGATCATGACCTGAGCTGACTGAGCCACCAATTAGCCCCTAATTAGCAGAGGTTAGTTTGAAATGTACTTCACTGTAATGAAATCCTTTCACATTCATCGTTCATGGTCATTCACCCTCAAAACCCCTCTGGGCAGGGGGTGTTCTAATTCACAAACAAGCAGATGGAGGAAGGGAAGGGACTTGTCCCAGTAACACAGCTCAGAGTGGCAAAACCAGGGCTCCAGTTTCTGATTCCAAACCCTCATCCTTCAGACTCCACCACCAGAAACTCTGCCCAGACTCTGCTGGCCTCCCTGTGCTGGGGCCCGTTGGGAAGATCTCCTCCTCCTCTAGGGTTCCTGGCTCCTGCTGCCAAGGAGTCTCCCTCTGCTAGAGGCACATGGGCAGAGGGGAGGAGTAAAAGGGTTATAGGACTCAGGAACCATAGTCTGGGAGACCCTGAGCAAGTTACTTAACAGGCCCGGGGCTCAGTAACATAGGTTTAAGACATCTCCAGGACTGTTTTGAGGATTATGAAATGATGAACAATGGGATGACTGGGTGGCTCAGTCACTGAAGTGTCTGCCTTGATTTCAGCTCAGGTCATGACCTCAGGGTCATGGGTTCAAGCTCTGCACTGGGCTCCGCACTCAGTGTGGAGTCTGCTTGTCCCTCTTCCTCTTCCTCTGCTCCTCCCCAACTCTTGTGCTCTCTATCTCAAATGAATGAATGAATGAATGAATGAATAAAATCTAAAAAAAAAAAAAAGGAAAGAGAAAAGAAATGATGTGATTGCCAAGAACAGTGCCTCGCACAGAATTAATAGGCACTCAAAAATGTCTACCCTCACCTCTACCCATCCCCACCTCTACTTGGCATGTGTGTCCCTTGCTCAGTCGGGAGACTGCTCTTTCTGACCTAGCTCACTCTGTTGCACCTGTACCTTTGGCCTGCTCTTCTCTGGCAGAGCTGATGTCTTAAACCTCAATGTGCTGAAGGCTCACCGGGAGGCCCTGTGAAAATGCATCTCTAATTCAGTAGGTTCACATAGGCCTGAGACTGCATTTCTAATAAGCTCCCAGGGGATGCTAATGTCGTGGGTGCAGGACCACACAGGGAGAAGCAAGGCCCTAGGGTTTAGGGTTGCCACATCTTCCATCCACCCCTGCTCACGTGTGCAGAATCTCCACCCTACCTGGATTTGTCACTCTGGGGCCAGCCCCTCCTGCTAATGGGACTCCCCTCGTGGCTTGTGCACCGGCCACACACACTCATGTTGCCTGCCAGATTTTTCTCCTTGATCTCACTCTGCATTGCTCCTACAGCTGTCTTGGCCCGGAAGGGGACAAGAGATGAGGCCAATAGCAGCAGTGCTCCTCAAGTGGCTGTGGAACCAGGGAGCTGGCAAGGCAGGCCTGCAGAGTCCTGGGGTACGGGCTGGGGCTGGAGTGCCAACACTAGTCATCTCACCTTCCCACTCTCGTGGTACACGAAGAGGTTCCTGACGTGGCCCTCTCTCCTGTAGGTGATCTGCAGTCCATGGGGGTTCCCTATCTTCTCTGTCTCAAAGGTGGCATTCAAGTCCTTGATGCTGATGACAGCTTTGGGGCCTTTACCCTGAAAGAGAGGATGTGGGTGACTTCTCATCATCTTCAACCAGGCCAAAGTACACATGGATAACCACTTTGTAGCTTTCCATAGCTCTTTTTTTTTTTTTTAAAGATTTTATTTATTTATTTGACAGAGAGAAATCACAAGTAAGCAGAGAGGCAGGCAGAGGAGGAAGCAGGCTCCCCACGGAGCAGAGAGCCTGATGCAGGGCTCGATCCCAGGACCCTGGGATCACGACCTGAGCTGAAGGCAGAGGCTTTAACCCACTGAGCCACCCAGGCGCCCCTCCATAGCTCTTGAGTATTCCTGCTCTAATACTCAGATGCGGCAATGTCCTACCGCTCTCCTGTGTTTTGGCCATACTGCCATTCCCACTTGACCAGATTGGCTTCTCCGAGCTGGGAGGGGGCTTGGAATGTCCTGAACTTAGGACTTTCCAAACTTTTTAGCCACAGAACCTTTTCAGAAGCAAATCATTTATGGATGCAAACAAATAAAATAAAATAGATAAATAGATAAAAGCAGGTATGGGGGCCTTGAGGAGCTCCCTCCCATGCTCTACTCTGTTGGCAGGGGTCTGGAACACAGGTTAAGCACTAACCCATACTAAGCAAGGAAGGGAAAAGAGTGTTTTCCTTTGTAATTGATAAGAGAGAAAAATGGTACAAATACTCTAGATGTGGGGCAGCCATTAATCACATATAGCTATTTAAATTAAAATTTAATAAAAATGAGAATTCAGTTCCTTAGGGCACACCTGGCTGGCTCAGTCGTTAGAGCAGGTGACTCCCAATTTCAGGATCGTAACTTCAAGCCCCATAGTGAGCCCAGACCTTAGTTTAAAATATATATATATATATAGATATATATATATATATACTTCATTTCCCTATGCTTAGTCCCATTTCAAGTGCTAGGCAGTTGGTATCAGACTAGGGTATCAGACAAGGCAGACATAGAACATTTTCATCACTGAACAAAGTTCTATTCGATAGTCTTCTCTAAAGGCAAATTTGGTCATATTTGTTGTTTGTTGAGTATTTCGCCTTAACTCACAGTTTCACATCTGCAAATCTATTGCCAGGAAATGCATTACTGTGCAAACATGTATGTCAAAAGATGCTTGTTGCCATGTTTTTTAGAACAATAGTAGTAGTAGTAAAAGAAGAAGAAGAAAAAGGAGGAGGAGGAGGAGGAGCAGGAAGAGAAACTATTATATATATAACTATATAATAATATATTACTACTATATATGTGTATGTATATATACACACACACATCAGGGACAATGGGTTAAATAAACAAATAATGGTATATGAAATATCACAGAATTTTTAATAGGATAATTTAGATCAATATTGCTTATTTTTTTAAGATTTTATTTATTTATTTGACAGAGGGAGAGACAGCGAGAAAGGAAACACAAGCAGCGGAGGTGGGAGAGGGAGAAGCAGGTTTCTTGCTGAGCAGGGGGCCTGATGCAGGGCTGGATCCCAGGACCCAGGGATCATGACCTGAGTCACAGGCAGATACCCAATGCCTGAGCCACCCAGGCGCTCCTAGGTCAGTATTACTTATATGAAAAAATATCCATGATATCCATGGGTAGAAATACCAAATCCCAGAACAGGATGTATAGTAGGAACCTATTAAAACAAAAAATTACATACATACTTGCAGAAGTATATATATATATATATATATATATATATATATATATATATATATATATATATACATACATAAAATGTATGTCAATTTGAACATGCATAAAAATATAGACAT
>NC_081572.1:39849873-39874956 GCF_022355385.1 Mustela nigripes
GTTAGAGGCACCTGGGTGGCTCAGTTGTTAAGTGTCTGCCTTCGGCTCAGGTCATGATCCCAGGGTCCTGGGATCAAGCCCTGCATCAGGCTCCCTGCTCACTGGGAAGCCTGCTTCTCCCTCTCCCACTTCCCCTGCTTGTGTTCCCTGTCTCGCTGTGTCTCTCTCTGTCAAATAAATAAATAAAATACTTTTTAAAAAATATAGACATGTTTATACTAATACTCTTCGTGAAGGACTACTGGAAGACTTTCCTTTTTAAATACTTACTATGGGAAATACTAGAAACACAAAAGAATATCTAATTTTACCAATATTCTTCCTAACTTTTTCCGAAAGATATATGATTTTACTAATAAAGGCAAAAATCCCTTCCACTATTATTCATTCTATCCCATTCTCCTGTACTGTCCCCAACCAGGCAATCCCTGTCTTGAGTCTGATGTTTATTCTTCTAGCTCACTTTTTATACTTCTATGCACATATACGTATCTATGAACAATATACAGTATTGATTTTTGTGGTTTCCATTTACATAAATGGTATCATACTATATGTATCACTCTAGATCTTGCTGTTGTCACTCAACATTACATTTGTGAGTTCTGTTCATGTTGAGATACACCAACCTGGCTGGCTCTTATAAATGACCACACCAAAGGTTATCTCTATTTTCCTGTTCAAGATACTGAGATTATTTCGATTTCTGCAATCAGAAGTGATGCTACAGTCAGGCTGTGTCCATGGTACACATACGGGAGTGTTTCTCCAAGTCACGGTGTATATTTAGGAGTGGAATTGCTAGATCACATGGGTATACATCTTCAATGTACAGGAAACTGCCAAATTACTTCACTGAATGGCTCTCCATAGCAGCTGAACCATTATTTACTTCAACTGAATACTGAATAATGGAAACGAGTAACACACTCAGTCACAGAGGAGATCCCCTTTCCCTATGGCCTCACCCACACCTGACTGGCAGATTTAAATTTTTTGCCAATATGATGGGTATGAAATTGAATGTCATTCTTAACATTCATTTCATCAACTTTGTTGAGGTATAATTTATAAATAATAAATGGCACTCATTTTAAGAGTACAGCATGGTTTTTAACAAATGGATACACCCATGGAAGCATCACCGCAATCACTGGGGCACAAGGGTGTCTCAGTCAGTTAAGCTTCCGACTCTTAGTTTCAGCTCAGGTCATGAACTTGGAGTGGTGGGATCTAGCCCCACACTGGGCTTTGAGCTTAGTGCTGAGTCTGCTTCTTCCTCTCTCTGCTCCTGCCTCTGCTTACTCTCTCTCTCTCAAATAAATAAATAAAATCTTAAAAAAAAAAAAGACTACTAATGCAAGAGTTTCCTCAGGCCCCTGGAAGATTTTTTCCTTGCCCCCCCAACCCTAGATAATCACTTATCTCCCTTCTGTTGATATGAAATGTTTTAGCCTGTTTTAGAACTTCGTATAAATGGAATTATATAGTACATACTCTTGAATAAGGCTTCTTTTGCTCAGAATAATTTATTTTAGATTCATCTGCATTGTTCATTTATTAGTAGTTTGTCCCATTTTATTACTGAGTAGTATTACTGAGTAATATTCCTTCTACGGATATACTACAATTTGTTCATTCAGCTGTGGATGGACATTTGGGTTCTTTCCACATTTTGGTGTTTTTTTTTTTTTTAATGAATAAAACATCTATGAACATTTGCATCAAATATTTTTGTGGACACATGTTTTTGTTCCTCTTTGGTAAATGGCTATGAGTGCAATGCCTGGGTTATACTGTTAAATATATATCTACCTTTATTACAAACTGCCAAATGGTTTTCCCAAGTGGTTGTATCACTTTACAATCCCACCAAGCAACATAGGGGAGTTCCAGTTTCTCCACGTCCTTTACATGGAGTTGTCAGCCTTTTTTTTTTTTTTTAAAGATTTTATTCATTTATTTGACAGACAGAAATCACAAGTAGGCGGAGAGGCAGGCAGAGAGAGAGAGGAGGAAGCAGGCTCCCTGCTGAGCAGAAAGCCCGATGCAGGGCTTGATCCCAGGACCCTGGGATCATTACCTGAGCCGAAGGCAGAGGCTTTAACCCACTGAGCCACCCAGGCGCCCCAATTGTCAGCCTTTTTAATTCCAGCCATTTTGGTGAGTGGGTGGTATATTCTGTAGGGCTTTAATTTGCATTTTCCTGACTGCCAGAGAGATGAAGCATCCTTCTTCTATCTATGAGGCCTTTTGGTTTCCTTTTCTGTGAACTGCCAGTCTATTTTCTTTGCCAATTTTTCTAAAAGACTGTCTTTTTCTTTTTGCTTTGTAGAATTTTTAAGAAAACCTGTTCTGGGTATTATTATTTTATTATGTTGAGATGAGTCTTCCTTTCTTCAGCCTTACTTTTCTGTATTACCCAAAATTTTTACATAAAAATGCGTTATCTTTACAACCTTAAAAAAAAAAAAAGTTCCCTCTTGGGAAAGAAATTTTTTTTTTAAAAGATTTTATTTATTTATTTGACAGAGAGAGAGAGAGATCACAAGTAGGCAGAGAGTCAGGCAGAGAGAGAGAGAAGCAGGCTCCCCGCTGAGCAAAGAGCCGGATGTGGGGCTCAATCCCAGGACACTAAGATCATGGCCTGAGCTGAAGGCAGCGGCTTAATCCACTGAGCCACCCAGGTGCCCCGGGAAAGAAATTTAAAAGTAACAGAAGCCACTCGTTCTGTTTTTAGATTGGTTTAGACTGAACTGGCTTCGGACTGAGAAACAGATGGACCCTGGCAAACCAAGGATGAGACTCTCCCGGAGGCCAGCTCCTAGTGGCCGCTGGGGTACTGCATTGGCTCCTAACTCCGCCGCAGCCCTTTCTCTGCCTGCCTTTTGGACCTGCAACATTTTTCAGTGCTTTAAATTGAAGGCTGAGAAGAAGCCCCTAATTCTCACTCGGAGGGGCAGTACTCATCACTCCCCCATCATTTTTCACTTGGTCCCAGACTGCAGGCACACTGCAGTCACCTGCTAGCCTTGCTG
Source organism: Mustela nigripes (assembly GCF_022355385.1). Taxonomy (NCBI): domain Eukaryota; kingdom Metazoa; phylum Chordata; class Mammalia; order Carnivora; family Mustelidae; genus Mustela; species Mustela nigripes. The sequence goes on from NC_081572.1 coordinate 39,852,912, forward strand.
TGGTCTATCTGGGAAAGCAACAGGAGGAAGGCGAAATTCAGTCAGTCCGTCAGTCCACCCGTAGGAAGTGGAGGCAGGTGATGGCTAACGTGCTCAGAACTTGTCCTTTTCTGACTTTGTTGGCTGCTCCTTCATATTCTTTCCTGGAAACGTATCATTTTTCTGCCCTCTAAATACTGGAACGTGTCAGGGTTCAGTGTGGGAAATAATCTCAAAATAATCTCCTTCCCTCCCCATATGTACGTGCCATGATACCCATAAAGAGGGGAAGTCTGTATCTGCTCCCCTTGAATCAATGCTGGCTGTTGGAGTTGCTTTGACCACAGAAGGTAGTTCCTCTTTTTCTTTTTTAAAGATTCTATCTGCTTATTTGACAGAGAGAGAGATCACAAGTAGGCAGAGAGGCAGGCGGGCGGGGGGGAGCAGGCTCTCCGCTGAGCAGAGAGCCCGATGTGGGGCTTGATCCCAGGACCCTGAGATCATGACCTGAGCTGAAGGCAGAGGCTTAAGCCACTGAGCCACCCAGGCGTCCCAGAACATAGTTCCTGACCTAGCGCTGAAAAGGCCTACAGCATCGCCCTTTGCTCAGGGGAGGCCAGCTGCCATGCTGCAAAGAAGCTCAAGTCAGACTCGTAAATAAGGAACAAGCACATGGAGAGACAGAGGCTCCCTAAAGGAGCCAAGGCTCCAGACTTAGGAGTGAAGGCTTCCTGGGCCTTCTTGCCCAGCTCAACCACCAGCTCAGGGCGGCAGGGTGCATGAACTGGCTGATGCTACATGGGGTACACTGCAGCAGCCAAGGCCTGCCCAAACTCCTGACCCCCGGGATTGAGATAAATAATAAACTGATGTTTTAAGCCACTAAGTTGTATGGTGGTTTGTCATTCAGGAACAAGTAACAAAAATCCTCAGTCCTAGGATTTCTGCTTTTGCTCCTTTCCGCACCTAACAACCTCCCTACAAGAACACACTCCTTGTGAAGGAGGACTATCTGCACTCATCCCCAGAAGAGAAGCGGAAAAGCACAAGGAACAGCACCTGGTGCAGAGCCCCAACACCCATTTCGTGGACATGAAGTGGTCAGGATGCTACAAAACCACCACGGTCCTTGGCCAGGCACAAACAATAGTTTTGTGTGTGAACTGCTCCACTGTCCTCTGCCAGCCCACAAGATGAAAAGCAAGGCTTGCGGAAGGATGCTCCTTCAGACAGGAGCAGCACTAAAAGCACCCTGAGTCAAGATGAGTGGGAAACAGGGATGCCTGGGTGGCTCAGTTGGAAAAGCATCTGCTTTCGGCTCAGGTCATGATCCCAGGGTCCTGGGATCGAGCCCTGCACAGGGCTCCTTGCTCAGCAGGGAGTCTGCTTCTCCCTTTCCCTCTGTGTGCTCTCTCTCTATCTAGATATCTAGATAAATCAATATTCTTAAAAAAAAAAAAAGATGAGTGGAAAATTATCTTAGTAAGCACGTTTTGGATACAGAAAAAACATCTTGGGCACCTGGGTGGCTCAGTTGGTTAAGCAACTGCCTTCAGTTCAGGTCATGATCCTGGAGTTCAGGGATTGAGTCCAGCATCAGGCTCCCAACTCCATGGGGAGTCTACTTCTCCCTCTGACCTTCTCCCCTCTCATGCTCTCACTCTCTCTCTCAAATAAATAAATAAAATCTTAAAAAAAAATCTTTTCTCATCTACCCACACTCCTGCCCAGGTGACCCCAGGCAGTTCTATCACTAAACCACTCCCAATGCTGACAACTCCACCTTCAAACTCTCCCCAGAACTCCAGGCTCACGTATTCAACCTCCTTCTCCATCCACCTGGGTGAACTAATAAGCATCTCAAGCCAAAAAGGGCTCTTGATCATCCTCTCAGTGAGTTAAGTCTTTGTCATCTCAGTAAATGGCAAATCTCTCCTTCTAGTTGCACAGTGTAGAAAGCAGGGAACTACCCTTGATCCTTCTTACTTTCACACCCTACGACCAATCCAGCAGTACGTTCTTTTGGTTCTACTTTCAAAATCTGACCACTTTGAACTACCTCCTTCACCACCAAACTGGTCTAATCCACCATTATTTCTCCCTTGATAATTTTTTTAGTAACTGTTTTTATTTGTTTTAAGTAAACTCCATGCCCAAGGTGTGGCTCAAACTCACAACTCTGAGATCAAGAGTCACGTGCTCTACTGACTGAGCCAGCCAGGCGCCCTGATGCCTCAATTACTGCAATAGCTTCCTAATTGCTTTCCCTCCTTCCACTCTTGCCTCCTCTCTGCCCCATCCTGACCGCAGCAGCAGCCAGAGTGGTCCTTTAAAAAGTTGAATTTGGACACTTGGTCAGCTCAGTCAGTACAGCATGTAAGTCTTAACCCTGGATTTATGGGTTTGAGCCCCATGTTCCATGTAGAGATTACTTAAAGATATTTAAAAAATAAATAAAAATAGTCATGGTAATGGTCCTTGATGCAAGCAGGAGAAAAAGGACAGAAGAAACTATCCCCACAAAATGTTTATCCATCACAAGACTTGTATTCCCCAAATGCAAAGAGCTTAAATCAAATTATATCACTTCTTTGCTCAAAACCTTCCTATGGCTTCTCATCTCAGAGTAAAATCCCAAAAGCCTACATATTTTTGTAAATCATGTATCCAATATGGCCTTGTGTCTAGAATACACAAAGAACTATAAAAACTCAATAATAAAAAGCCAACTAAACTAATTAAAATATGGGAAAAGGATCTAAACAGACATTTCTCCAAAGAAGATAGATAAATGGCCAATAAACACATGAAAAGATGCTCCACATCATTAGCCATCAAGGAAATGTAAATCAGAATCACAACCAGATACTACCTCTTATCCACCAAAATGGTTATAATCAAAAAGACAGATGACAGCAAGTGTTGGTGAGGATGTGGAGCAAGAGGAACCTTCACACATTGCTGGTGGAAACATAAGACGGTGCAGCCACTTTGGAAAGCAGTGTGGCAGTTCCTCTAAAAAGTAAATACAGAGGTGCCATCCGACTCAGCAATTCCGCTCCTAGGAATATCTCCAAGAAGAGTGGAAACATCCGCATGAAAACTGCTACACCAATGTTCATAATAGTGCTATTCACACTTGCCAAAAAGTGGAAATAACTCAAATGTCCACCAACTAAGTGAACAAATGAAAGGTGCACACAGTAGACCAGTACTTAGCAATAAAAAGAAGTACTAATACATGCTACCTGAATGAATCTTAAACATGTATACAAAATGAAAGAGGTCTCTTACAAAAGACCACCTCTTCCATGTCCTTATTTGTCAATTAAAAGGCAAACCTACAGAGACAAAAAGTAGATCATTGGTGTCCTGGTGTCCTGGGGCTGGGGGTTTGGTGGGAAGAGGATAAGGACTAATGGATGTGGGATTTCTTTTGGGGTTTCTCCCCACGGAGCAGGGAGCCTGATGCAGGACTTGATCCACAGACCCAAGAATCATGACCTGAGCCAAAGGCAGGTGCTTAATGAGTGAGCCACCCAGGCACCCACTTTTGGGGGTTTTGAAAATGTTCTGAAATTGATTGTGGTAACAGTTACACAACTCTGTGACTAGATTAAAAGCCATTAATTATATGCTTTAAATGGGTGAATTGTAATGATGTATGAATTTGTATCTTTCTTTTAAGATTTATTTATTTATTTATTTTAGAGAAAGAGAGAGAGAAAATGCAAGCACTGAGGGAGGAGAAGGAGAGAGAGAATCCAGAGCAGACCCTCTGCTATGAGCAGAGCCCAGTGCAACGTAGGGCTGGGAGTAGGGCTTGATCCCACAACCCTTGATCAAGACCTGAGCTGGAAAAAAAAAAAAAAAAAAAAAAAAGACCTGAGCTGAGATCAAGAGTCCCACTCTTCACTGACTGAGCCACGCAGACACCTCTGTGAATTTATAGCTTGATAAAACTGTTTTTTAAAAAGAATCTTGAGTCTTACTAGGCCTTACAAGGTCCTTACCTATATGAGTTCATCTCCGTCCTTTTCTTTGCTCCTTCTGCACAGGTCACTTTGGCTTCCTTGATCCACCAACTACCCTCCCAGCTCAGGCTGTGGCTTCTGGTGGAGTAGTTTGTGCCCTAAACAAAAAGTCCCTGGCTGAGGGTGTAATCGAGAACTGCAATCTAGGCTTCTACTTATCTAGACCTCAGGGCTACACCATCTCGGAGGGGTCATTTTCTACCTGGCACGCATGTATGTGCTATCCAGGACTATGTTTACGTTCCCTCCACTTCTTCTATTCTGCCCCACGTACCCACATGACTTGCTCACTTTTTTTTTTTTAATTATTTATTTATTTTAGTGGGGGAGGGCAGATGGAGAAGGGAGAGAGAGAGAGAAACCTAAGCAGACTCTGCACTGAGCCCGGATCCTGATCAGGGATCATGACCTGGGCTGAAACCAAGAGCCAGCTGCTTAACTGACTGATCTGATCTACCCAGGAGCCCCTGACTTGCTCACTTTTATTGATTTCTCTGCTCCAATGTCATCAGAGGGGTCTTCCATGACCCCTGTGTGATATTAGCCCCACCATCCTCTAACTCTTCACCTGCTTTTACTTCTCTTCACAGAACCTACTACCACCTCCATATACCATATATATCATATATATATATGTGTGTGTGTTTTATATCACATATATGTATGTATATATATATGCACATATATATATAAGATTTTATTTCTTTATTTGCCAGAGAGAGAGAGGACAAAAGCGGTGGGGTGGGCAGGCTGAGGGAGAAGCAGTTCCCCACTGAACAAGGAGCCCAACAGGGGACTCAATCCCAGGACCCTGGGATCATGACCTGAGCCGAAGACAGACAATTAACCGACTAAGCCGCCCAGATGCCCCTCAGATATCATATGTTGATGTACCTTTTGGTTACCACCTGTCTTCTTCTACTAGACTGTAAGCCCCATGATAACAGGAGCTTCATTTCATTTACTGCTATAGGCCCAGTGCTTATAGGAATGTCTAGTATATAGTAGGTGATCAATAAATAATTTCTTAAGGGGTACCTGGGTGGCTCAGTTGGTTAAGCAGCTGCCTTTGGCTCAAGTCATGATCCTGGAGTCCCAGGATCAAGCCCCGCATCGGGTTCCCCACTCCGTGAAGAGTCTGCTTCTCCCTCTTCCTCCCTCCCTCTCCTTCTTGGCCCCTCCCCCCACTCCTTCTCTTTCTCCCTCTCTCTCTTTCAAATACGTAAATAAAAATCTTTAAAATATGTAAATAAATAAATAATTTCTTGAGTGCATGAATAAATGCAGTAAGCTCAAGTGGCCATCGAAGGCCCAGTCTAAGCTAATTCTAGGGAAGAGGAGGTGTGTTTTCTTCGGACTGGACTGATTGCCTGACTGTGGAAAAGTAACCGTGCGGTGCTGAACACTCAATGGCTGAGATTATCTGGAAGATGGCACCATTGATTCCAATGTGACCTCCGTGGGGTGTGGGCCAGCGCTCAGGGAGGGACCATTGCTGGTCTGGTCTCTTACCTCCTCTTTAGTGTAGTACTTCAGGAGGCCTTCTTTTGCCAGGAGGACAAACTTCCTTCGCAGGAACTGTGCATTGTCCCTTCCCCGCTTCCACAGGAACCCTTCCCGGTTTCCTTAGCCGCCAAGGATGAGAAAGAGGGAACAGCCACATCCTTGAGATGAACAAGCAGTTTGCAAACCACGTAGGGTCTCGAGGGTAAAGAGAACGCTCCACCCCATGCTAAGATATCTTAAATCTAACTTAGCTATGTCAGCTGCTGCACGTAGGGTTCTGTCTGGGGCCAAATTTGCCAGGTCTTGTGATTTCGGTTGGGCTCTCCCTAACTTCCTTCTTTGGCTCTTTCATAAGAAGACAGACTAAACCCTCAAGAAGGCTAAGTTCTGAGAAACTGGATGATTCTGAAAGATGCTGGTAACGGTGCTGCCCGGTGTCATGTTGACCCCAAGCTGACAAACCCCTCCAAAGGGTGGAAATCTTGAGCCTCTAGGTACCTGCAAGTTCAAGAGTACCATGTGCTCCCCTTAGCTAGGGTTGCTGAGCTCCGGCTGTCTCCGGTCCTTGCAGTGGTTTTGTACACTTTGCTTTCTGGGTCAGCGTCAGCTTGGGCTCAGAGCAGTGGGCAGACTCGGTCACAGGCCGAGGGCTAGCTGTGAGCTTGGGCCCCACACAAAGGTGGGAAGGGAGGCGGAAATCCCTCCCATGTACCTTACCAAGCCTGTGCCACACGAGGGGCCACACTCCCCAACAGCAGGGGTGCCTTTTGCTAACTGCCTGGTGGGCGAGTCTTCCTGCAACTTTACATTAAGACACTGTATGCATTTGTGGCCCTGTGGGGACCAGAGATAAAAATGCTTCTTGACCACTCAGACCATAAAACTCCGCCTGCTGATGTGTTGCTGTTTCAGAGGCAAAGGAACCCACACCTTGGCCTCTGTGGCCAGAGTGAGGCCAGCAGATAGCTCCTGACTGGGCCCTCTTCCTAACACTCGGGTGCTTTATTGACCAGAATTCATTAGAACATAGACCTCAAAAGATGATGGAAATAACCTTACCTGGGGGTGAGGTGGTTTTCCCATCGGCCATAAATTCCTGTCTTTCATACTTAGCTCGAATCCACTGTTCCTTTAACACCCTAAGAAGAGAGAGCCTTTGGTCAACTGTGTCTGAGGCACTGTTTTCCCACAGGGTGGGGGCATCCCAGCAGCTGCCTGGTCAGACCCCCCAGGGCTGCTCAGCTTCGATACCATTACATTTGGGACTAATCTTCTGTTGGGGGAAGGGGAAGACTCCTGTGTTCTGTCAGATGTCCAGTGGCATCACTGGTCTCTAACCTCTAGATGCCAGTAGTACCCTCTCCCCAGTTATGATACCCCAAAATGTCTTCAGATATTGCCAGTGCCTCCAGAGGGAAAAATATTTCCCCCAAGGGGCTATCTGAAAACCACTGCCAGCCAGCCCAGCCTTCTAGATCAACCAGCTCCCCTGGACCATCTATACCACCCCACCCCCCCACTGCATACTCTTCAGCTGAAGCCAGGAGAGTCCAGGACCCTCTTCCTGCGGCTTGCCCATAAAATCTGGGCCTGCTGCACTGGATACAGCAGTGATGTTGGGGTCGAACCACCTGGGACCTTCTCCTCTCCTATTTATCCATCATGGGACCCACGGCAAGTTGCATAACTTCTCTGAACTTGGGGAATATGTCAAAGATATTACACCTACCTTCCCCTTGGGGTTGTTGAGGGGTTTAAATATATATGTAAAAGGATCTGTTACCATGATCACCACATAGCAGGAGTTTAATGTTAGCCTAATCAGTCACATGACCCCTGCAGAAAATGTATTTCAATTGTTTGGTTCCCTCTTGCCTTTTCTAGGTAAACATTCTAAGGTTCATGTGACCTTACCCAAGAACCACAGGGAATGACCCGGAAGTGGGCACCTGGCCAGAACTGGATAAGCAGAGCTCTGCCCTGAGCTACTGGAGCAAAAGGAGAAAAACTGAGGGAGGGGTGAACTGGAAGCTGGAGCCAAGGAACTGGAGCCAGGGACCCAAAGTGGCCTTGCTCCCAGGTACATGAAAGAAGTCTGGCCAATTGAAACAGGCAGAAACGAGAACCAGAAAGACAAGGTAAGAGGTGTTTGTGCTGCTGGCCTGTCCCTCCTACGGTCTGATCCCTAGAACCTAAAACTCCCCTCGGGACTAAGCTATAATTCTGTCACTTGCAACCAGAGGCCCTGCTTAATGCACAGCCCTCACCCCCAGCACACTGAAGACAGTCACCAAGCCCACTGTAGCACCCTGAGCCAAAGGATCAGAGCTGGGAGAGGGAGTGGTGACTGAGGCCCCAGTCCTGGTCCTGGAGGTGGGGAATTTAGAGGACTTCTAGAATTCCAGGGAGGAGGCCATTTGTGTCCCACTAATAGGGTGTAAAGTGAGGGGCTGTGGTTGGAATCGTGGAAGTAGTGTCTGGAGTACTGGCAGAAAGCCCAACACATAGTAAGTGTTCACCAAATGCCTGTTCTTCCTCCCTGCAGCAAAGCAGCAGGGAGGCAAGGGGGGCCAAGACCCTCTTGAGGTAAGCCTGGCACCTCCCTCAGCCGGGCTGGAGCCCAGGCAGCATTCCGAAGGTGACAGTGAGAAATAGATTAAAACTAGCCTATTGGGGGGCACCTGGGTGGCTCGGTGGGTTAAAGCCTCTGCCTTCGACTCAGGTCATGGTCTCAGGGTCCTGAGATTGAGCCCCGCATTGGGCTCTCTGCTCAGCGGGGAGCCTGCATCCCCCTCTCCTTCTGCCTGCCTCTCTGCCTACTTGTGATTTCTCCCTCTGTGTCAAATAAATAAATAAAATCTTCAAAAAAAATTTTTTTAAACTACCCTGTTGGGTGGCCTGTGAGACATTTCACATAAATTATCTCATTTACTCTCTACCACCATGCCATGACGTAGGCATCATTAACTACATTTCAGAAACAAGAGAGCCATGATTCAGAGAGGTTTGGTAACTTGTCTACCTTCTCACAGCTAGAGAGTGATAGAGTCAGGAAACAATACTGGGGTCCTCTGAGTAGAAAGCTGTGTCCCCCACACCCCCACCCCACCATTCCACGCTGCATCAGCAACCTTTGGGTTGTTTTAACTACTGGAAAATGGTAGGGTACTAGGTACAGTTGTATAATTTGCACACTGTCCAAAAGCTTCCTGCTGAGGCTAAAGGACAATGGTGACTGAAATGCAGCCTGTTTCCTGAAAGCCATACCCTCACTGCCAGTGAGGCTGTACCTGCCCAGAGGGTATGTTCTTCCTATTTATTCCAGAATGGTGGCTGGGGGTGGATGAAGGGAGGGGGTCACTGTCTAGTAGCCCTGGCAGTGAGCCTGAGTCCCTGGAAGGAAAGCTAAGGTTCAGGCAGTCAGTCCTGCAGAGGCTGGGGTCACTAGGTACCAGGGTCACACTGACCCCTCACATCCAGGGGACCTGAAACCTCCTGTTGTTTCCCAGCTTCCCCCCACTTATATTAGATTTTCCCAGTGCCCTGTGTCAGATGGGCTAGTCGGTCTCAATTCTGTCTCTATGAGCCTCAGGAATGTTATCTATTTCATGGGGACCATGCCAGTGTTATATCAGAGCTGTTGAGAGAATTAAAGACATGAATGCACACAGCATTTAGCACAGGGCCTGGTACATAGGCAGAGTTCAATAAAGATTAGTGGCTACTATTATTTTTATGGTGCTTACATAGGGATCTGGGGCCAGACAGCTGCTTTGGAGCTAGGCTGAGTTCAAGTGGGACAGCCCTGGGCACAACACTTCATAGGAAATAGCTGAAACATACCTGTTCTACTAAAATACCAGTGTTCCTCTCTGTTATCAAGTTAGCTGCCACAAGTAGGCTATGACAACATCAGAGGCAAAGGGGCGGGTCATAGTGAAAATGCCCCATATCACAGCTATGGAAACTGAGTCCCAAAGAGGGGAAGTGATAAACCAAGGAATAAGGGTAGCGGAGGAACTGAGCCAGGTCTAAGTGTTTTCCATGATAGTACCAAAATGTCTTCCCGGGTCCACCAGGTACATTGAAAAGACCACCAGAGATAAAGGGAGGGGAGACCAAGAAATATACTCACAGGCAGTCGTTGGCCTGGGGGACATAGTAGAAAGCAGGGACTCTGGCTTCATACTTGGCCTTCACACGGAGGTTCCCGTTGTGGGTCATAAACTGCAAGACAACAGCAACTTGGGGTAATATTAGAACTTGAAAAAATGTGAAATGAAACCATGGTCTACCCAGAAGGCTGCTCTTCCCACTGGCTCCGAGGCTGAGTCAGGAGACACTCCTACTGGAATCTGACACTTCCCATTGGGCTTGGTTATCCATGCGGCTGGGAAGCCCCAGCCTGGGGCAATGACGGGCTACAGCACACCTCATGTAGGCAGAACGCTTTACAGTCCTTCCCCATTAGTTCATTCCATCTCCTCGACAATTTTAATATTGCCATCCTCATTTTAGAGGTGAGGAGACGGACTCAGAGAGGTTAGGCAACTGACCTCAGATGACGCAGCTAGAAAGTGAGGAGCTGGGACTTGAACCCAGACCTGTCTAACTCCAAAATTCAAATTCTTTCTCCCACCCCCTCCCCAGATGGCCAGGACCACCAGCAGCTATGTGCAGGAGACAGACATAGCTGGAGGATGGAAGAAGTCGGAACTGGCCCCCTTGAGTAGGTAGGTCAGGGTGATCACTGGGGCCCTATGAGCACCTGACAGACCCAGAGGCAGATATGCCTCAGCCAACAGTTACCACTCAGGAACAGAGCTGGCATATCTGGGGTGAGGGCACATGTGGGAAGAAACATCAGGTTTTTAATTTACATCCCCTGAGCTGAGTGAACCCCATTCACCCCCTCCCCCAGGGACTCTAAACTATGACTTGGGATTTGCATGGGCTTTGGATCCCAACAGAGCAAGTTTCACATTCCAGCTGTGCCACTGATCCACTGAGTGACCCTTGGGCAGTACTGAACCCCCCCAAGCTTCAGGGATTTCAAATGCAAAAATGAAGAAAGTATAATAGGGGGGTTTAAGGGACAAAGAAACAATCGTCAGGTCTGCCTGCTGGTTTACTGGCTTCCTATCTTTCTCCTGCACTAGAACATAATTTCCACGTGGGCAGAGACTCTATCCTATTCACTGCTCTTTCCTAATACCCAGCATACAGTAGGCTTACAGTAACTACGTGCCCAACGAATAAAGCATCCAGCAGAGTGCCTGGCACAGAGTGGGCACTCAGGAAACACCCGCCTGCTTTTCCGGTAGTCCTTGAACTCCTCAGCCAACCAGCACAATTTAGAACAGCTTCCTCTCTGAAGGTTTTCTGGCCAAAATGGTATTATATCATCCAGGCTGATGGTGTCCTCCATCTCCATAGATGAGAGGAGCAAAAAGGTGCCCTTCCTGGTGATGGGTGGAAGGGAGACTATAGACCATGAATTAGTCTATTTCTATTCCAGTCCAGGACTTCAGCTAATGATACATAATGCCTACAAATGTAGGCATTGAGCCTACATTTAATCCTTACATCAGCTGATTGAACGAATAGTTGGATCCTTAAAATACAGAAGTGGAAACTGAGGGAAATAACAAGCTCAGGGCCTTGCACTCAGGGTCTCTGTCTAAGCCAGGACTCTAATAGGCTGTGCTTTCTCTTGCTAGTTACTGCTTCTCTCTGGAACTCAGTTTCCTCCCCTATAGAGGAATGGGGCTACCCACCCACCACCTCCACCCCTGCTCTGCTGTTTCAAGGCTCTTCCGTGCCCACCCACCCCCCTCACTACCTCCACAGTACTGTCATCCCAGAAGTCAAGTCTCACGGATTTAATTTTGCTGATGTCTGGGAAGTTGCGGTGGACACCAGAGCAGTTCAGGCAGATGAAAATGCCCAGCTTGTAGGAGGCCCAGTCGGGATCTAGGGGCAAGAGGGTGGAAGGGGAGTTGGACGGAGAGTTATGCACAGAAACCACAGCTGGGCTGGGGGTGCTGGAGAGGCAGGGCTTGGCCATTAGGATTTCTGGGGCCCTGCCCAGCGCTGCCCATGTTAGGACGCCCTTTTCTCTCAGTCACCCCACCTTGGGTGAGCTAAAATACCAACATTCAACCTTCTGGTCAGCCTGCCGGCCAAAGCACAGAGGCTACCAGGATGATCTTGGAAGGAGTCTAGGGATGGGGTGAAGGGCTAAGACGAGCACAAAGTGGAAGTGACAAGACTCCGGGGAACCGAGAGGAGTGGGGCGCCTGGCTGGTGAGCTGCAGGTGGGGAAGTCTGCACTGCGGAGCAGGAACTTGGGAGGACCCCAGGGGCTTCCGGCAGTTGAAAAGGGAGCACTGGACCTTCGGGGGTCTGGGACCCCCTAGGTTTGGGAGATGTTTGGGCCCGTGGGCGTGGGAGGTGGCTGGGTCCGAAGTGACCATGTCAGGGACCGAGGTCCGGGTGGGTGGGGTGGCTGGTGGGGCAGGCGAACCAGATGGTCAAGGCATCAGGGTCCCGGGTCTAGTGATTGGGCCCAAGGATATGGAAGGGTCGGTGTCCGGGTCCACAGTGGGGAGGTCAGGCGGCCTGGGTTCGGATGGGCTCGGCAGCCGCTGTGGAGAGCGCGGCCGAGGGCGCCAGACCGACATTCGCTGTCTGGGTGGGCGGGGGACTGGGTCCGAAGGTGTCAGAAGAGCTCCCGCAGGGGCCCGGGACAGGACCTGGTCTGGAAGGAGGAGAGGAGGTCTGCGGGCAGGGGTCGCGCTCCCGGCCGCCGCACCCTTACCCGCCGCCCCGCAGTCGGCGCAGTACGCGTTGCCGGTGCCCGCCGCCTGCAGCAGCTCCAGCAGCCGCTTCTTGTTGCGCTCGCGGTCGCCCATGGCTGGCCCGGCGAGCTCAGCGGGGCTCAGCCCCGCAGCCCCCTAGCCTGCCGACCGCCCAGGGCGCTGAGCTCGCGCCGGCAGGTGAAGAGTGACGCCGCTCCACCGCCTCCCGAGCGCCAGCCCCGCCCCTCGAGGCTTCCGCCCCGCCCCCGGCGCGTGCCGGCCGCCCCGCCCCCTGCTCGCCCCGCCCTCCTGCCCCGGCTGAGGCCCGCCCCGCGGGGAGCCACCGGAGCGCAGGCCGGAGAGCAAACCCTGGCCTGCCGCTTGCTAGTTGCGGGACTGTGGACAACCCAGTCAGCTTCTCTGGCTTCAGTTTCCACCTCTGCAAAAGGCGAATGAGGGCAGGTCTGCGTCTCTGGACTTCTTGGAAAATTAGACAGGATCTAACCTGCGGGAAAGCGGTCCATGGATGGAGCGCTGACATCTAGACATTCCAAAGCTACCTCCCCAGGAAACCCTCCTTAATACCCGGCTTCGAGCAATCTCTCCAGTTTCTGGTCCTTCTGGAACCCTGTTATAGGATCTGTCCCTCCCTGTGGCCCTGAGCACTTTCTATCTACGTCACGTCACAGTTATTTATATATTTATGTGAATCCTTCTTCCACCTCCGACACACACACACACACACACACACGCCACTCTAGATAGTTTAATGTCAGTAGCTTTATTTCCGTATCCCACGTAACTCCTGGAAACAGCACCTGCACATTTTTAGAAGCCCATTGAATTGTTGCATGACTGTGTTCACCAGGAAAGTGTGGTTTCACCAACATGGACTCCACTAGGTGCTTTTATCTGTTAAGTTCCATCACTGCCAGTTGTTGGCAGGGCTTAGGTGGTCTTGAACCTGTACTCTCCCTCCACCATTCCTGTCCCTCCTTGACCCTTTTCTTTGTGGTCCAGGGGCACACGCTGCACACACTGGCCTTCCCCTCGGTAGGTAAACACCCATATGTCATATGCATATAGCTTTACCCACAAGGATGTTAGATTTCCATCCTGATAACTGCAGCTGATGGTCTAGCTGATCTGCCTGTATCCCCAATTCCACATACATGCGTGCATACATGTGAATCCATAGGGCAGCATGGTGTAATAGAATGAATCCAAGAATTCAGGCGTTGAATCTTGGCTCCACCACTTCCTAGCTACATGGCCTTGGACAAATTCCTTCACTTCTCAGAGCCTTGTGGTCCTCACTTGTAAAAGGAGGATCTGGGAAGATCCACTGATCTTCACTGAGATGTGCCAGTACATGTGTGGCACACGAAATTCACAGAATATGGGGCGCCTGGGTGGCTCAGTCAGTTAAGCATCTGCCTTTGGCTCAGGTCATGATCTCAAGGTCCTAGGGTGGAGTCTGGCATCTGGCTCCCTGCTCAGTGGGGAGCTTGCTTCTGCCTCTCCCCTCTGTTCGTGCTCTCCTGTTCTCTCTCTGTCAAATAAATTAAAACAAAATTTTTTTAAAATCCTCATAAAAAAAAAAAGAGATTATTATAAAATCCTCAGAACGCGGTGGCTCCTTTGCTTTCCCTGCTCCTCTGGTCAGCTTGTGGGACCATCCTGTGGAATGCTGTGTATCATTTCCCATCTTCCACAGCAGGGAGGAGGTCAAGCCTCTGGGCCTGGGAGGAGGGGGACGTTACCAAAAATAACCAGCCAGGAGAGTCTCTACTGAGGGGGGTGAAATCTAGCCCGGGGCAGTTCCAGAGGAACCAGAGAGGGCCCAGAGAGGGTCAGAGGGCATGGGGCTGTCGACCAAACAGGCTGAAAGATGATTCATTTCCGCTGCTTTAGATGAGAAAAAAAAGACAGAAATAAATCTCCCAGGAGACACATGGGAAAGGCGAAGTGGGGGAGTAGGGGGGCAAAGAGGGGACGGGGCAAGGACATCATTTCTCTGCTGCGCCCCTGCCAGGGCAAGACCCTCAGCCTTCCTGGTTCATGCACCTTTGTCCCGCTCTCCTCTGGCACGACGGAGGTCCCACAAAAGCCAACCCAGCAAAATGTATCCCCTGCATGATGAGGAATCAGAGGTTGAGAGATTGCTTTAGTTTGTCCTCTTCCTGCCCTTATTTCTGGAAGTTTCCATTTATAGAATTCTAAGTCTTAAGGTGGAATTTCAGGCATTCTCGGAGACTAAATGAATACCCAAATATTTAAGAAATAAAAGGCACGATTGTATTTTGTTTGTAATGGGTTTCTTTCTCTGGGGCAGGTGAGGGTGATAATGCTGATTAACACTTACTTATTGGCTGTTTCACACAGAGTTTCACACCATTTGATCACATTTGAGGTCCCCGACTGTCCTTTGAGGGCAGTATACTGTCCTCAGATGAGTGAAGTTATCCAAGGTCAAAGAGCCAAATGGGCGGAACAGGGGTCTAAACCTAGGTCTTTTGGTGTCCACCAGCCCCAGGACACCAAATCCCACAGGACAAGCCTGCCTTCCCGTTTGTCCTCCCATTCCTGGATTTTTTTTCCCCCCTTACTTCTTAAAAACTGTGGTAGAAGCTCTATAACACACAATTGCCCTTTTAACCATTTTAAAAAATTTATTTATTCATTTGAGAGAGAGAGAGAGAGAGCACAATCAGGGGGAGAGGGAGAAGCAGACTCCCTCCTGAGCAGGGAGCCCGACCTGGGGCTCTACCCCAGGACCTAGAGATCACGAACCTGGCTGAAGGCGGGTGTCCAAACATCTGAGCTGCCCAGGCATTCTGCTTTGAACCATTTTTAAGTGTACAATTCAGTGGCATGATTACATTCATGATGTCGTGCGACCATCACCACTATCTGTTTTTACAATTTTTCATCACCACAAACAGAAACTCAACAGCCCAGTCATGGGTATTGGACACGATCAGAGCTCCACTCAGGTCTGTGTTCAGGAACCAGAAGCTACTCCAAAGGGAAGAAGAACACTGGGCCAAAGACTGTCGTGACTGGGATCAGGGGACAGGCTGTGATCAGGGTGGGCGGAGGCAGCCTTCTTCATGGATTCAGTCTGTATAGCAGCCGTAGGGGTGAGGGAGCAGTTCAGGGCCTGGGACAGAGTGTCCTCGTAAATAAAGCTCCCAGGGTCCCTCAGAGCACAAACATCCAGCCCTGCTCTCAGGGTCACTGCCTGGTGAGCTGAGCCCAGCCGCCACAGGGCTGGAAGAAAGCTTTCAACCACATTCCCAGCCCTGGACTTGGCTCAAGATCCCAGGGGAACAGATCACAACCCCTTTGAAAATTTAAATAATTATGTTTATTAGATTATTTTAAACTACAATTACAGGAAATTTGGAAGATACAATAAAGAAGGAAGAAAACAGCACCCATAAGTATAACCATCACTGATTCAGGGATTGCTGTATGTCAGCCATTATTGCATTTAACCTTAAATACAACCCTGAAGCATAAACTATTTTATGCCCATTTTATAGATGAGACAACTGAGAGCCCCGGAGAGAGTTTTAGTACATTTGTCCCAAGTTACACAACTGAGATGATGCATCCTGGATGATACATAGTCTGGAGCAGGGATTTGAACCTAGCTCTGCGTGGCCCCCTTTCATCAATATAGTAGGTTAATAGCATGAAGTTGACCTACAAAAATAGTAATGTCCTGCAGTTCAACCTAGTATTATTCTTTTAATAGTCCTACCACCAGTTTTTTAAAAAAATATTTATTTATTTTTGAGAGAGAGCTCATGTGCAAAAAAGAAGAGGGGCAGAGGGAGAAGCAGAAAGAAAGAATCCTCATGCAGACTCCCCTCCCCCATGAGTGCAAAGCTTGATACAGTGCTTGATCCCAGAACACTGAGATCATGACCTGAGCCGAAATCAGGAGTCAGCTGCTTAACCCACTGAGTCACCCAGGTGCTCCTCTACCAACAGTCTTTCTTATCTTTTTCCTAAATTTTCTTCTGGCCATTTATATATATACATTTTTATATCATCAGAATCATATTTTTTCATACAATTTTATGTCCTTTTTTCTTTAACTTTCTTTACATAATGTTTCCTATCATATTGATATGGGTGCTTCATGATACCATTTTAATAGCTACCTAATAGTCCGTGAGAGATGTATATTTCCTTGTTGTTGGACATAGATTGTGCCTGATTTTTTGTTGTTATACGTAATGCTATAATGAGTATCTTTGTGCCCAAAGCCTTTTCCTCTCTTTAATGCTAGTGTTTTCAAGCACCTGAATCTCCTGTAATTGCTCACTGGTTTCCTGGGGTCCCTTACTCACCTAAGCTTAAAGGTCATGTCTGTTGTATCATCTGTGTATCCCAGCACCTGCCAGCTGTGTAGCAGGGATTCAAAAAAATATTTGCAAGTTAAACAAAGAAATGACTATGGGTAAAAAAATAATAAACAACAAAGCAGAGAGGACTTGGGATCAAGTTTCCCTTTGGAATGGCGTGTGCAACAGCGGAAAATCAAGCAGCCAGGCAAAAGAATCTGATCGAGCTGACCTATTTCTTTGTATATTCACTGTTAATTTGTCTTTGATAGGAAGCAGCTAAGAGCCCAGAGGGACTCCTCACTGTAGTACTACCAAAGTGTTTGCACCTTTCACTCATTATATATTTATGGGGCATACACTATGTGCCAGACACCGTTATGGGTACTGGAGATACAGAGCTATAAGCAAAGCAAAGGGTCCGGCCTTTATGCAGCTTACCTTCAAGTGGGAAAGACAGATATACCCATATACAATATGGCACCAGAATAAAAAATGCTGTAATGGAACACAGTAAGGGGATAAAGGTTAGAAGATGCTATTTTGATAGAGAGGTCAAGGAGACCCTCTCTGAGGAGGTGACATCGAAGCAAAGATCTGAAGGAAGGGGTTGAGCCAATGAGGCACCTATTGGGGGTGGGGGGGAGAGTGTCCTAGAAAAAGAAGCCAGCAAGTGCAAAGGCCCTGAGGTGGTAACATGCTTGGGGGGTGCTTTGTCCACATCCTTTGAGCACAGAGTGGTCCAACTCCATGCTGTGGTGCCTCCCTCAAGCTGCTTCCTCTGCTGGGACACCTGGGTGGCTCAGTTGGTTAAGCAGCTGCCTTTGGCTCAAGTCATGATCCTGGAGTCCCAGGATGGAGTATAAGGCTCCCTGTTCAGCGGGAGTTTATTTCTCCCTCTGACCCTCTCCCTGCTCATTCTCTCTCTCAAATAAATAAATCTTTTACAAAATAAATAAAAATAAAAAAATTTTTAAGCTCCTTCCTCTACTACCGCAGCCCCCTTCTCCTCTACCCCACCCTCCTGCCCAGCCCCCACTGTTCTCGCAAACTCCTGCCTCTATGTCCAAATTCAAATCTTACTTCTTATAGTTTGTCCAATCTCCTTCACCTATTTTCTCACAATGTTCATATTTCTGCTACAATAATCATCACATTGTCCTATGATTTTTTAAAATTTATTTTGTCCCAGTTAACAACGAATTTGTTAAAAGCAGATTGTCCCATTTGTCTTTATATTCTTGGTGACTAGCAAGTGCCGAACCCAAAAAATGTTGGTAGATCTATTTTTGTGAAACGTTCAGGACAAGCAAACCCAAAGAGACAGGAAACAGATTCCTGGTTGCCAGCGGCAGGGAGGGGGGGGGCTGGCTTGGAGGGTGGGGGGGGGGCACAGAGAGTGACTGCTGTATGGGTACAAGTTTTCCTTTTAGGGTGTTGGAAATGTTCTAGAACTATTTAGTGGGGATGGTTGCACAACACTGTGAATGTACTAAATATCACTGAATCATACACTTTAAAATGGTTAAAATGGGGCTCCTGGGTGGCTCAGCCAGTTAAGCGTCTGACTCTTAGGTCTTGATCACAGGGGAATAAAACGGCTAAAATGGTGATTATTTTGTTGTGTGAATTTTGCCACATGCCCCCCCGCCGCAAAATGTTGGCTGAATTGGGTGGAAATGAAAGCCCTATTATTACAGGCAATCGGGCATTGTGGGGTTTGCATTCTGAACAAAATATAAGGAGTTGAAACATCCAGTTGTGAATTCTGAAGAGCCAGAAAAATAAGTCCGGAACTAACACATCATAACTAGGTGGTTACACTTTATAACATTACCTGGAGCACTGAGTGAGAAGTTAGTTACAGAGGTTAACTTGCAACTACAATTGAAGAGGTTAGGGTGACATCTGTTGGAAATGTGGTTTGAATGTTGGCATGCTAATCCTGTTGAACTAGAGTTTTTAAAAATTAGGCTTGAAAAGCTAAAACTTCAGTTTCCTTTAGCTTTACCTAAATTAATCACATAGAGGAGTATTTCATTTTTTAAAAGTTTATTTGTTTATTTATTTATCTAAAGAAATCTCTACACCACAGGTGGGGCTTGAACTTAGGACTCGGAGATCAAGACTCAGGTGCCCCAAGGATTATTTTGGAAAGCAACTAAGTCTTTTCCTCTTGAGGTAGTTTCTTAAACAATCACACCCCTCATCTCAATCCATATAATCAATGATCCAATTAATAATATCTTCCATTATGAAAAAAAAAAGCTTCCATTGTATAACATCTTCTATTTTCCCAGTGATTTCCATAATCTCCTTTTCACAACAACCTTGTAAGAGTGGTACTTTGAACTTTAGTTTACAAAAGAGAAAACTGTTCTTACAAAAGTAAACTGAGAGGCTCCTGGGGGGCTGTCGGTTAAGTGTTTGCCTTAGGCTCAGGTCATGATCCCAGGATCCTGGGATCGAGTCTTGCATTGGGCTCCCTGTTCAGTGGGGAGCCTTCTTCTCCCTCTGCCAGCGGCTCCCCCTGCTTGTGCCCTCCCCTCTCTCTCTCTGACAAATAAATACATAAAATCTTAAAAAAGAAAAAAGATGTAAACTGAGATACACATATATTATATGAGGCAGTATCGGGGCACAAGCCCATGCATTCTGTTCTGGATTTCAAATTGCAGACGCTGCTTTCTGTTTTGATCATTTGCCTTATCGTTTTAATTGTGTGTAATACTTTTTTAAAAGACAATAGGAGGGCGCCTGGGTGGCTCAGTTGGTTGGACGACTGCCTTCGGCTCAGGTCATGATCCCGGAGTCCCGGGATCGAGTCCCGCATCGGGCTCCCAGCTCCATGGGGAGTCTGCTTCCCTCTCTGACCTTCTCCTCGCTCATGTTCTCTCTCACTGTCTCTCTCTCAAGTAAATAAATAAAATCTTTAAAAAAAAAAATAAAAAAAATAAAATAAAATAAAAGACAATAGGACAGTGTAACATAAAAGCAGAAAAGAAATCCAAAACTTTGGCCAGAGTAAGATTAGGAAGACCAAATTATCTTTCTTCTATAAAATATCACTAGGGGAAGGGGAGCAAGGAGATATGTTGTGTGCACCTTGGCCAGAATGATCTATCCAAGAATCAACAGCCTTTTTGTGGGAATCCTGGCTGTTTGAGGCGGTGTTCGACTTTGAAGAAAAATAAAGAAGATAATATCACTAAATAAACACTTAAACCTCATACGGTGCATATCTAATTCAAATGGCTTGGAGAATTACAATTCTTTTAAAGATTTTATTTATTTATTTGAGAGAGAGAGAGAACAGTGAGGGGGGGGGACAAAGGGAGAGGGAGAAGCGGGCTCCCTGTAGGAAGTACTAATTTTTTTTTTTTTTTAAAGATTTTATTTATTTATTTGACAGAGAGAAATCACAAGTAGATGGAGAGGCAGGCAGAGAGAGAGGGAAGCAGGCTCCCTGCTAAGCAGAGAGCCCGATGCGGGACTCGATCCCAGGACCCTGAGATCATGACCTGAGCCGAAGGCAGCGGCTTAAACCACTGAGCCACCCAGGCGCCCCAGGAAGTACTAATTTTTAATTTTTGTAATTGTTTTCCCCAAACACAATGAACGTTTTAGATATTAGGTATGGGAATGCATGCATATTTTTCAACAAACACTTGAATCCTCACCGTGCCAGGCAACGTGCTGGGTATTAGAGGGGATATGATTGTGGCTTATATCCCTCATGCACTCTAGAGGGACCTACCTCGGAGAGGGGCCGTCACTTGCCCTAGTTCATGCTTTTAGTATGGTGGGATTGGAACACAGGGTTAAAGCACGGGGTTGACTGATTCCACAGTCTGAGCATAACCATTGAGCTCCTCTGTCTCCAGGATACTTGATATCTTCTGGTTGGTAGCTTCCAGATCCCTTTCAGAAAAGGTGTAGAGAGTGAAATAAGGGGACAAAGACATGTAGCCAAAACCAAACCAAAACGAAAAGCCTTACAGTTCAAGACAGAATGTATTTTGAGAGAGATCAGTCAAGTGCTTGGCAAAAGGGATGGTGCTCTGGTCTGACTGAGGAGGCTCTTCAGGGCAGGGGACACCTTTGTTGGCCCTCGGGAGGTGAGAATTTAGACCATTTTTTGCAGAGGGGGCTGGGAATCTGAGGGAAAGGGACTGGCAGGCACAAAGGTGCAGGGGTGAGACAGCGTGAGACATGTGCGGGGGAACTTCACGTCGCCCCGTTTGTCTCCTGAGTGGGTGTATCTAGCAGGAAATTATCAGCTTCAAGGAACGGAATACTGATCTACAAGTGGCTGAAACCATTAGGTCAGTTTTTCTCTTACTGAACCAGAAGTCTGCAGATGAGTGGTTTTGGGGATGGCCCAGCAGCTGAAGAATGTCATCAAGGCCTCGGAACTCCCCCCTCTTTCTGTTCTTCCTGCTCCTGTCAGCATGGCCTGTCCCGTAGCAGGAGGCGGCTCCTGCTCCTCGGGGCCTCAGGAAGAAAGGGGAGGTGGCCGCTTCTCCTCCCACTCCTTATGATGATATAAAATCTTTCCCCAATATGCCCCAAACCGAATCATACCCACTCATTTATTTATTTATTTGATAGATAGACACACACACACGCACAGAGCAAGAGAGGGAACACTGGCAGGGAAAGTGGCAGGCTGAGGGAGAAGCAGGCTTCCCGCCCAGGAGGGAGCCTGAGGCGGGGCTTGATCCCAAGACCCTGGGATCAGAACTCAAACCAAAGACAGACGCCCAACCAACTGAACCGCCGGTGAATCCCACCCATTCTTAATCTTCATCCTTAGTAAAGGGAAATGGGATTACCATAACTGGTTCGCCTTCCCTGAAGAAACAGCTCCCCGCCTTCAATTAGGGATTCTCAGGAGAGTCAGCGCTGTGGGTGTGGGGTGCCACAGCGGGTGCCTGGTGGAGAGCAGAGAAAAAGCTAGGAGAGGGAGGTGAGGCCCCACCTCACGGCAGGAACTGGGAGATTTGGTCAACCAAATCTGTTGGCCAGGACAGGTGGGGTGTGTATGAAGGACAGGGAAGGGGTTAGGTTGATGGGCAGCTGGAAAATTGAGGCTCAGGGGAATTGTGCAAGAGCCCAGGTGAGAGACTGTGAGACCCTCACTAGGGTAGCCATAGCAAGAAAGAGTTTAAAAAGGTCATTTTAGGGGCACTTGGGTGGCTCAGTTGTTAAGTGTCTGCCTTTGGCTCAGGTCAGGATCCCAGGTCCTGGGACTGAACCCTGCATCAGGCTCCCTGTTAGCAGGAAGGCAGCTATGCTCACTGATGAAGTTCTAGAACCTAGGTGAGGTTTGGTGGGCTGAGGTCCGGAGCCGATGACCAAGAAAGAA